>NC_047044.1:98484416-98784416 GCF_011762595.2 Tursiops truncatus | reverse complement strand
TGGATCTGGGGACCACGTCAGGCCGGATATGTAAAATTATGGGCCCTGAGACCTGGGGGGCATCGTCTCTTCTACGGCTTCTCGCCACCCCACTCCCCCCCAGAGAGAATGAGTCTCTAAGTGCAGAGAAGATGAGGGACACGTAGGCAGAACCCCGTCGGCTGGCTGGATGTGCCGAAGTCCCGGTGGGCAGGGCAGGGCTCAGCCAGAGGGAGAGACCAGAGCAGAGTGGACCACGCTGGGCGCTGGGGGAGGGCAGCAGAGGGCAGGCGGGTGCCTGGGACCTGACCGTATAGATACGAGGCTCTGTCGGCCCCTGGGCCAGCTGCATCCTTTGCTCATTCAACAGACACGCATCAAGTCCCCACCGTGTGCCAGGAGCTGTACATAGAACCCCTGGAGTTCGCCCTTAAGGAGCTGACAGCAGCCGTGGGGCTGGGGCGCAGGCGCACATATAACCTCCAGACCCTGCCGGTGGCCCAGAGGAAGCGGCACATGGATCCTGCCAGGTTGCGATGGGGGCGGAGTGGTCCTTGAGGACAGGCAGGGCTTCTGCACGGGGAGGCTGCTCAGCCAGAGGGGACAGCATGAGCAGAGGCTGGACACTGCGGCCGCAGAAAAGCCTAGAAGGTCAGGTCAGGGGCCAGGGGTCAATCCGGCTGGCCGCACTTGGTGTGACTTTTCCCTCCCCACACGCTCTCTACGCCTGGGCTCTCACCAACCTCTTGTTCTCTGCCTGCTCTGGTTAGCACAAGCCGGTGCCCTGCCTCTTCATTCCCTGAGGGCGGACTGCCCCATACTCGGGGGTGGAGGGGGAGCTTGGTGTTTCTAAAATAAAGACAAAGCCAGTATATTTGCTGTGGAAAAACTAGCTCCACCCTCCCCCTCAGTTAAATAAGTCCCACTTTCCTCCTCTGGGTTCTTGGTCAACAAGAGGCCAGGCCTGTGTGGCGGTCAAAGAGGTGGAAAGGAAAAAACAGTCCAAGTGGTTTAACCTGTAACTGAATTTAGGCTTCAAGTGAACCCTGGTTGCAATCCCCGCATGTGTGCCCCTTCTTTGCTCTCCTGCCCCTCTGTTTAATTTCCACGTGCCTGAGACCCTATTCCTGGTGGGTGGAGAGTCCCTCTGCAGGGGTCAGAGAAGTGAGGCTTCCTCGGGCCTCTGAATGGGACAGCTGAAGGGGAAGCATCCCTGGCTCGGCCCTGAGGAAGCCGGGCTCTGGGGGTGGGGTAGGGGTGACACACTGGGGCCAAAGTCACACTGCAGATTAGTGGCAGGACAGAGAGCTGGCCTTCTGTCTCCATGGCCACCAATAGGATTTTGAGGGGCTTCCCTGGTGGCGCAGTGGTTGAGAGTCCGCCTGCCGATGCAGGGGACACGGGTTCGTGCCCCGGTCCGGGAAGATCCCACATGCCACGGAACGGCTGGGCCCGTGAGCCATGGCCGCTAAGCCTGCGCATCTGGAGCCTGTGCTCCGCAACGGGAGAGGCCACAACAGTGAGAGGCCCGCGCACCGCAAAATAAATAAATAAAAAAAAACCCCTCAGCACCCAGAACTCTTAGTCTTTATCCCCAGAGATTCATGTTTTCCTAAGTACGGGACTATTTTTTGCTTCATTTGCAGGTGCCAACGTGCATTCAGTGAATTAGTCAGGGCCGTGTTCAGAACCTGAGGCAGGTGGTTTTGCTGCCTTCTGACTCTCTACATTTATACATACACAGAGTCTTTGGAAGTTCTGCCTGTAGGCGAGTATCACCCTCTGCTGTTTTTCCTGGGTCCTTTTTAAAAAAATCTCAGTCTGACCCATGAAATGAGGGCTTCCCCAGTGCTTATGAAAAGAATGAGTGAACAAACAAAAACAGTTCTAGTCAGTGGGTCAGAAGATCCTGGTGTGAATACCAGCTGTCACCTACAGCAGCGTGACCCTGGGCAAGTCACAGGACCTTTGGGCCTCAGCTTCCTCCTTTGTGAAATGGAGCTGATGCTGGTCCAACTTTGCCTCCCTTGCAGGTTGGCTGTGAGGATCAAATGGGCTGAAGAATTTGCAGGAACTGTGTGTACTGGTTTTTACAGCCTCAGTGCCATGCCAGGGTAAAGGCATTATTACACCAACCCCCAAGAGGTCCTTGAATGAAGAACAAGGTGTGGGTAACTCTATGGACTACATCAGCCAGAGGCCATGTATCCGATCGTTGGGGATATAGTCTTAAAGCCTCTGTATCTAAGCCCACTTGCCTACTCGTGGACTCCGCTTAGATGGCCATGACAGGAGACCTTGTCCCCAGGTGACCAGGAAAAATTCAACTGCAGAAGATCAAGACCTTACTTTAAAAAAGTAGATTGGTTCAGACAGGATAGTCATTTTAAAAGAAGGGCGGATACAAATATTAATAACATTTAACTCAGGCTAATCTTGAGATTAGCCTTAAAATCATGAGAACCTATCAACTAACCAGTTGTGGAGGAAGGCAAGGTAAGAATGATAAAGAATTATACTCTCTATAGAATTACCGGGAAATCAATTTGAGATTATACATCAGAAGGCAACTGCGAGCTGCCGGGGGCCTTTACCAAGGGTTATCCTAGAAACAGTGCGGTTGACACCATGTAGGTGTCTATATACCACGTTTAAGTATAAAACTGTAAAATATCTATTTGGACATTATTTTTCCTAGTCTTCTCTTTCTTTTTATCATTCATCAATACCTCCCTTTCTAAGTTCTGTTTCACCCAAATGTGTCTCTAAAATGCAATTTTTGTATAACCTTCTGCTACACGGGTTGGTCTAAGTTTCATTTGAAAGTCTTCTAAACTCTCCTACATTGGTCATCTGAAATCTTCCAGTTTGTACTGGCATTTCACTTGAAAGTATGGCAAAAATCATTTTTTCTATACCTTTTTCTTAAAAGGTAGAAATAGATGAATGTTATCACTCATTTGTTGTATTTTAGTGTGAATTTGTTAAATCGGATGATTTCCTGTTTTTCTAAATTTTTAATATTGAAGTTTAATAAATCTATAGTAAAGCACAGAGGTCTTAAGTGTATAGCTTGATGATCTTTCTCAAAGTGAATACATGCATTTAAGGCTATGTATTTTCCCCTGAGTACTGCTTTGGCTGCTTTCTGCACATTTTAATTTGTCATATTTTCACTATTCATTTCAAAGTACTTTCTAATCCTCACTGCAGTTTCTTTTTTGATCCAAGATTATATGTATGTTGCTTGATTTTTCAAACATTTGGAGAATGTTTTAGTTGTGTTTTTCTTGTTGCTTTCTGGCGTATTCTACTGTGGCTGGAGAATATGCTCTGTATAACTTCAGTCCTTTGAAATTTGTTGAGACTTGCTTTATGGCCCAGAAAATCGTTTCTTTCAGTGAATGTTCCATGTGTGTTGAAAAGAGTGTATACTTTCCAGTTTTGTTAATTATGTCGTTAAAACATATATTCCTACTGGAAAAAAAAGAAGGGGGAAAAAGGAAAGGGTTTTGGTGAACATTAAGCACCTCATCTCAGTTCTCAACAAGATGCTGTGAAAGAAACATCCTCTGTTGGGTGGGAGAAGGGGCTCCAGGGGAGGGCTGCTGCCTAGGGGGCCTGTGGGTGGGGCTCCATGGGATAGCATGGCTAGCCCTCTGCCATCAAAGCAGGGCTAATGAGGTCATTAAGCCCAGAGAGTGAAGGATGTCGCCCCTACCCATTCCCTCCCTTCTCATAACCCCTCTGCCCCTAGGCAGGATTTAAGGAGGACTGGGCTTGGCATCCAGAGACCTGGGTTCTTGTCCCATTTCTGTTTCCTAAGTTGCTCTGTGACTTTGGGCCTCAGTTTTTCTCATCTATAAAACTGCAATGACTCTATCTCCCTCACTGAGATGGGTAAAGTTGCAACTCCATTGCAGAACTTGCTGCTGTCACGTAATTTCTGCATCACCTGAGGCTCCGTGTGTGTGATCGTGTACCTACAAATAACAAGGGCCAATACTTATTGATCGTGTACCACATGTCAGGTATGGTCCTAAGCCTTTTGGAAGGGTCCCCTCTTTTAATTCTCCTAGTAACCCCATGAGCAGACATGAGCATCACCCCACGTGACAGATGAGGAAAGGGAGACAAAGGTTATAGAGCCTGCCTGGACCAGGCTGTCAGTAAGGAGGGGGTGGGATTCAGAGTCATGCAGACTGGCTTCAAAGTGGACTCTTCTCAGGGGGACCATATGCTCCACTTTGCCCGCCCAATGCCAGTTTCTCTGGACAGCCCCGGTTCACACCTATTGTCTTGGCATGACTATTTGCAGGGACCTTTTCACTTAAAAAAATATCCCAGTCCTGGCTCTTCACCACTATCTTAAATTGGGTGTCAACAGTATTCAATATTTCTCAAGCCCCTGACTCTTTCTGCCCCGATCCCCTCCACACACTATAGGTTTCTCCAACCCACGTGCTCTGACACTCAGGGTCACCAACCCTACTGAGAAGCATAAGGTGTTTCCCTTAACCACAGCATCTGCTAAGACCTGAGCTCAGCCTGTATCCTAAGCATGCCCCTCGGCACCTAACCTGAGGGTGTCATGGGATAGGGAAGGAATGAATGAACGGATGAACATATGCACCAGAGAGCCACGGAAAAGCCCCTGCACGCTCTGAGAGTTATAGAAATATTTCCCACAAGTTCCCCAGGACACCTGGGTCAGAGGTGATGAAAAGGAGAGAAGCAAAACCTACAGCATCCTTTCCTCGGCCCGATGCACGCTAGTGTGGAGGACGTTTCGCGTGGAGGGTTCAGCACAGGCTCAGCACCTCCCAACAGGCCTCCCGGGACGTCCTGCCCAAGCCACCCACGGACCTTCTCTGTCCTCTCCACGCCACCCTCTTCTTCCCCTCATCTTTCAAGGCCAGCCCCAGGTGAGAAACCCAGACCTATGTCCATGGTACACCAAAGTAGAAAAACCCTTCTGAAAATAAAACAAATGAGGCACAAATGGGACCAGGACAGTTCCACTGGGGGGAAACACCTGGACACACAGGTGCTCCCGAGAGAAGCCCGACCTCAGAAGAAACCACAGGCTTTGAAAATGAACGAGCATCAGCCCCTCCTCCGACCCCCATGCACCCTGTGGGCTCCAGCCCTTGGGGATGGCTCTCCAGCTGAGGCTGGGGAAGCCCACAGCCCCTAAGGGCTGCCCCAGTGGGATCTCAGGGCTGAAAAATACACTGGCTTCCTCCCCCTCCTCCTACAGAAGGCTCAGCATCGCGGTGGCGTGTGCATGCGCTGGGTCTGAAAGTAGCTCATTAAATAAACAAATGCCAGAGGGAGGCAGGTCGTTCTGCTCTGCGCGCCACAAACGTGTGCTTCCCCACTCACGGAGACGAGACGTTCGAGAGCACAGAGAAGCCGTCTCCAGGCCCAGCGCCTCGCCCAGGTTCTGGCCGGCAGCCCCCAGAGCCCAGCCCCCTGTAACTTCGGCCAGTGAAGAGCGGTGGGCCCCTCACTGGGGCCAGGTCTTTAACTGTCTCAACGGCTTAGCGAAGCCGGTGCTATCACCTCTATTTTATAAACAAGGAGGCTGAGGCTCCCCTGGCACACCGAAACATCAGGTCGTGGTGTCAGGGAAGCTAAGGTCAGGGCTCCTCAGGTCTGAGCTTTCCGTAGGCTTAGAGGGGAGGAGAGAAGTCACCTCCATCCAGAGTTGACTTTCCCGTCCTGTCTCGGGGCACCTCCCGAGAAGCCTTGCATAGCAAGGATGGAGGCTCAGAGGTGGCCCATGCAGGGCGAGCTCAGGATCTGTAAGGCAAGGAACAGTGGCAGCAGGAAGTCCTGAGAGCCCAGGCTGCCGGGACTCAGCAGAGGGTGGGACGTGGGGGTGAGACAGAGACAGAGCGTCACCCAACTTCCAGGGGAGCCGCACACATCAGAGTCCCCATGAGCGGCTGCCCCGGGACCGAGCAGGTGTGCACGGCTGCTCACTTAACAAGCTGCTCACCTGCCTTCTCTCTCTCCCTTCCAGTAAACCAGGCTCCTCACCACCCAGCCTTCCCTGCCAAGCCTGGGTGCCCTCCTTCTCAAGGGACCAGCTGGGTGAAATCCTGACTTTTACTGGAAGTTGCCAAGCAGGGACTGGGCAGCACAATACACAGTGGGAGGGCAGGTGGGGTGGGTGTCTCAGGGTTGGGCTGCCCAAGACCCGTGAGGGTGGGCAGTGAGGGTGGGAAGACGTGTGGGGGCTGGTACACCTGACTACTCCCCACCCCATGGACCCTTTTAAACATACGAACTAAACTGTGACCTGTAGGCAGACATCCTCCCCTTTTTCTAGAGGAGGAGAGGTGCATTGAAACTTACTTTAGTTTGATTCACCAGGTAGTCAAGACGGCTAGTGTTCGACCAAAAGCTGTCCTCCCCTCCTTCCATTATAATGGAGTTGGAGCTGGGTACATGGCCACTGAACCAGTGGCTACATTTCCCAACCGTCTAAGTGGCCGTATCTGGCTGTGTTGTAGTTTTTGACAAAGGAACGTGAGCAGAAATGCTACTTCCAAGCCTGAGCCTTAAAATATTGCCCCTGCACATCTCCACCATCTTCCCCCCTCCCAAGAACTGGGCCACAGATGTGCCTGAAACCCAGTTTCAACCACACAGACGAGGACAGCCCCTCAGAGCAATGGTTCTTTAACTGTAGAGTCTATGAGAATCCCCTGGAAGGCTTTTACAAACACAGGTTTCTGGGCCCACCCCCGGGGCCCCACCCTGGTCATTTGCTTTTCCAACAAGCTTCCAGGGGGTGCCGATTCTGCTGGTCTGGGGACCACACACTGCGCGTGGGGATGGTTGAGACAGAAGATCCCCGCAGGACCTCATGGAGCAGGACAGCCTGCCTACCCCGGACCGTTCCAAGAGAGAAAAACACATTTTGTTCTTTAAGTCACTGTCCTGTGAGGTGTCTGATACAGCCATTCAGCCTTGCCTCTAACTGAATTGTATCCTAGGGGTCACATTCTTCTCTGTATGACATCCCATTGAAAAAGAAGAAAAAAATTCTGTTCCAAGTCCACCTCCAGGGGCCGCAAATTCCTCCTTGATCGGATACACACAGAGCCAGGATGCAATCTCAGGTGTACGATTCCCAACCTAGACCGAATCGCTATGCATGCTCTCTCCCAGGTCTCGCATGTTCCCCTGAATCAAATTATCGCCAGATCCCTTTCTCTTCACCACCAAGGTCTGAAGCCTCGCGTCCTCATCCAGTCCTTCTGCAGCCGCCACGGCCCGCACAGGTGGACCGGGCTAGGGGAGCAGCGGAGGCTGATGAGACGTGAGACCCTAAACCCACCAAGGAAAATCACCGCCGCTCTGAACTAAGACCGCAGGGTTTTAATTCTGATACACTGGGTCTCAAAAGTACCTTTAAAAAGAACAATGCACTGCTGTCAGATGTACTTACTGCTCCCACTAAAACCAGCTTAATTATAGCGAAGAACACAGTCTATAATTTTTCCCACACTCAGAGATGGATCTATATTATAATTTCCCTGATCTTTTTGAATGAATGGATTAAGCTTTCCACCAAGAAAGAGCTGCTCTTTTCATCACCCACGTGGAGACACACGCGTGAGGCCCTGTGCAGGCGCGGGGGGCTGCTTGGCCATGACCCCCAGGGAAGGCTGGTGTTCAGCACGAGGGGGACTGGGTTGGGGAAAACATGTGTCCTGGACCCCAGGCGAGGGACAGGCGCCGAGGGCTGTCCTCCCTTCCCGTGATTCGCAGAGAGTGATGCTAGGAATGTCCGCTAATGGACACGGTGTGGTGTGTACAGAGGCATCGGCAGACGGGGGAGGGCAGGGCCCAGGGGATCTAACTCAGGGTGCCCCTTGCTGTGCACCAGTACGTGGGCAGGTCCCTACCCCTCTGTGTGCCTCTGTCTTTATCTACACAATGAGGACGCTGGTGTTCTAACGGGACATTCTTTTAAGTAAATTTTCTGGTAGAACCTCAACATATAAAACAGATGAACTGCAGCTTCTCTGGCAGAAGGGGTGTGTTAAGCCCCTTCCCCATCTAAGCTCACTTGATCGCTGTCTCCCCTCCCCACTCCCCCAAAGCCCGAACCACAAAGAAACCCGCTCTAGCGCTCTCTGAGACGGTGCAGGCGTGAGCTTCGTTATGCCTTAACTCCATAGCCACCCTGCACTGTCCATGGTCAGGTGAGCCAGGGGAGAGCTGGGGGGGGGGGGCTCTAAATCCCAGGAATCTATATCATAGACCCAGAGGATATTTCTAGAACTGAAAGTGACGTCCGAGATCATCTGAAGAGTCTTTCACTTGACAGACGGTTCGGCGTGTGATGGTCCCCGCTGGCCTCAACCCCACCCTACTCTTTCTCTTTCTCTTTCTATTGTGGCAAACTACACATAACATAAACTTTACCACTGTCACTACCTCAGGTCACTTGCACAGATATATAATAAGGCCAGTGGGTGAGCAGCTCTCAGCAGGACGAGAGGCCGGCGCTCTTAGCGTCCCCAGCCCACAGACAAGGAAACTCACCGGGGGGCACACGAGCCAGTGTGAAATACAAATCCACCCGCTCATCCACTCCCTGTGCTGCTGCCCCGTCTCCCAGACAGCGTGGCAGGCCGTCCTGCCCAGGCTCCCGGTGCCGGGCCCCCCAGGAGCACGTCCTAGTTTGGGTCCTGCCGGGCCGGTTCACTCTGTGGGCTGCTCTCCAGTTCTGGCCGTGGCATCAGGCTTCGCTGATTCGTGCCCAGCTCCCGGCTGACGGTGAGAGCATCTCCACCAGGAGGCTTCTGCTCTGCTCTGCTCCGTGCCCTCGGCTTGGGCCTGGGGACCCCGGGTCAGGAGGACTGGCCCCTTCTCTCCCCCCAGGGCGGCTCCCAGTGCATCTGACTCACACTGTCCAGGCCCTGGACTCAGCCAGGGAGCCTGAGCCCGGGCTGGGTCTTTGGAAGCTGCACCGGGACCCTGGGGGCTGAGGCCATGTGACCAGGGCTGGGCGAAAAGGCTGCCAACCACACACAGGCCCAGAGGAGGCGGTGGCCAGAGATGCCAGCCAGGCGGTTCTGCTCCAGCCCCTCTGGCGCAAGGTTAGGCTGGAAGCATCGGAAGCAGGTCTTCCCATCACTCCGCCATCCACCCGTCGGTGGTCCAGCCGACACCCGGGTGCTAGTGCCTTGTAGAAATCAGAGAAGGTTGGAAGGGCTGGGTGAACGTGACCCTGAGAGTGGAGGGAACCCCCCCACACCCACAGCCCTCCAGTGAGCCTGGCAGAAGCGGGGGACAGTCTGGGCCTGTGGGCCTCCCAAGCTTGGATTCGGGGCTCACAATGGAGCTGGAGGAACTGGGGGTGATGCTGTTCTTAGAGACCAGGGTGCACTTCCTCCGTTGTGGGTACTGAGCAGGGAAGGGGGTAAGACACACTCCTCATAGTCTAGAGCAGGGGTCCTCAACCTCCCCAGGGCCGTGGTCTGTTAGGAACCGGGCCGCACAGCGGGAGGTGAGCAGCGGGCGGGCGGGCGAGCGAAGCGTCACCTGCCGCTCCCCACCGCTCACATCACCTCCTGAACCGTCCACCTGCCGCTCCCCACCGCTCGCATCACCGCCTGAACCGTCCACCTGCCGCTCCCCACCGCTCGCATCACCTCCTGAACCGTCCACCTGCCGCTCCCCACCGCTCGCATCACCGCCTGAACCATCCACCCGCCCCCCGACCCCCACCCGGCCATGGAAGAATTGCCTTCCATGAAACCAGTCCCTGGTGCCAAAAAGGTTGGGGACCACCGGTCCAGATGGTGCAGGAAACAATCGGGGCCCATTAACAATGGTCCCAGCCCTCAGACTCAAGAAGGACTTGCCACTAGGCTTGACTCGGGGACCCAAGTCCCCGGACATGGACACTCTGACGACACTGCTACCCCCGCCCCCAGCATGGTTCTCTGACGTTTGGTTTGGGCTTTCACATACACGGAGGGAAAATTAACGTCACCCGTACCAGCTGTGTGACCTTGGGTAGGTCACCCAAGTACCTGAGCCAGTCTCCCCCTCCGCCCTCCAGGGGTAAGAGGGTGCGGACCTCCGAGACAGTGACCATGAAGGCCAGGAAGTGTGGGTGAAGCGCAGCTTGCCCCTCCCCCCATCACACCAGCAGCAGCAGTGCCTCCGTCGAGGGGATGATCGATGGCGGTCTGAAGGCTTTGTGGCTCTAAGGGACTAGCCAGGCTGCAGGGGCGATGCTCTGGCGGGCAGGAGGGGCCCTGGAGAAGCCTATATCACGGTGCACGTGACTCTGGCTTACGGACATTCACAACCTGCTCCTGGGAGTCAGAAAGGCACAGACACTCCTTTACAGGCATCGGGAAATTAAAAAAGAAAAAAAAAAAAAAGCCCAAATGACACAAAAACTCATCTCTGTTCCCAGAGACGATTGGTACAATTTCTCATTTGCTTTCAAAACAGTGCCTGTCTTGTCTCTGGAGCGGGACACCGTGGCTGAGAAGTAAGCCTGAAAGACCATTCCTTCCAAGGAGTTATGACGTGGAGGCCCCTGAAACTGTATGGAAAAATGTTACTATTTACGTGCTGGGGTCCCATAGGCTTTAGCACATCCCCAAAGGGGTTCATGACTTTGCTCCACAAAAAGGTTAAGGTTCCTTCTTCGGGTAGGTACAGATAAGACCTGAACTATGAACTCCTACGGGAAGGGCTGTGTCTTAGACACAGGCTCAGAGACCCCGTTGGCCCCAAGGATGCAGCAGAGGCCAAGCTGGGGAGGAAGCCAGGTGTCCCGGGTACCCAGACCCCGCTTCAACTTGCTTTCTGCCAGACGCACGGATGGTGTATCTATGTGCGTGTGTGCGCAAGGCTGCGGGAGAGGACGTTCATGCATCCAATTCTAAACTCCCATTTTCACTTTGGGTCTTGGATGTAAATCTGCTAGGTCTTAAGTCCAGGAGATGATGTAATTTATCAAAGAGAGTTTGGAAGCTGCTAAGCTCCCTGATAAATAAGCCATGTTTCTTCATCCCAGGTCTGTGAAAACATATTTTCTACGGACTTAGAAACCTAAGAAACCTTAGAAACCTAAGAAACCTTAGAAACCTAAGAAACCTTAGAAACCCCCACCTTGGAAAGTATTAGAATCTTCCCCCTGCAGGAGAGCCAAGCATACAGAAACTTGTCTTTTTAGAGATACTTGACCTTTCTGGGCAAGGAAATAAGGTACGCACATGGCAACTAACCAGCAACCCCCGCACTGTTACCCTAATTCTTTCCAAAAAAGAACTGTAGTTCCATGAGTTCCAGAGGGAGGATGTTATAGAAACGGACTTGGCATCAGAATATCCTAGCTATTGCCCACATCGGCTCCCTTATCGGGTACCAATTACATCATCACCAGGAGCATCACTACCCATTGTTCCCAAGGTCTGGAAAGCTGCCCGCATGTCCCAGGTCTAGAAGGTGGAGAAGAGACTTCTTAGACACCAGTTCACCCTCACGTGTTGGCCAGGGAGGCCCAGAGGGTGGAGGCCATTTCTCCACTCTCACGAGGTAAGAGCTGGGACTCAAACCCATATCTCTGGTCCTCAGTCCTAGTTTGGGGGTTGCGGGGAGCTGCAGACTCACAGCGCTGCCCCACGGTCATGATCTCTGAGCTCTTGCTGCCTCTGGTCATAACCAAGGCCACCAACACCAGGACAGCAGGAGCTAAGGAGCGTATAGTGCCCTGGAGATGCGAAACCTCTAAAAGGATGCCTTGTTACTACTGATAGCAATGATAGTATGTAATATGTAAAAATCTGTCTATCAATTTAGCTGCTAATTTTCCAAATGAGGAAGGAGGAATGGAAGAACCCAGCCAGCTCTGTGGGGAGCAACTGCATTTTTGACAACCCAGATGGAGTCTTTATCCCTGGATGCTCGTGTGCCTCTGGCCCTTGAATTCTAAGATAGCACAACGGCAATCCAGCCTTTGGGTGGACTCACACCCTTCCAAGGACACCCAGGACACTGGGCAAGGCTTGGGAGAACTGGGAGTAATTGCTTTACATGTTCATAGGCTCCCCAGCTTAGATTTACTGAAATGCCACATCATGCCTGACTGTGGGCAAGCTTCCCCTCCACTTCCACCGATCTTGAGGCCAGACATCCCCGGGTTTGTCAGCTGCGGGATTTGGGGAAAGTCTTTAACCTCTCTGTGCCTCAACATTCCCAACTATAAAATGGGGATAAGAGCACTGCGATGACTGTAGGAGATAATGTATGTTAAAACCTATCACAGTGCCTGGCACATAGCAGGACATCAGTAGGTTCTAATCCCTGTGACATTTTTACAAATGCCCCATGGGCTACATTGTTGGAGGGCCAGCAGTTGGGGCGAAGTATCCTGGGGGGATCTGCCTTCCCTTGAGGGAGTGGTTGGGAGAACAGAATTCACCCTCAGTTATGAGGTGATGGTCAGCAATACAGCCTTCCGACTTCCCAGGCATGTATAATGTTCATTCAAATGATTTCAAGATAGCTCAGAAGTGTGCTTAAATCCCTGCATTTACCACATGGGTACCTTCTATAAGTTAATGTACTAAAAGACAATCATATCTGTAGTAATGGAAAATAGCGCCCAAAGCTAAAATTGCTATTTATGATATCTGTTAAGGATAACATGATTGCTGTAGGTGGTAGTGTTATTCTAGTCCCAAGCTCTGCTTCCTGCAACCATTTCACCTCCCAGGGCCTTGGTTGTGTATAAAATAACAACTACAGTTACGTCCAGCCTTGAAATAACCTTCAAGGCCTTGCTATCCCCTCCCGCTGGCTTCCTCCTGTCTTGCCTTCTCCACCTAACCATCTCTGACGTTCGCCTGCAAACAGGAAGGTTTAAGTTTGAAAGGCCAAGCCAAGAGCAGTGGTCTCAAACTTGAGGTGCATCAGAATCCCCTGGGGGGCTGGTTAAAACGCAGTTTGCTCCCCGCCTCCCCCCAAGAGTTCCTGAGTTGGCAGGTCAGGTGGGGTCCTGAATTTTGCATTTCTAACCAGCTGGGGGATGTTGACACTGCAGACACTGCAGGTCGAAGACCTCGCTTTGAGAATTACTGCCTTAGGGCAGTGATTTTCAACCTTAGCTGCACTAGGACACCCTCCCCACCCCTCCCGCCAAGGAATGTAAAAAACCCTTATTCCCAGGCTTCACCCCAGGTGAACTCGGTCGGGATCTCAGAGGGGAGCAGCCCAGAGACCCTGGTGCAGAGGCTAAGCTTCCCTCCAGCCGCGGTGCCCACATCCAGAGCCCTGGGTGCTGAGCTGTCCACGGTCACAGCCTGGGGCTGACGGCTATGGCCCAGCAAACCGTTTTTGCACGGGACCAGTTCAAATGTTTCAGTTTTTGCGGGCCTCTGGCCTCCGCTGTATGTCCTTCTTTGTTTTTTGTTTGTTTCAGCCCTTTAAAAAGGTAAAAATCGGGGCTTCCCTGGTGGCGCAGCGGTTGAGAGTTCACCTGCCGATGCAGGGGACGCGGGTTCGTGCCCCGGTCCGGGAAGATCCCACATGCCGCGGAGCGGCTGGGCCCATGAGCCATGGCCGCTGAGCCTGCGCGTCCAGAGCCTGTGCACCGCAACGGGAGAGGCCACAGCAGTGAGAGGCCCGCGTACCGCAAAAAAAAAAAGGTAAAAATCATCCTCAGCTTGCAGGTCATCCAAAAACAGTTTGCAGAGCCCTGGAGAACAGCCCGTTATGCAATTATTAAATCTAATGATGGAATCAGCAACTCACAATCAGCATTAATCATACAGTAAATTAAAACCAAGGTAGAAGGCAGACCGATTCAAAGGGACTAAATGTACGATGTAAACATGGTTTCTCCCGCTAATCTTTTACTTGTTATCATCGCTGTTTCTTTCTAACCCAGTTTTTCTTTCTACATTAAAAAGGGAGGGGGGGGTGGTAGAGGCAGGACAGGAATAAAGATGCAGACGTAGAGAATGGACTTGAGGACACGGGGAGGGGGAAGGGTAAGCTGGGACGAAGGGAGAGAGCTGCATGGACATATAAACACTACCAAATGTAAAATAGATAGCTAGTGGGAAGCAGCCGCATAGCACAGGGACATCAGCTCGGTGCTTTGTGACCCCCTAGAGGGGTGGGATAGGGAGGGTGGGAGGAGGGAGACGCAAGAGGGAGGGGATATGGGGATATATGTGTATGTATAGCTGATTCACTTTGTGATACAGCAGCAACTAACACACCATTGTAAAGCAATGATACTCCAAAAAAGATGTTAAAAAAAAAGGGGGCGGGTGGGCTTCCTTCCACCCTCCTCCAGCTCACGGTACCAGTACCTGCTTCCTAGAACTTGCTTGGAACTTTCGGTTTCCAGCAACTTAAAAGCCCTCAGCGACGTGCTCAGAGCTGTCTGAAAGTGCAAACTGCCTTCTGAGTATTTCATTCTCTCCCAGGGCTCCTGGTTCTAACTTCCGGTCTCACCCTCTCTGCCCACAGACAGAGGAGTTTCTTTCTTCTGGAATAAAATTCCTGGTTTCCCTAAGCCTCTGTGTGTGCAAAACCCACTCCAAACTGTGGAGTCACATGGCACCTGCACGTGGCCCCTTCTCCCCCTCCCCCTCCTCTCCAACCCTGAGAGCCCTGGGTCCCTGGTCACTAGGCCACTCCCTCCTCTGTCCCAACCTATCTGCTCAGTTTGGGCATAAAAATAATCGTACCCGGAGCAGCTGGTGAGCGTCTCTAAACGGGCCTCAGAACTCCTAGAGGCTTTGTGCTTTCCAATCTGTTCCAGACCTCAGACGAAATGGACAACACCCACCTCTACTCCTTTCCTTTGTTCTTTTCTTCTGAACCTTTAAAAACCCCTAGAACCTGTTAGTGAATGACCTAAGCTGACTTTTAAAAAATGTAAATGATTTAAAGCAGGAGGGTGGAGGCCTGGAAAGGAAACGGCAGCCTCCAGCATTTTCCAAAGATATAAATCACAAGCAGGGATCCGAGGGCACTTCCCCAGCCCACTTGTTTAAAGGATTAGCTCTGCCCTAACTGGGCCACCATCCACAACTGTGACCCACAGGAGGGTCCTCGCTGGCTTCCTGGGCCAAAACCAAGTCTAGCCTCACAGGGCCCCGTGCCTGGTTTAATGCTCGGCTGTTTCATCTCAGAATTCTTTTTGTTTTATTTTTGCGGTACGCGGGCCTCTCCCGTTGCGGAGCACAGGCTCCGGACGCACAGGCTCAGCGGCCATGGCTCACGGGCCCAGCCGCTCTGCGGCATGTGGGATCTTCCCGGACCGGGGCACGAACCTGTGTCCCCTGCATCGGCAGGCGGACTCCCAACCACTGCGCCACCAGGGAAGCCCCATCTCAGAATTCTTAATAATTTATCTTTGAACCTGTGTTTTGTAAGTGAAGTCTCATGGGACGGTGGGCATGAATGCGAGCTGGGGAGATACGCACAGTATGTGGACCCACTGTTCCTTGAGGCCGCACTTGACCTGGTGCTCCTGATGCCCCAGGAGCACAGAATCCCAGGGCATCCTTGATGCGCGGGCTTCAGAAAGCCTCAGAGAGAGTACAGGTAAGGAGTCACGTCCATGACAGAGCAGCCTGGGAGGCCAGGCTCCCTGCTGGAACCCGAGCTTGATTCAAAGCCGACAGAAAGCTGTGCATTCTGAGAAACGCCAACAACCAAGGGCCGTCCTGGGATAGCCTGTCTTTCCCGATTTCTGCTACCTCCTGCATTACTCACCCACGTACACTGAAAATGATGACACAGGAGGAAAGGAAGGACAGCCTTTTCCCTTTCCCTTCTGTCCCTCCTTCACCACTAGGCCAAAGGTGCTGTGTGTTGATGGAACGTGTGAGGCCAAAGGTGGTGTGTGTTGATGGAACGTGTGTGTATCAAGAAGTGAAACAAAAACACCTGAGTTAGTTTCTTGCCCCATGTCTGCTGTCCTGGTAGGAACAAAATACACGCGCACATACGAGCTGTGAAATAGGAATCGTGTCATTTTGGTGTTTCAGCGTATGAGTGAAATGAGCACCTATTTACATTTAAAACAGGCGTTGCACAATATAAAGGCGAACGTAAAATTCACGCAAGTCATTCAAAACTTTAACTTTTCTTTACTTACAATGTCACTAAAAAGCAAGTAAAAAAACCACATCATGACAAGTCAATAAAGAGGCCACGGAAGAAAGGAAAAAGCTTTGTATTTCAGTACCTATAGGCACTTTTTCCTGCTTTTTGAGTTAAGGGCGCGGGCGTAGGGATTTCTCTTTCAGGCACAGACTTAGGCATGGCTGAGGAGTGCTTCTGAAATATCCGCCCAGTGGACATTTACCGAACCCCTACCGCTCGCCCAGCTTCGTGCTGGTTGCCAGGAAAAGAAAGTCAATTTCCATCCTCCAGCAGGGGTGAGGTATACCATTCTGAAACCCGGGTATGGGACATTGTTTTCCAAACGTCAGAACCCTCGTACGTGTCTAGTAAAGGGGCTTCTGAGAGGGAAATCTCTTTACGATATTTCATGAAACTTGGGCTTTCACCTGTCAAAAATGCTTCAGAGTTCAGCTACCACTCTACACGGTCAACCAGGATAGGTAATGCTTTTTTATTAAAATTTTGCAATCGGTTCCAGACCTCAGGCAAACCGACACAAACAGCTCACTCCTGTCCTTTGTCTTTTTTCTCTTCTGAGCCTTTGAAACACACTAGAATCTGTTAGTAAATAACATAAGCTGATTCTGAAAAAATGTAAGTGATACAAACCAGAAAGGGGGGCACTGGAGAGTGAATCCCTTTCAGTTTTGTGGCTCTGAATCATTTTTTCAGATGGAGAAACAAATTTTCATTTATGTTGAAATTTGGCTGATAAAAAACTTTCAAAACACGGGGTCCGTGTTTAAAAACAAGAGGAAGAACCCATGTGTCAGGACAAGGTGAGAACCACTTTGGGTTACCTCCCCCCGCCAACACACATTACCACTGGAGAGGGTCTGGGTACCCTGCTCGTGATCTCAGCAGATCGGGGACCCAGCCGAGCAACTTCCCGTAACGTTCCCTCAACGTCTGTAACATCCTCAAGTCTTGAATTCTTGGTATTTGACAGCAAAGCTCCTTAAGCCTTTACGAAGGGCCATGTGCATAGCCCCCGAGGAGGGGGGCAGTGAGCACGGATGGCAGAAGTTCTGGAATACAGCCAGCTCCTCTCACAGCCAGGTGGGGAGGGGAATGGCCCAGTTGGAAGGGCACCCAGAGGAGGTAAGGGACGGGGCTGGCCTGGGGGGGGAAGCCTCGGGGA
The DNA here is from genome assembly GCF_011762595.2 of Tursiops truncatus. Taxonomy (NCBI): domain Eukaryota; kingdom Metazoa; phylum Chordata; class Mammalia; order Artiodactyla; family Delphinidae; genus Tursiops; species Tursiops truncatus. The sequence continues at coordinate 98,767,102 of NC_047044.1, read as the reverse complement.
CCTGAAGCCAGGCTATGACCTAGAGACCGTCTCCTCCGCTTACAGAGCAGGAAAGGTCACGGAAGGCGCTCAGGAGAAGGCAGAGTCCAGATTCCAGGCTGGACAGCTGACCGCCCGGGCTCTCTGCCCCCTGGCACTTTCCAGACCCTTCTCTGAGCTCCAGCTGTGGCCTGGGTGAGACCCCCACCCCCACCCCCGCTGCAGTCTGCACTCAGCTGTTCTCGCCTCTCCTCCGGGGAGTAAGTTTCATCTCCTTCACAACTGGCTGCTCGGAGGTCAGGGCTGGGTCTTTATTAGCCTCAGGCCTGTGGCACACAGGGAACGTGAGAATATTGACCCCCGCCCGAACCCCTCTCCCCCCTCCACCACCTCTATTGGCTCTGCCCTCTGCCTGTGTCCTCTTGGAAGGTTAAAGCTTCTGGACCCGGGAACGCACAAGCGTCAGCCCAGCAGGGATGCGTACAAGAAGCAAGGTCAACGTCAGAGGAATTAGCAGAGGGCTGCGTCCTGCACTCAGTCCCTTCTGTCCACTTCTCCCGTCTCTGTCCTCAACCAGCCACCTAAAACAACCCCACAAACAACTCAACCTCCTTCCCCGTCCTTGGGCGGACTACTGACGCCCAGCCCTTGGGGTTTAGCAAAGGTGGTGATGAACTGTATTCTGTGCCCCAAACCTGGGCACAGCACCGGACAGGGGAGTCACCCCGCCATTCACAAATGAATTTACAAGAAGCGACAAAGGAGGGATGTTTTCCGTGGCTGCTTCAATATAGGGCGTGGCATGCCATCCACCTGGCTCTCCAGGCTCAGGAATCACTCAGAGAGAAGGGCGTCCTCCACTACCAACTACTTGAGAAAAACCAGGCGGAGCAAACTACTGGGGAGAGACACGTGCATCTGGGCAGTCTGCCTGGGACACACCCAAAGGAGGATGATGGCAGACGGGAACCCCGCACAGGCAGCTCACCAGTATCAGCGTGTCTCCTATCCACTCTGTGATGTCCACTGCTTCCTTCTGGTCCAGAACCCCGCACACCCCATGATGCAGAATCCTCTTCACGTTAATCTTGACCCAAAGCTCAGGAAATTAAACCAGTTGCAAAAAAGCAACCATATCATGAATTCCACGGCCAAGCAGTGATGGTTGACGGGATGACAGCTCTGCATGTCTGAACCACAGCCTTTGGTCATCCCCGAAGGCTGAGTGTGCGTTACTCCCCGTCCCAGTACTGTAATTTCAACTTGGAGTTGAAAAGGCCCCATCGTCTTCGGATGCAATGGCTTTCTAGTTTTATTTTAATGGGAGGGCCCTTTCTTCAAGGGAAGTCCTATATGGAAGCCAGCCCCTAACTCACATCAGTCCCGAGCTGGGGTGTGCAGAACCCAGGGCCCTGCCTATGGGCCCGCTCCCCCCTCACAAGCTCCCAGGAGCACGATGTGAAAGACGCGCATCCCTCTCCCTTATTGAGTTACTCACTCACTGACAGCTTCTCCGGAGCACCTACTAGGCTCCAGGTGCGGTGAGCCAGCAGGTAACAGGAGGTCCCTCCTCGGCAAAGCTCTCAGCGTGGCTGGATGCAGCTGAGAGCGGTTCAGATGGTGCGGAGAGTGCTAGGAAGGAAACAGATCAGGGCAATGTGACGGAGGCCGGGAGGTGGCCACTTTGGATAGAGGGTCACCTCCTCTCTGAGGACGTGAAATGTGGGCTAGACCAGAACTATAATCTGGAAAGATGCTGATTTTGACCAACGAGGAAACAGACCCAGAGAGGTGAAGGGACTTTCCCCAGGTCACACAGCGGGTAGGAAGCCGAGCTGCACTGAACCCGGGTTTCCAGGGCTTCTTTACGAAGCAGCTACTACGGGCCAAGAAGCCTTGGTGACAGGTGACATCCAGGGGTGACAAACCACAACCACATCCCGGTGTCTGGGGCTGTGAGGACTCTTGACGCCCTCCCTGCCCTCCTTGGCAGGTGCAGCGTTGGTTCTAGAGGATGCCCCGTGACCAGAAGATGGAACCCTGAGGCTGGTGACCAGGGACAGAGAGCTCCCTCCTCTGCCATCTCCCTGGCCTGAACTGTGGCCTGACTGCTTCTGGTGGTGGTGACAAGCAGAGAAAAGCCAGCCGGGGGGTGTGAAGGTCCCAGCCCACCTGGAGGAGGGTCTCTGCACAGCTGAGCTGCTCCAGGGCTATGATTTGAAGACCTGCCAAGCCGGCTGTCCTCTTGTGCTGTGGAAGCATCCACACCGAAGGGGCAGCACCAGACAGGCCTGCGAATACCTCACACTCCAAGAGATCGAGGCCCGGCACCGGGCAGACACTCCTATCTCTGGAATATTCTAGGGAGCGGTATGAAGACAACTGCTGCTGCAGCCCACAGACCTGGCCCCCGATGCATTCCCCAAAGCCCGATCGGCGCGCCCGTGGGCCTGGCCTTCACTCTTTGTCCCTGGAGCCTCCCCGCTGTCAAAGCACTTTGCTTAGCCAACTTGAGCCTCCAGACACCTCCCGAGGTGGGCAGGACAGCAGTCATTAGTCCCATTTTGCACACGAAGCAACTGAGTCCCAGGGGGACAGGCGCAGGGAACACGCTACTGCCGTGGTGACCCTCCACCAAGTTCTGGTTCAAACCCAGGTCTCCAACTCCACCTCTAATCCAGCTGCCCACAGCTAACCACAGACCACCCGCTCCGGCCGAACACCACCCAGGTCTCTCCCACACGGCCACCTACCCTAGGCCCTAGGGTGCACTTGGGGTTTTTCCAGGAGCTCCCTTCTCTCTCCACGCCACCCTGCCCCACAGTGGGTGCCCATGTGCTGAGACGGCCAACACTCACCCCCGCACCCTCGGCAACTGAGACCCAGCTTGAGATGCCCCTTTCATATTTCCAGCCAAGTCATGTGTGTGAACGTACAGCTGGTGAAAACAATACACCTAGAACCTTCCACACCTCCTGTCCTTCCATACCAAGCCAGCCAGCTGCAGGCACAGGAACAGGGAGGACACACAGGTGACAGGGCCTGCAGAGCCGGGTTCCCCCAAGTGCACAGATGCGCCCATGAAACTTGTGGACCACCCTGGCAGGCAGACGGACCCACCGAGAACGATCCTGTGCCCGCACAGGAGACACGCCAGCTGCCAACACTGGGCAAGGCCTTGCCGGGGGTACGGAACCAAGGGCTGTACCCATTCTAGTTAGGATGGCTCTGGGCCTGTCACCTCGGGCCCATGCATAAGAGCCACCAGAAGTCCAGGTGGACAAAGAGAATGACGTTTGGAGGAGAGACAGACGCGCACTGAGGTCCCGAGCTCCCTCCCGAGACACTAAGTGCAGACGGGCAGTCTCCGGAGGACGGATGGGAACACGGCAGCCAGCGGTGCGTGCTCGCCCCATCCTGCCCCCATCCTCCCGGGAGTCGGCTGCCCGGGCCCGCCGGGCCGCGCTCGGCCACGCAACTCCCAGTCCCTCCCGCGGGAGTCCCGAGCGGCCGCCGGGCCCCCTCCCGCGCCCCCGCCCGCACTCACCGGTCGCGGGCTCCGCAGCGAAGGCCGCCGGCGCCGGGGTGGGGCTGCAGGGCCAGCGGGTGAGGACCGCAGCCGCGCTCAGCCCCGCGCTCGCTCTGCACTTCCTGCGGCCGCGCCCCGCCTCCTGAGCGCCCACCCCCGGCCCCTCCAATACCCGGGCTCCTTCTCCCGCCGCCCCGCCGGCCGCCCGTCTTTGTTAGGGGTTGGCCTTTCTCCCGTTGAGAGCGCACGAAGCGAATCCAGTCCGAGTCAGGGCAGCTGTGCGGTGGCCCCGGGGTCCCTGCGAGGAGGGGGGATGGATGGATGGATGGATGGGTGGATGGATGGAAGTCGGGCGGCTTGCAGACACCCTACCCGGGCCTCCCGGAGGCCTCCCTGTCCCCCCAAGTGGGCCCCTAGTGGGGCGTGAAACCCCTCAGGGTAGTGGGGGAAGCTGGCCATGGGGGTGTGCGGGGACTCTAAGGACCGGCCCGTGTGATCACAAAGAGCCTCCCCATCCTCCCCGCTTCCCCCCAGACCCACGTACACAAGGAAGACCCCATCCCAGCCCTGTCCCTCTGAGAGTCCTGTGGGCCGTCAGCTTTCCATTTCCTGGGCTCTGGGAGTCAAGGTCTCCTTCCGGACTGGAGAAAAAAGCGAGTCGACACAGCCCATCTGTCCCGCCCTGGCCCAGAGCAGGGGCAAAGCTGCCTGAACTGGATCCAACCGGTGGGGCCTCATGGTTCCTGTTACCTGCCAAAGCAGCAGAGGCCTGAGCTTACCCAACCGTGGTCTTTTCAAATTTGAGCACAGAAAGCGCCGTTACCCATTTACCAGGCTGCTGGTCCAGGGCTGCCAGCCATCCTCCCCGCACCTCGGGCTGTGAAAGGGGGGCAGAGGGGAGGTGGGATGGGGGCCTCTGAGGGAGGTGACGGCAATAGTCCCTGGGGAGGAAGCACTGAAATGGGGGGTGACTGGGGAAGATGCAGCAGAGGCGGGTCTAGAGAGCTGCTTGGGGTGAGGGTCTCAGGAAAGAGGCCTTCGGGGCGCTGGGGGAGAGGGAGACAACAGGAGCACCGAGAAGCTGAGATGAAGGACGAGTGTAGACCAGGCAGGGCAGGCCGGGCTGAGGGCAGAACCCGGTCTAAGCAGGGAGAGGGTGGGTGAAAGAAGCTGCCCCGGTTGGCGGGGGTCTGTGCAGTGCCTGGTGCCGCATCACGGAGGAGAGGGCGGGTCCTGCAGGGGCCCAGCTCCAGGGCTGCCGAAGAGGAGGGCGCCCAAGGAAACGGGGCTAGACTCGGCGATGAGGCGCTCCTCAGGGGCTTCTGAGAGGGTCCCTCAGTGGAGGCAGGATGAGCCAGGTCCCCCTCCTTGGGGGCATCCGGACCCGATCGGGTGGTTTACTTCTGCTCCAGAGGCCTCTGAAGGGCCATCCCAGCTCCGGAGTTTCCTGAGGGATCAGCTTCTGGGGAAACTGCGTCCAGTTCAAGTTCACTCTCTGCTGTCCCATTTCTCTCACTTATTTTTTTAAGATTATTTATTCAATTTAGTTTTGGCTGCATTGGGTCTTAGTTGCGGCATGCGGGATTTTTCCTTGTGACATGCGGGCTTCTCTCTAGTTGTGATGTGTGGGTTTTCTCTCTGTAGTTGTGGCGCGCAGGCTCCAGGGCGCATGGGCTCTGTAGCTGTGGCGCATGGGCTCTAGTTGAGGCATGCGAGCTCAGCAGTTGTGGCGCGAGGGCCCAGCTGCCCCGTGGCATGTGGGATCTTAGTTCCCAGACCAGAGATCGAACCCGCGTCCCCCGCACTGTAAGTCCAGTAGTGGACTCTTTACCACTGGACCACCAGGGAAGTCCCATATCTGTTGTTTTTTTTTAAATAGAATTTTAAAAATGTATTTATTTTATTTATTTATTTTTGGCTGCGTTGGGTCTTCGTTGCTGCACGCGGGCTTTCTCTATTTGCGGCGAGCGGGGGCTACTCTTTGTTGCAGTGCACAGGCTTCTCATTGCGGTAGCTTCTCTTGTTGCAGAGCACAGGCTCTAGGCGTGCAGGCTTCAGTAGTTGTGGCTCGCGGCCTGTAGAGTGCAGGCTCAGTAGTTGTGGTGCACGGGCTTAGTTGCTCTGTGGCATGTGGGATCTTCCCAGACCAGGGCTTGAACCCGTGTCTCCTGCATTGGCAGGCGGATTCTTAACCACTGGACCACCAGGGAAGCCCTCATCTCTTGCTTTCTTACAGGCATTGTCCCTAAGAGTCCCTCCCATTGACGCCCGGCTCTCCGTCTCCGTGCGTGGTCTGTTTCCCAGAAATCCAGACTGAGACAGAGGGTCAGTGAGAAAGGGGGCTGAACAAAGGAAAGGTGGGTTGGGGGTAGAGAAGAGGCCATGAACCCCCGGCACCGCATTCAGGGTGAAGGCCGAGCCTGTGGTGGGAGAGAGGCCAGAGCAGCACAGAATGTGAGGGCCCCTCCGTGAGACCTCTGGGGAGGACCTGGACCTCTGGGGAGGACCTCAACCTCTGATGAAGCAGTTTCAAGTCACAGATGTGCCGGAGAAGGTGGTGTTAAAGGAAAAGCCTGAGAAACAGGTGGTAGAAGATGGTTTTCTAAGGGGTAGAGGAGAGAAGGGTGGAGGAGACCTGAATGGGAGAAGAGGCCGTCGGTGGGGTGAGGATGAAGGGAAGTGCGTGTTCACGAAAGTTAGTGTTGTTGAAACCGTAGTTAGGAGGGAGAGGGCAAAGTACTCCGGAGGGACCTTTAGCAATATGAGAGGGCCAGTGACAAATGAACCTCTGAGCCAGGATGTCCGCTCTCCAGCACTATCCCTGGCGACATTAACATCGAGAGTAGCGAACCCATGGAAATGTGATATGCAATTTTAAATTTCCCAGTAGCCCCATTAAAAAAATGTATAAAAAGAAACAGGTGAAATGACTTCTAATGATACATCTTATTTAACACAATATATCTAAAAATGTGATCGTTTCAACATGAATCAATACAAAAAGTTATTAAAGAGATGTTTTACATTTTCTTCAAACTAAGTCTTCAGACCCTGTGTGTATTGTACACGCACAGCATATCTGAATTCAGATGCTGCCTCTACGTTGGAAGTGCCTGGATTTCATAACATTTATGATTGAAGAAGTAGATTTATAAACCTAAGTTGCTCTATACACACTTATGCTTTCCAGTAACCACATCGAGTGATCAGTTTTAAAATTTAAGTTTAGAGAGCTTCCCTGGTGGCGCAGTGGTTGAGAGTCCACCTGCCGATGCAGGGGACGCGGGTTCGTGCCCCGGTCCGGGAGGATCCCACATGCCGCGGGGCGGCTGGGCCCGTGAGCCATGGCCGCTGAGCCTGCGCGTCCAGAGCCTGTGCTCCGCAACGGGAGAGGCCACAGCAGTGGGAGGCCCGCGTACCGCAAAAAAAAAAAAAAAAAAAAAAAAAAAAATTTCAGTTTAGGTTAATTAACTTGTTGAAATAAAAAATTTGGTCCTTCTGTTGCACTTACACGTTGCAAGGGTTCAGTAGCCATGCATGGCCAGTGTTCCCATGTCAGACCTCACGGATGTGAAACCCCAGACTTCCAGAGTTTGGTCTTTGTGTCGTCCGCACCTTCTATGAAAGAATGGACCTTCTGCCCCCTCTCCGCCCCAAGAGCTGCTCCACTAACACGATCCTGATCTGTTCCATTTTATTTCACACTTGGAGAAGTTGGCGGGTGAGGATCCAGCATCTGTGGGAAAGGAACTGGGGGTTGGCTTGGATCCCCTGGGTAAGGCGAGGGAAGTGAGCTGTGAGTTGGACATATTCCATTCCCATCCTCCTCCCGCGTTCTCGTGAGGAAGGCCATGGTTTCCTGGTCACACTGGCTCCTCCAAAGGCTGAGCTGATAATTCAGAGGACAGATCTCATTGTCAGGATCCTCACTGTCATAGTTTCCCCACCCCTGCCCCAGCTCTGAGCACTGACTGAGTCACAAACGCTTGGGCTTGGCTTCTGGGTCTCGGCCTCAGTTCCTCATCTGCAAAATGGGAAGAGTACTCCTTCATTTGAGGAAAAAACAAACAAACAAAAAACAGAGGGCCGGTGAAATCCCCAACAGGAAGCTACAGTGAAGGAGGAGTTTTAGTCCCGGACTGGGAGATCTGTGCTTCTCATCCCGGCCTGCGGCACATCTGCCGCCCCTGGCTGGGGACAGGCAGCCCCTGCCTCCAGTCTGTGTTCTGGCACCATTTGCTGCCTTACATCGGAGATGCATCGCGGATGCTGGAGGGATGGGACTCGCAGAGACTCCTTTAGAAATGTAAAAAGTAATAATAACATCTAGACTTCTTCCCTTAGATCTCAACTGACCATCACCCATTGCTTGAGGTACAGGGTAGATCTCGTGGGGTGCCCTTCATGCCAGCACGGGACCTGATACCCTGAATTCCTGGCGACGGTATCTATGTCCACTCCTAGAGGTGGAGTCACAGAAAACACCTTTGTTTTGGGTGGAAGGTTACACACGCACTCCACACACACACACACAGTCACACACACACAGTCGGCATCCCCATCCCCAGGACGTTCAGCGCATCAGCTTAGCGGTCAGGTTGGACCGTGAACCATCACAGGTCAGGAAATGTAAACCTTGGATTTCTCCATCCTCTAAGTACAAGCCTGTCTTCCAAAACAGTTTGCAGTTAGTACCCAGGAGGGTTGCAAGGACATGAAGCTTCCCTTGACAACCTCTGCTGCTGCTTCCGGACATTCCTGCTTGTTCAGCTGTCGTCCTGATGCGGCCCGATGAGACCTCTTTGTATAGACTCTGTTGAGTTCCCGTCTCAGGAAGAACAGCCACATTCCTGCAGGTGGACCCACCCAGGTAGAAGGCACTGCCCTCCACGTGTGCATCCTATAGCTTGTGTGACTCAGCCGGTCTCCCCATCTTTAAAATGAGGAGCAACTCATCTTAAGACTATTGCTACCCTCTGAGCGTGGGGGCTGGTCTCGGTTTCTTCATATGACAAATAGAGAAAAGGAGCCTCTGGTCAGCACTTCTCCCTCTTCCAGGAGGCCTGGGGAAGGACAAGATGTTAAATATTGATCAGTTGGGATCAGCTTGACTTCAGCCTGCGTTTCGCTGGGAGCTTGATGACCAAGCTACTCCTTTTTGCAACAATTCCTGGTGCTTCTTAGGAGGTGGTAACGAAATGATTGCGGCACCAAACCTCACAATCTCAGGGATTATTCCCACGACAGAGACGTCCCAGCAGGAGTAGGAGTTTTTCAGCTGTTGCGAGGCACACTTCCAATGACACCACGAACATTAGTTGTGCTAATTAGTGCTTGAAATAATTACTGATCTTCATTAACAGTGTCAGAAGCATTGCTTAGACTGCTTGCCATGCTCTTGGCATTCTTCATGAAGGGCTTTACAACCTGCTTCTTTCCCAGAAGAATATTAAGGCAAAACATAGAAAAACACACCTAGGGTTCAGAAAACATAAGGACAGATAGCTGAGCAAATGTACCAGCGACGTGCAGAATGACACTGACTCTTTACAACTGGAATTTTTTCGTATGCATGGCACGCAATGCTAGTCCTCTCTCCTCTTACTTTGCAAGTGCTCGGAGCTTGCTTTTATAACTGGGGCATAGGCTCTCCCAGGCTCAAAGGTCATATGCCAGGGAGGAGGGGAAACCTTTGGATAAACATGGCAAATATTCCTGGAGCATTTATGTTATTTAAGATTTACCTTTTTGGGGCTTCCCTGGTGGCGCAGTGGTTGGGAGTCCGCCTGCCGATGCAGGGGACGCGGATCCGTGCCCCGGTCCGGGAAGATCCCACATGCCGCGGAGTGGCTGGGCCCGTGAGCCATGGCCGCTGAGCCTGCGCGTCCGGAGCCTGTGCTCCGCAACGGGAGAGGCCACAACGGTAAGAGGCCCACGTAACAGAAAAAAAAAAAAAAGATTTACCTTTTGGGAAAAGGTTTTTAATATTTTCAAAATTATAACATCTGTATATGTTATATTATTCACCAATCTTCTATGGGTGAATATTTAGAATGTTTTTAATTTTAAAAATTCACAGTGTGGTTATGAAGCATTTTTTCACATATAGTTTGGCCTACTTATTCAGTTATTTCTTCATGATAAATTTCTAGAAATGGAATCGCAGAAAACGCAATTTTTATGGATATATATATATATGTATATATAATATAATGCATGGAAAAAGTTGGAAGAATATCTTTTAAACTTAGTATAAGTATAGTAATTACTTCTTTTTTTAAATTAAATTAATTTATTTATGGCCGCATTGGGTCTTCATTGCTGCATGCAGGCTTTCTCTAGTTGCGGTGAACGGGGGCCACTCTTCATTGTAGTGTGCGGGCTTCTCCTTGTCGTGGCTTCTCTTGTTGCGGAGCATGGGCTCTAGGCACGTGGGCTCAGTAGTTGGGGTTCGCGGGCTCAGTAGTTGTGGCTCGCGGGCTCAGTAGTTGTGGCGCACGGGCTGAGTTGCTCTACGGCATGTGGGATCTTCTCAGACCAGGGCTCGAACCCGTGTCCCCTGCATCATCAGGCGGATTCTTAACCACTGTGCCACCAGGGAAGTCCTGGTCATTACTTCTTGAGAGGGGACTGGGATTGGGGATGTAATCAATGAGGAATTTGACCAAATCTATAACGTTTTTGTTTTTCACAAGGAGAAAATATCTATGTAACTTAACATTAGTTAAAATTAAAGATAACAACAACAAAAAAGGGCGAGATAAAGTAGTTAGCTGACAATCACACAGCATTGGAAGTAAAACTGTCCGCTTTCTTCTACTGAAGAAAAATGAGAGGTTAAAAAAAAGAATAGAAATAGGATACATAAACTGTAAACTGATAAAGGAAAGAAAAAGGAAACATAACACCTAAAACCTGACTAACCCAATAAAAGTAAGAAATGCAAAAAAGAAAAGAAACAAGAAACCACAGTCAATAGAAAATACAAGTATATGGACAAAATAAGTCCACATATATCAGTGCTCAAAATTTATGTGATTTGGTCAAAGTCTCCATTAAAATGTCACAACTCTCATACTGGGTAACCAAACAAAGTTCAGTTATATGTTGTTTGAAAGGGATACAAAAATATAAGGCACAGAAAGTTGCAAAGTGAAGGAATGGAAAAGATTATTAACCAAGGAAACACTAACCCCAGGAAACGGGTGTGCCAGCGCCAACACCAGATAGAATGGAGTTCAAAGCCGAAAGAATTAATGGTCCGAGAAGAGGGTTTCTGTTTGGTTTTGTTCTTGTCCACTCATAAATCTTTGTGCATGGTTTCAAAATGTATAAAGCAAAAATGACAGCGCAAGTAGACAAAAAATAACCAAGGATTTAATTACTTGCATCGTCCAATTCAGTTGCCCCTAGCCACATAGTAGAGTCAATAACCACCGAGCTGTTGAGCCCTTAAACTGAGATGTGCTGTAATTATAGAGCACATGTCGGCTTTCTAAGTCTTGGTACAAAAAATCTGGTAAGATGTCTTGGGAATATTTTCAAATATTGATTACATGTTGAAAAGATCATATTTTAGAGATATCGGGTTAAATAAAATCTATTAAAATTAATCTCATCAGTTCTGTTTATTTATTTTAACATGAATACTGGAAACGTTTAAATAACATGTGTGAGTCACATTGCATTTCTATCGGACAGCACTGAAGGGGATTTGAATAATATAATTAATAAGTAATTAATAGATTACTAATAAACAGACAAAGGTGATATTTTGACTCAGAAATTTTACATTCTTTTTTTAATTAAAAACTTTTAAAATTGAAGTATAGTTGATGTATAATATTATATGTTATAGGTGTACAATATAGTGATTCCCACTTTTTAAAGGTTATACTCCATTTATAGTTACTATAAAATATTGGCTATGTTCCCAGTGTTGTGCAATATCTCCCTGTAGCTTATTCTGTACCTAATAGTTTGTACCTCTTAATCCCCTACTCCTATCTTGCCCCTCCCCCCTTCCCTCTCCCCACTGGTAACCACCAGTTTGTTCTCTACATCTGTGAGTCTGCCTTTTATTTGTGCTGTATTCACTAGTTTGTTGTATTGTTTAGATTCCACATATAAGTGATATCATATAGTATTTGTCTTTCTCTGTCTGACTTACTTCTCTTAGCATAATGCCCTGCAAGTCCATCCATGTTGCTGCCAATGGCAAAGTTTCATTCTTTTCTTTATGGCTGAGTAGTATTCCATTGTATATACGTACCACATCTTCTTTAGCCATTCACCTGCCGATGGACATTTAGGTTGCTTCCAAGTCAGAAAAGGATTTTGACTGCCTTACTTTGGCCTCCCAGTCTCTCTCCACACTCTCTCTCCCCCTCCACCCCACCCCACCTCATCTTCCTCTCTTACCCAGAGAGATAAATCCAATTCCACTAAAGATGAAAGTGCTCTAATAAGGCCTCCTGGCCTCCCTCGGCTACAGGTCTGGCTTTCTGGGTGCGCACCCTGGGTAGTCACATACGGTCCCCCGCTTAGAAAGGGCTCACCCCTCATTTACTGCTCTGCTGATGCTGTCTTGAAATTCTTAATGTTTCGAACAAAAGCTCCCCACTCCCTGCATTTTCATTTTGTGTCACCGATTCTGAAGACAGGCTTCTATTTGGCAGGGTCTGGCCCTTGATATTTCTGCAAATTCCTCAGCGGGTGTTACGCATTTTCCACTCGAGTTAAAGATGCAGGATTGTGGCGTCGCCTGGACCCCACAGAAAGCGCGATCACCCGTGTCTTCACACTAATCTTACCTTTCCTGCGGGGTGGGGAGGCTCAACTGGGGAAGGAGAACTAACATCGTTAGTGTTCTTTTGTGAGCTGCTTCTCCCCACCTCTTGCGCCCCGGTTACTCATACTTACCCCTCCAGCCGTGTCACAGCGTGCAGGCAGGACGTTCCCCAAACTTGTTCTTTCTTCACACCTTTGCGCAAGGTGCTCCCCACCCGTCTGCTTGGGAAGCTCCTTCTCGGTCTTCAAGGTTGCCTGTGTGCTCACCTCCTTTACGAAGCCCTCCTTGGCCCCTCTGGGTAGAACTGCGTGTCGCGTCCTCTTGATCTGAGGTCTCCAGTAAGAACTGAGCCAGGAAGCTGGCATTCTTTTCTTTACACCTCTTTTCCACTAGACTGGTGGCTTCCAACCTTTGTGTGTGTGTGACACACTGCAAGGCATTAAAATACTAAAAACACATTAAACAAGTCGAGAATAATTACAATGCGGTCACTGCCGCGGTATAACTGGGCCCCGCAGGGACTAGAATAGCTCCCACTCTATCTGTCACTTGGTCGCCTTTAATACCGGTTTGCTGCTCTGAATGTGACCTCTTGTGTATTTCACATGTTAATTCACATGTTACGTTTTCTTATGCTCCAATAAACACCAACGGAGACCAGCGGCCGGCTCTACTCCGCCCACTAGTCAGACTGTGTGCCAACGGGCTGCATCGGCCTGGTTGGGTGCGGGGGGGGGGGTCCCTTTTCCTAATTTGTGTAAAAGGTACCATTTGGACTAATGGGTGCTCTAGCTTAGGACGCCCCAGGGAGAGGACTGGGTTCCATTCATCTTTATTTCTCTAGCTCTTAGCACAGTGCCGGACAGTAACAGACCTTAATACCTGCGGGATAAATTATGAAACGATCAAGAGGCTCTGCTGATAGCATGCATCATGATTTGGGCCTCGTCTAAAACGTGGTTAACGTACATTTCCCAAATCCAGGCTGCTGTGGGCAGTGGCTCTTAAGTATGCTGGATTCACTTCTGTGATGCGGTGAGTTCCAGCTGTCCCCGCCGCAGCCCCAAGCAGCGCGCAGAGCCCTGGAGCCTTCACGGCTGTGCAAAGTCCACAGAAGCCCCGCCCCCCGCCGGGGGCGTGTCCAGCTCTCCGTTATCACTCACCAAGTGCCCCATCCCCCCCATCAAACAGGAATCCCGCAGTCTCCCTCCCACGTAGCACATATGTGATGAGCACGCCTTTAGGCATTAGCACTCATCAAGAATTTACAAATCCTAGAGCTGGAAGATGGCTTCGAGGTCACTTAGTTCAACCCCACTCACCATCAGGGGCCCGAGACCTGGAGGGGACGAGATGTCACACAGTCCATTGTTGGTAGAACAGCAGCGGGAACCCAGGTCAGAAAGCCCTCCCTCCTGGAGGCCACTTGTGGGTCTCCTACTCCTTCCCGCTGTCCGGGTCCAGAGACTTCCCCTGCCCCACCGCCCCGCCGTGGGCCACCGTCCGTGGCCATGCCCTAGTTCTGCTCTAAGAGGAGGCAGAGCCTGCCCAGAGACCGAGAACGGGGCACGGCAAGGAGGTGACCTCCTCCCCTTCTAGCCGTGCCAGGAGCTGGCCCGGGTCTGGAGACCTCACCCGGATGCCGGGTTTGTGCTAACGAAGAGGCTGGAGATGACGGGGAGGTCGGCCAATGAGCAGCCGGGTGTGGTGAACGACTTCCTGACATCCGGCTTCACGTCAGACACAGCGCCTAGAAAGAAAACCTGCGCCCTTTCTTCACTCATGGAAGTTCTCCACTTTCCTCACCTCGTCTTAAGTGTTTGTTTCTGAAGGCTTGCAGGGAGCACCAGGGGCTAGCGGGCAGGCTTTGCAAAGATGTCTCCCTCCCAGGGCTGGGAGGGAGACTGGGGGAGCCTGTGCATGGGGTCTGGCCCTGCCTGAGGCTGGGGGCCTCTGGAGGACCTGGCAGGAGTTAGGGCTTTTCTGTGATGCTGTCTGCCCCTCAGATCCCAGGCTGGTGTGGGAATCTGTCTGCCAGCCTGCAGTGGGCCTCCAAGGCCGTCTGGGCAGCAGAGTCAATCCTGGGGGCTCAGCCGGGGACTCTGGGGGCTGTGTGTTTCCTTCCGCTTGACAGATGGGGGTCCTGACACTTCTGGGAAGAGGCAGCCACACCCAAAGGTCACGAACAGAGTGAGACCCTGCGAGAACCAGACCGAGGAGTTCCGGGCTTCCTTTGAGGTAGGAGCTAGATGAGCCCCGGGGCAGAGCGGCTGGAGTTTGCTGAGAGGGGGAAACTGAAGCTTTGTTCTCACCCAGACAGTCCAAGGACAAAGTTAATGGCAGGAGCTGAGCTCTGCTGGAATAAAGAGATAAGATGACCGCTCCTGAGGTCAAGGAGACCTCCCCGACTGCACGTACACAGGAAGGCTCCTCAGGGGTCAAAAAGGGAGGGGCGCCACCCCATAATAGGTGTTGTCAAACCTCCTACAGGCTTGTGGGCTGGAATCCATCGTGGCAAAAAGTTGTGCGTGCATATAGGGGAGGGCCCTAGGACAGGTCAGAGGTGGGAAAGAAATGAGATAATTGACCAAAGGGAAACAAAGACCTGGAAGAACTGCCCTGTAGAAATGACTTAACCACCTCTTTACTGCGCTCCTCCTTGCTAGGGGGGATGTCCACGCCCTTTTTCTCCGGGTGTGTACCTCTGCCTTGCTTCTGTCTTAATTAAACAAACCCTTTTTCTGTGTGTTCTCCCACTTGTTGTGCTGTGTCTCTAATAATAAACTTTGTACCTGGTTTTACAGCTTTTGCCTCCTTGAGAAATGCAGTTTTCAATGGGGCAAGAGCCAGGGGAACTTTGCTTCTAGCCTCTAGCCCCTGGTAGACTAGCAGCTAGGATTCCTGGTTTTCATCCAGGCTGCCCAGGTTCAGTTCCTGGGCAGGGAACTGAGATCTTGCTTCAAGCCACCACTCACTGCTGTCCCTCCGAGAACACCTTGATGTGAAGTGCTGGCTCCAAGGGGGTAAGAGAGTGAATTCCTGGGCAGATATTTGTTTGAAGAGAGAGAGGGAGCAAGGGAGAGAGAGAAGAGAATGAGGAATGAGGTCGGGGAGCAATGGGAGGGTGTAACGGCCCAGGTGGCCCTTGGCCATCTTAAAGGTCCAGTAGGGATGCATTCCCTGACCCTTACAATCTAAAGGAGGCACCCCCCCCCCCCCCAGTATCTTCTCTGTTCTTTTCCCTTATAGGCCTTGTTACAAATCTTAACTATTTATTTGTGTATTTTTTTTGTTTAATGTCTGTGCACGAAGGCAGGGGACACACCGGTTGTTTGTTTGCTCCAGGGCCCAGCAGTGCCTGGAGTACGAACAGCAGGCTCTCAGCATATATTTGATGAGAGAATGAACAAACGTTTGTGTTTTGTTTTTTTTTTTAAACATCTTTATTGGAGTATAATTGCTTTACAATGGTGTGTTAGTTTCTGCTTTACAACAAAGTGAATCAGTTATACATATACATATGTTCCCATATCTCTTCCCTCTAGCGTCTCCCTCCCTCCCACCCTCCCTATCCCACCCCTCCAGGCGGTCACAAAGCACCGAGCTGATCTCCCTGTGCTATGCGGCTGCTTCCCACTAGCTATCTACCTTACGTTTGGTAGTGTATATATGTCCATGCCTCTCTCTCGCTTTGTCACAGCTTACCCTTCCCCCTCCCCATATCCTCAAGTCCATTCTCTAGCAGGTCTGTGTCTTTATTCCTGTGTTACCCCTAGGTTCTTCATGACATTTTTTTTCTTAAATTCCATATATATGTGTTAGCATACAGTATTTGTCTCTCTCTTTCTGACTGACTTCATTCTGTATGACAGACTCTAGGTCTATCCACCTCATTACAAATAGCTCAATTTCATTTCTTTTTATGGCTGAGTAATATTCCATTGTATATATGTGCCACATCTTCTTTATCCATTCATCCGATGATGGGCACTTAGGTTGTTTCCATCTCCGGGCTATTGTAAATAGAGCTGCAATGAACATTGTGGTACATGACTCTTTTTGAATTATGGTTTTCTCAGGGTGTATGCCCAGTAGTGGGATTGCTGGGTCCTATGGTAGTTCTATCTGTAGTTTTTTAAGGAACCTCCATACTGTTCTCCACAGTGGCTGTATCAATTTACATTCCCACCCGTTTGTGTTTTTTTGAACATTCATGATTCAGTTTGGACAATGATAGGAACCGAAATGCCATTGCCCGTGGAGCAGCTGCAGCGTGTCTCTGTGAGTACTCATGTTTAAACCAATTACAAGTACGGAAATAATTTGTTGGATCATCCATCATTCTTCTCCTGAGTGCTGGGGCAGAAAACCAAGGGATTAATATATTTTCCAATGGATACGAGTTAATTAAAGGCACAAGATTAGTTTAGATTTTACGGTTCCTCCTATTTACTTCATTGCATAATTAATGATCTGGTCCTAGATAGAGTGATTTGTGGCTTGTCTTACTTTCCTGTAGAAAAATGGTGCTAAAGGGGTTTTTATTTTGCCCCTTTGACATGACTATGTCAGGGTCGTAAGAGTCTTTCAGAATCTTAAGGGACTAAAGCAACCAGGATGCTGTCCATATTTCGATTAGGTGACGGGCACCCCTGGAGTTGGGGTACCTTGTGAAAACCCCAGGTTCACGGCTTAATGAGGATATGCCCTGAGGACTGCTGTCCCTGCTTGACGACTCAGCTGCCTCTTTTTATTCTCGCCCCTTCTCTGCTCTTTCCCCGGCATCCAGAATGATCTTTTCAAAGCTGAAGTGAGAGCACGGCACTCGGGGCACTCACAGGCGAACCCTCCAGTGACCTCTCATTGTATTGAGAACAAAAGCAAAGTTCCCCTCCCTGGCCCCCCGGGGCCCTACGGGACCTGCCCTTGGCCTCCTCTCCCACCTGGTCGCTTTCCTCTCTCTCTGAATCAGGCCCCAGCGACCTCCTTTCTTCCCTGGCACAACCAAACCCTCTCCCCGCTCAAGGCCTTGCGCCCGTTGTGTCCTCTGCCGGGGCCGTTCTTCCTCCAGACCTTCGTCCGCTGCTTCCTGCTCACCATTCCGGTCTCGGCTTGAGTGTCACCCCCTAGGAGATCTCTTCCCGGACCCCAGTTCTAAAGTGCAGCCCTGGTCGCTCTGCATAACATCTCTGTCTGCCCCAAGAGAACAGAAGCTCTGCGAGAATGGGGTCATTAACTCTTGTTTGTTGCATTTCCAGCAGTCAGAACACTGCCAGGCCCGTGGTCCTCGCTCTAGAAATATCTGTGAAATGAACGAATGGAAATCCACCTGGGAGACTTGCTGGGAGCAGCTTCTCAGCCCAGCCTGTGCCTGAGGGGGAGAGGCCGTCTGAGAGCTAGAAGACAGAGCTGGAAGAAGCAAGTGGTCAGAGGCTGTGGCCTGAGGACCGCCCCGTTTCTTCTGAAGTCCTCAGGGCCTCGGGATGGAACTGCATCGGCTGACCTCCGGCCGTCTCTGTGACTCTAGCCTGCTACCCACCCAGCACAGGCAGAGGAGCGGAGGTCTCGGGGTCCTGGGGGTCCCCGCAGCTGCAGCACCTCCCCTTTCCACGGGCTCCTGATGTTGCATCTTCTGGCCTAAAACTGAGAGGTAAACAGCAGGCAGCACTGAGGAGGGAGGGGGAGGGGAGGGGCGCCAGACAGACCAGGTTTGCGTCTCAGCTCCTTGCTTCCCAGCTGATGACTCCAAACATTTTCTTAACTTATCTGAGCTGTAGTTTTGGCAACTAGGAACGCTTATACCCTGCTGGCAGATTTGCGAGAGGATTACGTGAGTTGCTCTGTGAGAAACTGAAGGGAGATCGGCTCTTTTCCGGTTATCTGAGAAGGCTGATCGCGTGCACGGGATGGCCCAGATGTTTGGGATACAGGCCAGCCCAGCTTGTTCCCGCTGAAGCTGGGAGGGGCGGCCGGGCTCAGACTACCCAAGAAGGAGGGCGGGAAAAGGGCTTCACTCAGTGAAGGCAACCCAAAAAAATCATCCGTGAGAAAAGCAAAACAGCTTGTTTATTTATTTTGCACCAGAAACTAGCGGTGTGTAAGCCTGCAGAGATGGTTCTGCAGAACCGCTTGTGTATCACTCTTTCCTGAGCAAAGCTCATTTGCATTCCTAGAGAGTGTTGGTCGTGTTCCAAGAAGTGAGGTTGTTTGGTGGGCTGGCCTCCCTCATCCCCAACACAGAACTTTTGCATTTTTGTTTGTGTGTGGAGGTAGAGAGCTGCTGTTTGGGGAGCTTCTGCTACATGCTAGAGACTGGGCTTCTTGTTTTACCTCCTGGGGTACACATCATAGGTTGGCCCACTCAGCGACCAACCGCCTTCTTCCTCCCATGCCTGCCCCTTTTATAGAGCCTGGGAACCTAAAACTCACCTTCTGAGCAACATAGTTCTGGCCAACCATATAAAAGTGGACACTTGCTGGAGAGAGCATCGCTTCCTAACTAAAAAGACAAAGTTTCCAGAAGAGAAAACCTTTAATTTCCTTCCCACGTCTCTTTTCCTCCTGCCTGTAACCTGGATGTGATGGTCGAAGGTGGGGCAGCCATCTCGCAACCATGAGGCAAGGCAAGAGGATGAATGCCCCAGGGTAAGAGTTTCGCTCCTGAGAACACACTGTCTTTCACTGAAATACAATCAATATTGTAAGACACAGCTTTATTTAAGTGCCATTAGGAAAGATAAGTGGTGCTAATGAAAACCCAACTTGTTTGTAAAGTGCATCCAGATTCCCAAGACGTTAAAAAGTGAAAAAAATAGAAAAAGGAAAGGGGGTCTTAGAATCGATGAGAATTGAACAGGTGTCTGAGCCCTGGAATATCTACCTCTAGATTTATGTGAGAACAACAAACTCCTAATTCTTTTAGGCGTGGTTGTCGGGCTGTTATTCATGGCAAAACACATTCCTAAAGTTCACTCCTCACATTCACCCCCTCAGATGGGTGTTAATATCTCTATCTTAGGAAGGAGGACAAAGAACTGCAGAGCCTGTAATGCACACACTGGAAGCCCACTCGGGGGCCTCCCAGTTGACCGCACTCTGCCCCGTACCTGACCTGCTCCACTGCTTTTCCTGCCGTGTACGTGGCCTTCGTGGCTTAGCTGCAGGGTGGATCAGCAGCTCTGCAGCTACACCCTGGCCCCTGGCCCCCTGCTTCGGGGGACCCTGCCCTGTAACCCACCAGGGCACGATGTTTGATCCTGGGAACTGAGAGCCAGGACCTCAGAGTCTGAAAACTGTCCTGGCACCAAGTTTCTTAGTCATTTGGGCAGCTTTCCTTGTCCTTTTTCTCACTTTTCTCCTCTGTGCCCACCTCACCCCCGATTGAACAAAAGCACAGGCCTTGGGAAATTTCCATGTGCGCATGGAGGACACTCACGCTCTCCCTGGCTGGCTGACGATTTGTTTCCAGAGGCCACACATGACAAAGGACGTTTGCAGAAGAGCTTCTGGCAAATTCGTCAGCCACTTTCCTTTGCCTTTGGGGACAGCCTCTTGGAGACCTTGGATGGGGGAAGGGGGCTCAGGATTCTGCCCCAAAGCCGGACGGAGGCCTAGGGTGTGCTTACAGCTTAAGGAAGTGTTCTCACTTATTTATTTATTTATTTTGGGCCACGCCACACGGCTTGTGGAATTTGAGCTCCCGACCAGGGATGGAACGCCGGGCCCTCAGCAGTGAGAGCTTGGAGTCCTAAGCTCTGGACCACCAGGGAATTCCTGGA
Organism: Tursiops truncatus; assembly: GCF_011762595.2. Lineage (NCBI taxonomy): Eukaryota > Metazoa > Chordata > Mammalia > Artiodactyla > Delphinidae > Tursiops > Tursiops truncatus. Next base: position 98,747,025 of record NC_047044.1, on the reverse strand, counting down.
AGTGTTCTCACCTAGCCCTGATTTTTGTTTCCTGATGCAGACGGGGGAGGAGAAATTGTTGAAAGGATGTTAGGGTTAAGTAAGAAAGAATGAGCTTCTCCAGGTCTCCATTATCCCATCTGTAAAATAGGCTGAGAGCAGTAAGGGCAGATTAAATGGGGTATCGATCACCCTAATACCTTAGCACATGACTTTTGAGAGGACGGCTCATGGAATCCCTTGAAATGCCTAAGAAGCACATTAGGAAAAGAATTGCTCCTCCGGGTGTGACTTGTGCAAAAATGCCCCGTGCAGAAGCCAGGGTGAGCGGGGGTGGCAGCCGTGGGGAGGGGCGAGGCATCGGTGTGTGGTCTGCCTGCCAGCGTTTCCCTCCAGGCTGGAGAGGAGGACGTGGGGCGGGGGTGGGAACGGGGCAGGAGGCTCTGTGCCACACCCTCTGGCTCCCCAGCAGAGGCAGGAGGGGAGCAGTGGGACGGTACTGTGGAGCTTTCCTTCTCTGACATGAGGGGAACACAGATAAATGATCTTCCTCCGAGGAAATCCGTTGAGAGCATCTCCCCTCTGCACCCCAAGGCCCACAGCCCAGCCTGCTGGCTGGAGAACTGACCTTTAGACCCCTTGTTTATGCTCAGCCAGAAATTCAGTCCAACTGCAGGCTGGGCTGGCATCCCAAACCACGGAGATCCCGGAAGACATGTGATGCAGGGCCTGCGAACCTCACAGGAAGGCTCCGATTGCAAACACATGTCCCAGAGTGCTGACTCGGTGTCAATGGAGCAGATCTCCACGTCTGTGTCAGAGGGGCCCACGAGTGTCGGCCAGGGGTGGGGACGTGCTGTTCGGACGTGCCTCTGGCTTCAGAGGGATTCAGGCTGGAAGCGGTTTCTTCTGTGAGTCCGCCCGTATGGCAGGTCCTTTCCTTTCTTCCTCCTGCAAGTGGAATATCAGTGTGTGTTTGTCTTGACCCCCCATGGGGCTGTTGGCTTTTTCCCTCTTATGCATCTGCGGGGCCTGTTCTAGTCTCTGTTTCCAACACCCACCACATGGCTCTGGGCTTCCTGGCTCGACAGATCTGTCGATCGCACCCTGGCGCAATTTTTAAAAATTAAACTTTTTATTTTGAGCTCATTGTCGATTCACATGCAGTTGTAAGAAAAACGCAGAGCAGGGAGGGTGGGAGGGAGGGAGACGCAAGAGGGAAGAGATATGGGAACATATGTATATGTATAACTGATTCACTTTGTTATAAAGCAGAAACTAACACACCATTGTAAAGCAATTATACTCCAATAAAGATGTGAAAAACAAAAAAACAAAACAAAACAAGAAAACAAAAAAAACACAGAGATTCCACGCCCCCTTTACCCAGTTTCCCCCATGGTAACATCTTGCAAAACTATAGGCAGTATCACAAGCAGGACATGGACGATACAGACTGATACATTCAAGATGTGGAGCATCTCATCACAAGGGATCTCTGCTGTTACCCTTTTATGGCCATGCCTGCATCCCTCCGTCCACTACACCCCCGCCTTTCCCCTCGGCAACCACTAATTCATTCTTCACTTCTGTAATTTTGTCATTTCAAGAAAACTATGTAAATGGACTCACACGGTATGTAGACTTCTAGACTTTTTGTCTGTTTGTTTCACTCAGCATAATTCTCTGCAGATTCATCCAAATTGTTGCAAGTATCAGTAGTTCTTTATCGCTGAGTAGTATTCCTGGCATGAATTTGTCAGCATTCATTCACTGGACGACACCTGTGTTGCTTCCAGTTTGGGGCTATTGGGGCGAAAGCTGCTAGGAAGAGTTGTGTATAGGTTTCTCGTGTGATTACAAGTTTTCATTTTGTCTGGGATAAATACCGAGAGTGCAGTTGCTGGGTCATGTGATAATTGCATATTTAGTTCTTTTGAAAAACTGTCAGACTGTTTTCCTGAGTGGCTGTACCATTTGATATGGCCACCAGCCACGTGTGAGTCATCGTTTCTCTACATCCTCATCTGCGTTTAATGTTGCCACTATTCCTTATTGTGGTCATTCTGGTCAGTGCGTATGACATCATAATGTGATTTAAATTTGCATTTCCCTAATCGCCAGTGACGTTCAGTGTCTTTTCATTTCCTTATTTGCCATCTGTAGAGCGTCTCTGTTGAAATGTTTCTCTGTATCTTTTGCCGGTTTTCTAATAGGATCGATTTTTGATGTTGAGTTTTAAGAGTTCTTATGTATTTTAGATACTAGTCCTTTGTCAGATATGTGGTTTGCAAATATTTTCTCCCTGTTTGTGGGTTGTTTTTCCATCCTCTTAACAGGGTCTTCTACAGAGCAAAAGTGTTAAATTTTGATGAAGTCCAGTTTATCAAGTTTTCTTTCACGGACTGTGCTTTTGGTGTCAAGTCTAAGAACTCTTTGCCTAATTCTAGATCCCAAAGATTTTCTCTGTGCTATTTTGTAAAAGGTTTATAGTTTTACATTGAAGTATGTAATAACATTTCGAGTTAATTTTTGTACTCTGTGGGTAGGACTTAGGACAAGGACCTTTTTTTTTCTTTTCCTGTAAATATCCTATTGCTCCAGCACCGTTTCTTAAAATGTCTATCTTTCCTTCATTGAACTGCTTTAGTACATCTGTCAAAAATCACTTGGGCATATTTGCACACGTTTGTTTCTGGGTCCTCTATTCTGTTCCATGTTTCTGGATTCTCTATTCTGTTCCAGTGTTCCCTGTGTCTCTCCCTCCACCAAGACCATCCAGTGTTGTTTACCAAAGGGATGTATTATGATACAATGTGTTGAAATTGAGTGGACTGATTCTTCCCACTTTATTCTTCCATCTCACACATTGTTTTAACTATTCTGTGTCCTTTGCCTTTCCATATAAATTAAAAAATTATCTTGTCTATAGCTATAAACATTTGTTGGAATTTTGGTAAGACCTGTGTTAACCCTATATATAAGTCGGAAGGAAAATTGACATCTTTCCTATGTTGAGTCTTCCAGACTATGCAGACAGTATGTCTCTTCCTTTATTTAGATCTTTGATTTCTTTCAACAGTGTTTTGTAGCTTTCAGCATACAAGACCTGTACATGTTGTGTTTCCCTCTTCTTGAGTGATTATAAATGGTAATGTTTTTTTGTTTTTGTTTTTGTTTTTGTGTTTGCAGTACGCGGGCCTCTCACTGCTGTGGCCTCTCCTGTTGCGGAGCACGGGCTCCGGACGCGCAGGCTCAACGGCCATGGCTCACGGGCTCAGCTGCTCCGCGGCATGTGGGATTCTCTCGGACCGGGGCACGAACCCGTATCCCCTGCATCGGCAGGCGGACGCTCAACCACTGCGCCACCAGGGAAGCCCGGTAATGTATTTTTAATTTTGGTTGCTTGTGTTGACATAATTGATTTTTGTGTGTTTATTGTGTATCTTGCAACATTGCCCAACATACTAGTTCTAGGAGTTTTTTGTAGATTTTATTGGAATTCTCTACATAGAAAATCATGTCATATGTAATAGGGCAAGTTTTATTTTCTTCTTTCCAAACTTATGCCTTCCCCCCATTTTAAAGCTGTGTTAAAATACACACAACATAAAATTTACCATCTTAACCTTTTTTTTTTTTTTTTGTGGTACGCGGGCCTCTCACTGTTGTGGCCTCTCCCGTTGCGGAGCACAGGCTCCGGACGCGCAGGCTCAGCAGCCATGGCTCACGGGCCCAGCCGCCCCGCGGCATGTGGGATCTTCCCGGACCGGGGCACGAACCCGTGTCCCCTGCATCGGCAGGCGGACTCTCAACCACTGCGCCACCAGGGAAGCCCCATCTTAACCATTTTTAAGTGTCCAGTTCTGTGGTATAAATACATTCACAGTGTTATGTAGCCATCACCACTTCCGCCTGAGAGCTGTTGGTTTAAACCCATCATGATTCACTCCAAGGCCTATTTTCACTTTGTCAGAGATCAAGGAAGAAGGAGAAGATGGCTGTTGAGTAGGTAGCCAACCGTGTCAGCCATTGGAGGGGAAGAAGTATCTTTAAGTGGAACCAGAAACATAGTTGGATCCAGGTGGATCCAGAGAGGCCCCATGGTTTCTCTCAGGGTCTCCAAATCTAGTGGGACTTAGCTTTTCTGCCATCAGGCACCTCCAAGCCTTCCCACCAACTTGGCCACATGGAGACAGACTGCAGTGGGAGAGAGAACCATGCTCACTTCTTTTTCTCTCTGCGCTCTTGTTCTAACAGTAACAAATCTTAGAATGGAAGGGACCTTGGAGCTCATGAAAATTATTTTATAGGTGAAGACACTGAGACCCAGAGTGGTGTTGATTTGCTCAAGGTCATCCAGTGAATGACCAAGCCAGGACCGGTTCAGATGAATACTCTGTATTTGCCAGTTATTGGTTTTTCTTTTATTTCATCTCTTAGGTATTAGGTATTACCTAATATTCACTGGGGACTTACTATGAGACACAGTGTACTGATTGGTTTATATCATTTTTCATTTTAATCTCTAAACAACTTGATGAGATAGATACTCTTATTGTCCCCATTTTAGAGATTAGGAAACTGAGGCTTAGATAGATTGAAGAAGTTGCCCGAGGTCTGATTCCAGAATCACCATGATTCGCTGGTCCACTGTACAACCTCCCCAGTAAAATAAGCCTGTGTTGTCTTTTGCTGTCATTTATTCTGGGTGGATTAGCATGACATTCTCCAGAAGCCTGGCAATTCTTCTTAGATTGTGCCCACAATTGCAGTGTGTCCCTACCAGTTGGAGGGAATGTAGAGGGAAGATGAATAAATTTACTCTAGTTTTGTATGATGGAGAAGGGGTAAGAGATGAAGAGCACGATTCTGCCATATTACTTTGTTTTTTCTTTTTTTAAAAAAATTTGTTTATTTTATTTATTTTTGGCTGTGCTGGGTGTTTGTTGCTGTGTGCGGGCTTTCTCTAGTTGCGGTGAGCGGAGGCTACTCTTCGTTGTGGTGCGCGGGCTTCTAATTGCGGTGGCTTCTCTTGTGGAGCACGGGCTCTAGGCACGTGGGCTTCAGTAGTTGCAGCACGTGGGCTCAGTAGTTGTGGCTCGCAGGTTCTAAAGCGCAGGCTCAGTACTTGTGGCGCATGGGCTTAGTTGCTCTGTGGCATGTGGGATCTTCCCGGACCAGGGCTCGAACCCGTGTCCCCTGCATTGGCAGGCGGATTCTTAACCACTGCACCACCAGGGAAGCCTTATTTTGCTTTTTCTAAAAGGAAAACTCGTCATTAAAACAACAGTTTAACTATTACGGTATGCCTTAATTGTAATCTAGGGTTTACAGTTCTTAATAAAAGATAAGATTAGGACAAAATTAAAATATGGCAGTGAGTATAAGTTGTCTTCCTCAGGTATTGTTTTCAATTGCTGCATATCTAAGCTTTGGCTTTCTTTACGCGTTTATATTTTCTCAACGATTCCAGGCGTTGGAAAGCTATTTTGTTTGTGCCAGGCTTCCAGGAACCAAAACCAGCCACTGGCAGCTTTGGTGTAGACACTTCCTTAAGGGAGCACTTCCTGGGGGCATTTCTACTTTGCCTATGTTGAGAGTTATTCATGACTCACTTCTCCATTCCTTTTTCTGCTTGCCCATCCATCCATTTATCCATCCATCCATCCATCCATCCATCCATTTATCCATCCACCCATCCATTCACCCACCCACCCACCCATCCACCCACCCACCCACCCATCCATCCATCCGCTCAGCTATTCTTTCGTTCACCAATGATTTATTAAACGCCTACTTATAATAGCCCTACTATATTTTACATGTCGTAACGTTTAATAAAGAGTTCATGTGGCTTGTCTGGTTTCTTGATTACGTGTGTTTTCCTCTGATAGGGTATGAACCCTTCAAGCAGGGACAAGAAAGGGTCTTGTTGCTCCCTGCACCTAGTGCCTGACACAGAGGAAGGTACTCAATCAGCGTTTGCAGAATTGCATTATCCACCCAACAGGGCCTGCCGCCTCCTCAACCTTCTAAAACAGGCATTCCTTTTCCCCTTTTAAGTTTCCTAGGACATTCAAAAAGCACAAAGAGACAATAATTTCATCAGAGTGTGAAGAGAAAAATAAACCAGGACAGAGTTCATATGAACAATCAGAGAGTGTCATCCTCGTGACTGCAGTAATGTGGACGGATTTATCCCAGCCCCTGAGAGGAATTTGATTGCTTCATTATATGTCTAATCGTTACCATCCTCTCTCTCAGCATCCCATTTCTTGTCGGTATTCCACACATGGATCTGATGTCTCTCCTGCTTTACGGATGGAAAAACTGAAGCTCCCAATGGCCTAGGGGCTGAGCCATCTCACGGGGCAAGTCAGGAACTGAGATGTGGGCATAAAATAGGCATTGTTAGATTTTAATAGTTTCCATCAAATCAAGATATAATCATCACCAGCATATCAGATTTACTATTTATGGACCTCTTATTAAGTGCCGAGGACTATACATGTGTTATTCTTTCTCCAAAATCTTTATTTTGAAAAAATTTCAAACCTACACAAAGTAGTAAGAATATATAATGAAACACTGAGTTTCACTAATTGCTTTATTTCTTACACCTAGTTTCTTATACTTTGTTTCACATTTTTGCTTTATTTCTCTCTCTCTCTCTATATATATATATTTGAACCATTTCAGAGTTACGTGCAGACATCATGACTCTTCCATCCTAAATACACCAGCATATATTTCCTCAGAACAAGGGCATTCTTCTACATAACTAAAATATAACCTTCATGGGACTTCCCTGGTGGCACAGTGGTTAAGAATCCACCTGCCAGTGCAGGAGACAGAGGTTCGAGCCCTGGTCCGGGAAGATCCCACATGCCGTGGAGCAACTAAGCCCATGAGCCACAACTATTGAGCCCATGAGCCACAACTATTGAGCCCACGAGCCACAACTACTGAGCCCACGAGCCACAACTACTGAGGCCCGCGCTCCTAGAGCCCGTGCTCCACAACAAAGAGAAGCCACCGTAATGAGAAGCCCGTGCACCGCAACAAAGAGTAGCACCCAATCGCTGCAACTAGAAAAAGCCCACGCGCAGCAACAAAGACCCAACACAGCCAAAAATAAATAAATAAATAAAAAGATAACCTTCACACCAAGGAAATTTAACACTAAAACAATTCCATTATCTATTATGTAGTCATTATTCAAATGTTCCCAATTTTCCTAATAACAGCCCTCCCTCCCTCCCTCCCTCCCTTCCTTCTTTTCTTCCTTCCTTCCTTCCTTCCAGCATTTAACCAAGGATGGCCCATTGCATTTATTTTTCATACTTTGTTAGTTTCCTTTAATGTAGAACAGTTTCTCAGCCCCTTTTCTTCTTTCATTGTCAGGAGGCCAAGCTAGTTATTTTGCAAAATGTCCCTCAATTTTAGATTTGTTTGATATTTCCTCAGGGAAAGATTCGGGGTAAATATTGTTGGCAAGAATAATTGCACAAATGATGCTGTGTGCTTCTCAGTTCATCCCATCAGGGGTTGTACAATGTCAGTTTGTCCTGTCATTGGTGATGTTACGATCACTCGGCCAGCTGGGGCGGTGTTTGCCTGGAGACTGGAGATGCTATTTTCCTTTGTAATTAGCACGTAAGCTGCAGGGTGCTTCTGGAAGGTTGTGGCATGTCTCCCCACCACCCCACCTCCCCCGCCCCCGCCTCAATTCTTTCACTCCGGTGGTTTTAGCAATCATAGGTCATAATTGTACATGATCTTTTTAAACTTCCATAATAACCCTGTGAGGCAGATACTGTTTCCACTGTTTTTACCATAAGGAGGCTGAGTCTTGGAGGGGTGAAGAGGCTTGCTCAGGGCCCCAGAGCTGGTAAGGGACAGAGCTGGGCTTTCAAGCCAGGTCTGGCAGCCTCGAATGCTTTGTTACTCACTACAGTCATCTGTCCGGAGGTGGCTATCGCATCCCTTTTGCTCCAGGTGAGACAAGAAAAGTGATATTTAAGATCACATAAGACACAAATCATTTCAACTCCGGCATCTCTTTCTTCTTATTCCCGAAGCGCTTTTTTTTTTTTTTTTTTCTGCTGAAGCCTCGTGCCTCTTAGTTCACCTTTTACTGACTATCACCTGAAACGTGGTGACTAAATAACGCTTTTGTCCAGTGGCCCCTGGACTATGGCGTGCTGCTTTGATTTGCTGTTGTGGTGTCCAGGAGAGACCGCTGGCCAGCACCATACTGGGGCTGATGCTATCACATATGGTAATGGTCCAGCAGAGGGAGAGGAAGACCACTGCCTAAATCCACAAAGATTGTTTCAGGGGGCTTCTCTCTGGGTCAGTGTAGGTGGGAGGAATGCAGTCCAACACCCATGATGTTATGTGCTAAGCACCAGAGGAACACTGCTCATCTGGGGTGTCCTTGGGTTACAGAAAGGGGGGCTTGAGAGGTCCTGGGGATGCAGGGGATATATTTTTCTATTAGTGTCAAACTTGCCAGTCAAGAATTGGATTAAAAAATGGTAACATGGGGCTTCCCTGGTGGCGCAGTGGTTGAGAGTCCGCCTGCCGATCCAGGGGACACGGGTTCGTGCCCTGGTCCGGGAAGATCCCACCTGCCGCGGAGCGGCTGGGCCCGTGAGCCATGGCCGCTGAGCCTGCGCGTCCGGAGCCTGTGCTCCGCAACGGGAGAGGCCACAGCAGTGAGAGGCCTGCGCACCGCATAAAACAAACAAACAAACAAAAACAAAAAAAATGGTAACATATTAAAACTACAAGAGATCACCCAGGCCAACTCTTTTCTTTTGTCGATGAGGAATCTGAGCCCTAGAACGGTAAGTGGACCGTCCAAGGTCATAGCTGGCGACCCACAGATCTGGGGCCGGAACTAGGGATTCCATGCATATTCTGCTGCAGATGCACTAAGGTTATGCTCTGTTGCACCCTTGCCCAAGGTCAACCACACCAGCCAGCCTGCCCGGCCCTTGGTTTTTCTGCTGTCCTTTCCCGTCCTTTCCCTTCTCAGATTTGTTTTTTGGAAGGCATTTGCTCATGCTTTCCTCCCTTCCTTCATTGGTTCCTTCATTCCTCACCATCATTTATTATCCTCCTGCTGTGTGCCAGGCACAGGGGGCACAGAGCAAAAAGAAACAGTGTCAGCCTTGAAGCAGGTCATGGTTTAGGTTGGGGCAGGGGATGCAATCTGACAACCGTGATATTAAGTATTAAGCACTGCAGTAACACTGCTCGTCTGGTGCTCCTGGGACACAGCAAAGGGACGGATGCCTTGACATTCTGTGGGCTTGTGGGAGTTTGCTGAGACAGGTGTGACCTCCCAAGGAAGGGGAAGAAAATATGGGAAGGAAAAGCAGGGCAGGGCAGAGCTTGGTAGATGCGCGATGAGAGGATTCTGGAAGGGACCCAGAAACACATCCTATCAGGGACTCAGGAGTCATTGGTGTGGCTGCAAGTCCCGCAGGCCATTAACAGCCTGGAGCAGGTTATCCGCTCCGCTGGGTTCAAAGGTTTAGACAAGAGCTTCCGCTCCTCCAGAGCTGTTTGACCTGCAGGCACCGGGGAGGGAGCTGGGGGAGGGAGTGGTGAGGATGCTGAGAACCAGGGACACAATTGCCCTGAGGTCACTAATTGCTGTCCAGCTGCGGAGGCCCTGTGATCGCCTGCTCAGTGCATCATGGACACTTAGTTATGGGCTCCAGACTAAGCCTGAATCTGATTCTGCACAGGGAATAATCACATCACAAGCCGGAAGGAAGGAATTTGGTGCTGATTAGACCAAAGGGTACGTAGGCAGTGAAAAGTTTGGGCTGCTTTTTTCTGTTCCTGCCGCTGACCAATGATTCAGGCCAGCTAGGAGACAGCTGCTGATGTCTCAGTGAGCTGACCTAATGACTTCATACAGCACGGCCGTGGGCTCCTCTCCCCTTAACAAGTCAGCAACAACCTGAAACTACGTGACATTTTATGATGCCAGACTATTTTACGGTATTTACATGGATGACCTAGTTCATCCTCACAGTAACCCAGATAATTAGGTATCACTAAGATTCCTATTTTGCATAGGAAGAGACCGGAGCTCAGAGAGGGTAAGTAAGTTGCCCAAGGTCACACAGCTAATAGTGCAACCAGGACTAAATCAGGCAGTGTGATTGCTGAGCCTACACTGCTATCCACTAGGCCACAATGCCTCTTAGTCTCAGGAGGATGTGACTTGGGCAGGAGTTCTAGCGCTTGTTACGACAGATCATTTATCCTGTTCATTTACTTTGTTATTGTTCATTGGGTGATAAACTCCATGAGGGCAGGGAACTGGCCATCTGTTTCACCCCCAAAATAGCCACTGTCATGGTTTCTAATAGCATCATTTTGCTTGTTTTTAAAAATTATATAAAAGGAAACATGGTGTTCTACATTTGCCAGTTAGTTCATTTGTTAATTACGTTGTTCACAGCTTCTCTTTTCTTACTGATTTTTGGGGTCCATTTGTCAGCTACTGAGAGAGATGTATTAAGCTCTCTCGCTATGAATGTGGATTTGTTGTCTCTCCTTTAATTCTGTCAAGTTTTGCTTCTAATATTTTACAGTTATGGTATTGCATGCATATAGATCTAGTAGCTTTCTGGTGAATTGACCCCTTTGAAAGGATGAAATCTTTATCAAGCAGTGTTTTGCCTTAAAGTCTACTTTCTCTGATATTAGAATAGCTACACTAGCTTTCATTTGGTAACGTCTGCACGTATTTTCCACTCTTTCCTTTTCATCCTATTTGTGCACTTAAAGTGTGTCTCTTGTAAGCAGCACTTAGTTGGATTTTAAAAATCCATTTTTACAACCTTAGTACCTTTATATTTACATTCAATCTATTTATATTTAGTATTCTGCCTATTTGTATGTAATGCAATTGCTAACGTATTTGGGTTCACGTGTACCATTTACTGTATTTGTGTTCTATGTGAACTACCTGTTTTCTATTCCCTTTTCTTTCCTTTTATGCCGTCTCTTTTGAGGACGTAAATATCTTGATTATTTCATTTTTTTCCTCTGCTTTAACCTGACAGTTATACATTCTTTTATGTCCTTTTAGTGGTTACTCTAAACTATGCACCCTTGACTCACAGTCTAACACAAGCTGTTATTTTCACCACGCTCCTACTAATGCTAAACTTTATCATATTTTATCTTCATTTACTCTTTCCTACCTTTTGTGTCATTGTCCTCATGTATTTTAATTCTACATATACTTTCAACCCCGTATTATGTTCATATGATTATTTTTTGTAAGGTCAGTATTCATTTATATTTTCCCACATTTTTGCCTTTTCTTTTATTCTTCTTTTCTTCTTACATTTCTGTATTTCCATCTGGGTTCCTCTTTCTTTTGCCTAAATAAATTCCTTTCATGTTTCTTTTATGGCAGGTCTGATGGTAACACATTCTCTGTTTCCGTCTGAAATGTCTTAACATTGCCTTCGTTTCTGAGGACAAGTTTTGGTGTGTACGGATGGTAGGTTGCCAGTTATTTCATTGTGACACTTTAAAGCCAGCTTTCCATGCTCTGTGGCTTCCATCATCTCTGTGGGAAGTCATGTGTAAGTCTTATCATTCCTCCTTTGAAGGTAATGTGCCTGCTTTTCTCTGAATATCTGAATTTCTCTGAATCACCTGAGGTTTTTTCTCTTTTGTTTCCAGTAGCTTTCCTGTGCTGCACCTAGACGAGGTTCTATTTACACAGGCACACCTTGCTTCATTGTGCTTCTCTTTGTTGCGACTTGCAGGTATCATGCTTTTACAAATGGAACGTGTGTGGCAAACTGGCATGAGCAAATCTGCTGACTCCATTTTACTAACAGCATTTGCTCACTTCATGTCTCTGTGTCACACTTTGGTAATTCTTGCAATATTTAAAATTTTTCATTATTATTATATTTGTTATGATGATCTGTGATCAGTAATGTTACTATTACAAAAAGTATTTTTAGCAATAAAGTATTTTTAAATTAATGTATGGACATTTTATAGACATAATGCTATCTGGACATAATGCATACTTAATAGACTACAGGGTAGTGTGAGCATAAGTTTCACATGTACTGGGAAACCAAAAAATTTGTGTGACTTGCTTTATGTGATATTTGTTTTATTGCAGTAGTCTGATACGGAACCTACAATGGCTCTGAGATCTGCCTGGACTTATATTAATACTTCTTGGGATTCACATATCTTCTGGAGTCTGTGAGTTGACATCCTTTAATAGTTCTTGGCCATTATCTTTTCAAAAATTGTTTCTTCTTTTTTTCTTCATGGGACTTCATTTTCATGTATGTTAAATCTTCTAACTGTAACTCCCAGTTGTTTTGTGTCCTTTTGTATGTTTTCCCATTTAAAAATTATCTTATTTGGCATATTTTTTAATTGCTGTGTTTTTTAAAAATTCATTTATGTATGTATTTGTTTATTTTTGGCTGCGTTGGGTCTTCGTTGCTGTGCGCAGGCTGTCTCTAGCTGCGGCGAGTGGGGGCTACTCTTCGTTGTAGTGTGCGGGCTTCTCGTTGCGGTGGCTTCTCTTGTTGCGGAGCACGAGCTCTAGGCATGTGGGCTTCAGTAGTTGTGGCACGCGGGCTTCAGTAGTTGTGGCACGCGGGCTCTAGAGTGCAGGCTCAGTAGTTGTGATGCACAGGCTTAGTTGCTCCGCGGCATGTGGGATCTTCCCAGACCAGGGCTCGAACCCATGTCCCCTGCATTGGCAGGTGGATTCTTAACCACTGCGCCACCAGGGAAGTCCCTATTGCTGTGTTTTTAAGTTCATTACCTCAGTCTTCTCCTGTGTCTAAGTCGCTGTGAAAAAGTTTGGTGAGTTTTTCATGTCAGCTATTGAGTCCATAATTTCAGATATTATATTTTTTCAATATAATGTTCTAGAGTTTCTATTTGATTCTTTAAAAAAATAGATTCTATTTTCTCAGTTGAAGTTCTTTATCCTTTCATTTATTTTCACCATCTTCGCCTCTGTTTTCCTAAAAGACACTAATTATTCTTATTTTATGGTCGTTGTCAGTTAACTTCAATATCTGGGTAGCTGTAGGTCTGTTTCTTTCATTTGTTTTTATTCATGGTTTTTGGCCCTCTGGTCCTATTTCTTGGCATGCCTTATAATTTTTTATTGAATTCTGGACTATTATGTATAACATTTTTTTAGAGACACCAGAAGTTGTTACCAACATTAGCGGGGGTTCATCCTTTCGTCTCTTAGATGGGTAGAATGGGAGCTGATCACCTTGGTCTCTTCAGGGACTCGGCCGAGTCAGGACTGTGCAGCTCAGGAAGGCTACGTCTTCCTCTGGTTCCCTCCAGACCCTGGGGCACAGACCTCCAAGGTTTTCTGTTGAGTCTTTGGAATGTTCACTGGGCCCCTTTTCCCTGGCAGGTCCCAAACACTAATACTCTCTGTCTCCTCTGCACCACAGAACTACCAGAAATTGCCTACTTGGAATTTTGGCCTCCTGCCCTGTGCAGTTACGGAATCTGGCAAAGGTCCTGGGGCAAAAGCCAGGCGTATTTTTAAGGCTTCTCAGGTCTCCAGTTCTTGTCACTTAAATCCCATGAGACTTCTGAAGCTCTGTGAGGTTTCTCAGTCCCCTGGCGGTGACGCACCGCCCGGGCAAAGCATCCTCAGCCTTTTTCCTGCTCGCAGGATTGACAGAGACCCCCAAGGAGCCGTAGCTGCGGGTCCTCAGCTTCCTCTGCATTTCGCCCCTCCCTGGAATCACATCCTGTAGGGTCCTGCCTAGCCAGCAGGCTCTCTGATGCCCTCATGCAAGGTGTTTGCATTTTATCTGCCTTGTTAATTGCACTCTTTGGTGCCTTGGTCGGCCGTGTCTACTCCATCCCACTCGCTACTAAAAGTCCTCTAGGCCTCGCTGTCCAACATTGTGCTTTGAAAACATTATAGAGATAATTTGAGGTCCTGGGAGAGGTTACCTTCCTCCAGAGAGGACGCTGGCATTTAGCCAGCATCGGGGTAGGTCATGTTGATTCCATCAGGAACCGACATCGTTTAAAACTGGGCTTTACTCTTTAGTCTGGTTAACTCTTGTGACCAGAGCCTAGCCCTTTGGGGTCCCGTCTGAATTCCTGTGGTATTTACTGGACCCCCTCCTCCCTGGAGCTGCATTCTGGTTATACCGGCCCCACGAGACTGCAGAAAGCTCACGGGTCGCTCAGCCTCTTCCTAAATGCCTGGTTTATGGGATCCAGCTTCTGCTTTGAGGGGTAGAGAGGCACCCGACTCTGGGTTAATTTCTCTTGGTTTCCTTCCTCTTTTAGATCCTGGCGGCACAAACTTTCACATCTTTGACGGCTCCCATTGGGTGCCTGAGCAGAGGTGTGTAACTGAACGGGGAGTCTAGGAGACTTGTACGCCAAGGATGTTTGAATGAGAGATTTGGAGTGCATGCATCCTGGGGTCTCTTCTTTGCAGCATTGAGATTTCTTTGGGGGAAAGGGTTTGAAGTCCATCACATTAGGATCAGCTGATGGAACAATCAAAAGCCAGACAGTAGTGCAGGGATGGGGCGAGAGAGGGACTCTTGTTTTTGCCTTGGCCGGGGGTGTTGACAGATTCTCAGAGGCGAGGCTCAAAGGAGTAAACTTTCAGGAAGCTCATCCTTGAGGCAACATCAGCTAATTCCGGGAATTAGGGAATGCAGACCATCCAGTGCTCACGTAATTTACAAATAAGGACCCTGTGGGTTTTGGAAGTAGCTTTCAAAGGGGCGCTTTAAATGTCTCATTTTGGATATAAATGTCTGGAGAGGGTGGGGGAAGAAGCTCTAGGGCAGGATGAACCGTGCCACTGAAGTAGCATCATAGACCTTAAAGGGGCTGATGATCTGACCCCGGCTTAAAATACACCTGTTCTCAGAAGCCACGAGCTTGGAAACTCTACCACCAGGCGTTCACTCCACCTTCTCATCCCTTCTCTACTCGAGAGAGGCTTACGGGATCCTCTTCCCATCACTGTAGGGGCTTCGAACAGCACCTGCGGGGGAGAGGTGGGACGAGGAGACAGAAATTCCACCCACGTGACTTCTTTGGCCCTGGACGTAGACGCGCAGGTGTGTTTGTCTTCAGAGAGGCCCTGGTAGAAGCCGCCCGCCTGGTTTCAAATCCGGGCTCTGCCGCTTCTGCCTCGGGGATTGGGGGCCGGTGCTTTAACCTCTTGTGCTTTGATTTCCCATCTGTAAGATGAAGGTGCTAAGAGTATTTACTTCATAGCGTTCTTGCAATGCATGTAGCGCACTCCGAAGAGCTGCTGGCACCTAGGAAGGGCTCAGTCCCCACTTCTGTCATTATTCTTCCTAGCTTTCTGGATGCTGGAAGCTGCTGTCCTCAGGGACAGAGCCTGGGCGAGGCTGCGCGTTCCCTCTGCTTCTCAACTGCAGACACTTGAAATGCTCTGCGGCCCCTGTGATTGGTAAAAGGAAATGGGGACTTGGGGAAGGTAGTCAGAAGGGGGAAGGAAAATCACGTCCACAAACAGGTCACAGGAGAAGGGAAACCCGGGCTGAGTGTTTTTTAAGAGAAACCTCATTGGAACAAAATCTTACACGTTGGATTCGGTCATCCGTTAGGAGGGGTTGTTGAACCTCTGCTCTCCGGCCCCCTTCACGGCTCAGCCTGCAATGCCGTGGCATTGCTGGACGTTTTAGAGGCAGTTTCTGCTAAAAAAAAAAAAAAGCAAGTGGTGCAGATTGAGGGAGGCTACGGCCAATGCTTCTGACAGAGCGGGGCAAACCTCGGTTCTGGTCATTTCCTGATGAGCTTCTGGTCCAAATGAACAATAGGATGGGCTGGGACTCCAGGCTGGCCCAGCCCCACTGCTGATGATGCCAATGTTCTAGCCAGTGACCAGAAGGGCTCGAGATGGATGCTGAAACTGAGACCTTCCCTGATCCTGCAGCTTCAAGGGGACTCGTGTGTGTGTGTGTGTGTGTGTGTGTGTGTGTGTGTGTTTACTTGGTCCAGTGTGAATCTAACTACCCCACCCCTCCCTTCATTAGGTCCTAACTTCTCCTTGCCTCCCCCGCCCATGGTCTTTTTCTTTTAGATGCTCTGCTGGTTTCTCTTTTGGGCGGTGGCTGGGCAGACCCAGCGAGGCAGTGTGTCTGGTGGCTTTTGTCTCTTCTGGAGGGAGGATGGGTGGTGCTGGGCTCCTTGCTTGAAGAGGAAAGGGATGAGGATGTGCTGGGACAATAGGTGATGCAGGGATGGTGCCGTGGTGTGGAAGACAGAGGAATTAAATGTTAAGCGGTGGGTATAAAATGTACCAAGATATTTTGAGGGCTAGATTTGTTCCACAAGTTAAATGCATAGGACGTGATGCATTGGAAGAACAAGAGCCACTTATGATTTTTAAAGCTGTTGGGCTGCCCAGGCGATACATAGACGTTTTGTGGACGGTGTGTCCTCAGCAGAAAACATTTACGTAGCACCTCACCGCCTGGAATACTCATCCATGAAAGCCTGGCGTGTTAGTGATGGCCAGGAGACCAAGACCCAGGAGGACAAACAATTTGCTCAAGGTCGCAAGGCGAGTTTGTGGCAGAGCTGCTGGGAGATCCCAGGTCCCCCTGCACCGCGCGGCTATCTGCAGGGACTGTCACTTGGCTCCGTCCACTTGCCTGTCGATGCCCCGTGCAGGGCACTGAAGCCACCACAGCCTTCAGACACCAGACCCGGGAGGCAGGCGAGGAGCGACCCACGCTGACCAAGAGGCTGTATTTGACCTTCAAGCTTCCAGCTTCCTGCCTGGACTCTCAGCTCCGAGCCTCACAGCACACTTTCACCTGCTTGTCCTGGAGAGGGCCACCATGGACCACCCACTTGCCTGAGCAACTGGCTTTTCCCTTTTCCCCCCTCCCCACCCACCCTGTGTTTAATCCATCACTGAAACCTTTCAATTCCACGTGTTTAAAAACTCCCAAATCCCTCCATTTCTCTCCATCCCACTCCGAACACCCGTAGCCACATCAGCCCACTGCTTGGCCTCCTCACACCCGCTCTTTATTCCCTCTGATTCCCCTGCTGCCTGGAGTGTCACCATGTCTCTCTCCTGCTGGAAACCCCTCTGAGGCTCCCGAAGACCTATCGCAGGCCCTGCTGGTCTCTCCAGACTTGGCCCTGCTCCGCCTTGCATTCTGCTCGCCAGCCAGAGGCACTTCTGTCCCCTTGTGCTGTGGGCACTCTGGCGAGGGGGCTGGAAAGGGACAGAGAAAGGTCACAGGAACCTGTAGGGAGACAGAGAGAGGATGGCGTGGACCCTGGGTCCAGGCTCTGCTGAACCACTGGACAGCATGAAACCATCCCTTCGTGTGGGGTGTTCTCAGCCTATAGAGCACCGCCGTTGGGCTCGGAGGTGGGTAGGATCTGCCAAAGGGAGGCTGCAAACTCAAAGCCCAGTCTCTCCAGGCAGCATGTCCTGATTCGGTGAGTAGGCCACAGGGACCCTTAAGAGTCTGGACATTTCTCCCCGGCCGTGTGACACCGAGCTGGTCCCTTAATGTGATGAGGCTGTGAGCCTCAGTTTCCTCATCTGGGAAATGGGACTGATAGCTGTCCTGTTGTGTGGTTGTCTTTTTCTCCTTTCTATTTGGGGGAATCCTCCTCTGTGTGAGCCTCTGCCTCTCCCTGGGAAGCTGAAAAGGCCGTTTACTGTGACCGACCCCCGGCAGCAAGGGAGCGAGATGCTCCTGCCTTGGTCTTTGGATCTCGAGAATAATGCAAAGATGCAGGTACAGTTGAGGCAGTGGAGGAGCAGTGACAATGACAGCGGAGGCTGTCACTGGGGTGTCCAGCCCAGACTCTCCCTGCAACGGGAACTTAGTTCTTTTCTTCCCTGCCTTCTATAAGGCTGTGGGAGCGGCACCGTCCCCTCCCAGTAAACTCCATTCATGCTCTTCTGTTGGCCAGTCTGTTTCTGGAGATGGAACCGAGAGTCTTGGCTCAAAACCCCACCTCCTTCATAGGTGGCTGGGATCAAGCAGGACGTTTCAGTGGAGCTGCCTCAGTGACCTCGGAGTGCAGCTCAGTGGGAAGGGGTGGGGGCCTGGGATTACAGCACACGCGCTTTACAGAAAGCTGAAATCGTAACGGTCAAAATCATATCAAATATCAGGCATCCTTTGGGAGGTGGAGATATTGTGAAAATGCTCTGTAAGGCCAAGGAAAATGTAAGACGTTCTCCTTATCTTACCAAGTGAGGGCCCCTATTCCTCTGTGCCTTCAGTTTAGCTTAAAAATATAATTGTTCAAAAAAGAAAAAAAAAGGAGAGCGGTATGGGTCCCCCTCAGTAGACCATTAGCACCCAGGAGCAGGGATTTATTTCTGCACCATGTCTCACAGCTTGGGTCCAGTGTGGCCGTCTCTGTGTCACCTTTCTGTAGCAGAGCGCAGGCCGGAAAGACAGCCCTGCAAGCAGCAGGGCCCGGCTTCCCCAGTGCTGGAGCCTTAGAAGCTGCCCACCACGCTTGGGCTTCACCTGGGGGGCAGCCCCCTATGCACTTGATCTCAGCCCTCCCCGTGCCCAGGGAGGGTCCTGAGCTCCCTCAGTTCAGTTCCTCGGTCCTCAGAAAGCAGGGCTATCGTTTCCTCCCCTTTGGACAAGGTTGGGCACAAGAGCCCGAAACCTGCCCCGGGGGACAGAAAGGACATGCCGTTGAGCCCTCCCCCAGGGACCCATGCCCCTTAACTCACCTCGAGGAAAGAGGCACTTTGAAGGCACAGTACTTGATTACAGTATTTCCAGATTTTTTACATTTTGAAAGAGCAAGTTGTCAGGCAGATGGATGTGAAAGCGGAGACATTAACATCACAGAAAAGGAAGGGAGTAGCCCAGGGACCCAGGCCCAGGCTGCTGCTGGGGGGCTGGCCTACGTCTCTGCCTCTGTGGGAGGCGTGGCCTCTGCCGGCCTCGCCGGGGTGC
Source organism: Tursiops truncatus (assembly GCF_011762595.2). Classification (NCBI taxonomy): domain Eukaryota; kingdom Metazoa; phylum Chordata; class Mammalia; order Artiodactyla; family Delphinidae; genus Tursiops; species Tursiops truncatus. Next base: position 98,728,027 of record NC_047044.1, on the reverse strand, counting down.
TGCTGCCCAGGGCGTCCTGGCTGCGTCCTCAGCGCTTGAAGTCTGCGTGGAGCCTTCAGGCCCTTTGCGGGCAGAGGGTTGGTGGGGCTCTGGGGACATGGGCTCTGAGCTGGGGTGCTGGAGGGGGCGTGGGGCTGCCTGGGGGTGCAAGCAGCTCGTAACCGGCTCTCCCTTAGCTTTGTGGGGCTCAGTTTCCTCATCTGTAAGACGAGGGGATAAGATGCAAAGATGGCTTGTGGTCTATATTTCCCATGAGCCTCTGAGGGGTCAGACTGCCACCGGGCTGCGGTTCTGGGGTCTGGGCCAGAGCCAGTCTCTCCGTTATCAACCGTTGGAAAGAACAAAAGCTGCGCCCTCCCCCGCCCCACCACTGGACAGAGGCTCCTCCCTGGGATTGCCTGGGTTTATCTCAGTGATAAAAAAGGGGAGATGGGGAAGCAGGTCCTTGTGTCCTACCTGGAAATGAACTGGCCACCCGCTGTGAGCTGAGATCAAATGGATAAGAGGAGCTGGGCCAAGTCACTGCCTGTGCATCCCAGATATCAGACCATCCAAGGGCCAGGCAGCCAGTGAGCACAGCTGGATGGCTTAAAATAATTAGTCAATAAGAGCAGAAGCAAAAACCCTAGAAGTGGGCTTCCCTGGTGGCGCAGTGGTTGAGAGTCCGCCTGCCGATGCGAGGGGACGTGGGTTCGTGCCCCGGTCCGGGAAGCTCCCACATGCCGCGGAGCGGCTGGGCCCGTGAGCCATGGCCGCTGAGCCTGCGCGTCCGGACCCTGTGCTCCGCAACGGGAGAGGCCACAGCAGTGAGAGGCCCGCATACCGCAAAAAACCCCCCCAAAAAACAGACAAACAAACAAAAAACCCTAGAAGCTGTTCCAAAAATGTTCCGTTTTAACCAAATAAGTTTGATTACACACAGAGTACCATTGAATTTAAAGGAAGTTAATATGATAGTTTGCATGTTTCCTTCCAAGCAAAAAACCAGACAATGTAAAGTGGGTTGTTGGAGCCGCGTGGTGAAGGGGGAGGGAGTCAGGGCCATATGTGCCTGTGAGCTGGAAGTTCCACTTGTAGGTCCTTCCTCTCCACCTGCAGGAAGCCCCATCCTCGTACCCCTGTGCAGGTTGAGGGAAAGCTGAAGAAACAGCGCTGTTTTCCAACCCCTTCAGCACCTGTTGGAGTGGATCAGAGAGCCACGGCTTCAAGGGCGTTCCCTTCAGGCCCCACCTTATTGACCCTTATGCCCACTGTCCCCCGTGTCCCTGCCAAGGGGCACCGAGCCCGTGTCCGTCACCCTCCACTTCTGTCTCCTTTCGTCCCAGCCAGAGAGTCCGTCCTTGTAGAGAGCAGGAATCTGACTCCTGTCGTGTCGCTCTGAAGGTCACAGAAAACAGATCTTTCTCTGCTGGGACACCTTCGTCCATCCAGTTACCCCAGAAATCACGCCCGCTCTTCGCTCTCTCGTCTGCGTGTCCAACTGAGCATCACGCTGTGTGATGCTCCTTCGAAGGAGCCTTTAAATCCACATCCGTCTCCGAATTCCCACGGTCACGGTGCTGGTTCAGGTGGTTGGCGTCTTTCACCAGGACACTCACCGCAGTCTTGTCATTGGTCCCCACCTCCTCCCCCCTCATTCCAACCTTCACTGTTGTCTGGGCAGATCTTGGTGGAGAGAACACAGGATTTGGAATGAAACGGAGACCTGCATTTCAGTTCGGATTTTCCCACTTAGACGTGTAGCCTCCGTCACGTTGGTGTTTCTGTGCCTTAATTCCGGATCCGGAAAAGGAACATGAGATTGATTTCAGGTTATTCTTATGGCGATTAAATGAGATCACATTTTAAAAAGTGCCCACTAAGAAGCCATAAGTAGCTACTCAATAAATATTAGGTCCCTTTCCCTTACCCCCTCCCACCCCTTTAAAAATCTTAAGTGACATAGCTTCAAGTCACTTCATTGCACTGGTTGACTTTATCTGAACCTGTCCATTTTGGCACCAAGAACCAACCATAATATAATATACTTGAGGCAGGGTTTGACCCACAGAGAGTAGAACATTTTGCATCCAGCTACCTGTCCATCCACCCAACGTTTCCGGAACAACCGCTGGGGCCCAGGCACTGGAAAACACAGAAGCAAAAGACGAGGTGTTTATAGCCTAGTGGAGGGGGCGCGGATAATCCCACACAGCACCAGGAGCGGTGGGAGGTCGAGGAAAGAGAACCCAGCTGGGAGCAGGGACGTGGGTGCAGGGAAGGTGCCCGGGGGTGGGTTGCTGAATCCTGAGGGATGAGGGGAGTTAGAGAGACTTAGGGCCTTAGAGACCAGGCCTGGCCAGATCCTGCAGGGCCCTGGGCGCCACGCCGAGGAATTTAGACTTGGTTTTGAAGTCCGTGGGACTGACTTAGATTTCTATTCTAGAAACATCCCTCCGCCTGCATTTCAGAGAACGAGTTGGGAGAAAGTCAGACCAGAAGCAAGGCCAGTTGGGAGGCTCAGCTTGAAAAGGATGGGGGCCTGGTCAAAGCAGCACCCGCCCGTGGGCAGGGGGCCGGGGCCAACCTCAGAGAGGGTGCAGAGGTGGAATCACCAGCTCTGGTGACCCTCTGAATGTGGGGCTGAAGGAGGAGCAAAGACCCAGACAGAGTTCCAGGAGGCAGAGGCCTCTGAGTCAGGGTGGCAGGTGATGTCATTCACCGCAGGGGGTGGAGCGGGGGTGGGGGCGGTGGGGGATGATGGTGTCGCGGGGGAGGGAAAGGGGAAGCCGTGGAGGTCAGGCTCAGAGAATCAGAGGGGGCAGGGGCAAGTTTGGAACTTGGGGAACACTCCAGTTTAAAGGTTGGCAGAGGGGAGCGGACCCCAGAGGATTAAAACCACGAGGGAATGGAGTCCCGGCGATCAGGGAAAGATGAGGCCTCAAGAAGGAGGGATACATAGAATCAAAGGCTGCAGTCAAGCAAGATTAGGGCTGAAAGATGTTAATTAAATGAGCAAAGTCAAGGTCACTAGTGATATTGGCAAGAACGGTTTCCCTTGAGAGTCTGAACCATGGGACAGGGAGTGATTGGGGATGAGCAAGTGGAGAATTTGTAGTCTGCTGTTTCCAGAAGCTCAAGGGAGAGAGAGGCACAGGGTCACAGTCAGGGGGGCTGGCTAGGTGGGGGTGGGGGGGGGGGGTGGGGGGGGTGCTTGAGCACGTTGGTACACCTGGGGGACAACTGGGAGAAATGAGGGTTAGCAGTAGGTGCTGGCCGGCAGCACCCAGGAGGGACACAGGATGCTCTTGGGGGCACTAAAGGAGCAGGGATTTTCCCATAAGGGCAGAGGAGTTTGGAACGAGCTGTAGAGGTTAAGGAATATGGAAGCTTCCTTCACAGTGTGTGGGGTGAATGAGGAGGGGGCATGAAAGGAAAAATGAGGGACCTTACACACGACAATGACCATTGTCTGTCTTGACCTGGAGCACGACAAACTCTGTGTCCCAGAGGTCCAGATAGTAAAAAAGGAAACCACCACTGTTAAAACCCATTCGGGACGGGAGGAGAAAGCTGACACCGACGTGCCCCAGAGAGACCCCTACATTGACGCCGCTCACCGAGGGCTACTCGGCACCTGCAAGGAAAGATCGTAGGGAACAGGAGATTTTTGTCAAGTACCATATTCACTTTGTAGTTTCTCACGTGCGCAAAATGAAAAGCAGGCCTGCGTTCTCCTTGCCATTTCCCGGATAGACTAATTTTAACATAACCTGAGCGAAAGCTCCCCCTCCCAGCACACACACCCACACCCACCCACGCCCACACATACACCATCAAGTAGCACTGCGTCCAGATTCTCGGTGGTTTCATCCGTGTTTTCCCCTCTCACAATGGGACAGGTCACAGAGGAGCTTCCAAGAAAATTTAGCTGAAGGTATTTCCAGACACTGAAGCATAGAAGCAGGTGTTCAGTGTGACATGGTGTGTGTGTGTGTGTGTGTGTGTGTGTGTGTGTGTGTGTTGGGGGGATGGTGAGCATGGATGAATCTCTTTTTTTTTGTTTAATAGCTCACTTTCCAGCTGCGATTTCCGCAGGGTCTGGAGGTTTACGGGATCCATGATGAAAGGGCAGGACCAACTGGGGGGTCCTGGGGAAGCGCCCCAGCTCAGCTGTGGCTGGTGGGATTCCTCGCTCTGGGGCAGGGCCGAGGTGTCCCAGCGAGAGGCATGTCTGGAGAGGTTTTCTTTACTTTGCTCTGTGAATGGTGCAGAAAGCGAGCCGGGCCAGGGAGTAGCAGAGTCCCTGGTCTGGGCTCTGCCTCCTCCCCGCTGCGCCAATGTCCTCCTGTATTAAGTGGGGATAATTAGGCCAGTCCTGCCACCCAACAGGGGAGGGGCTTGTCATACAAGGTTCGTGAGGTTCCACCTGCAGAGTGCTTTCAAGACCGCACGGCACTGTATGGCTGAAGATGATTTTTTCCTTCCTGTGATAACATCGCACGTTTTCACCTGCACCTTCTCGAACCTCACAGACTCGTGGGTTCTTTCCATGTCCTAGCTGTGGGATTCAACTCGTTACATGTCACCTGTAGGGAACCCAGTGCTTGGTCTCAGATACCACTCAGTGTCAGAGAGGCAACAGAGGCCCAGATCTGACTGATTCCTTCTTAGGAGGAGTGATGGTGGTTGGAAGGAGGGGTGGGGACGGGATGGGTCCAGGACCAGGGTCCACACCGTGCTGAGGTTGGTCTAAGGCGAGGCCGTCGCTGCCCTGTGACTTTGAGTGAAGGTTATTGGGCTCCTTGGGTCCCCTTTACCCACCTATAAAAAGTCACGACTCGGTGAGGATGGGCGTGATCCAGCTATGCAGTGAGTTCACCTCAAGTCCTGAGATATACAAGGCTTTTCTTGCCTCACGGCTCCGTCACATTTGTCATTGACACTCACTTGCTTTTAAAACACCTTAATACGGTTTCCACAGGAACGCTGGGTAACTTTCAAGTTCATGCCTTTGAAAGGCAAAAGCTCTCCGTCTTTCCAACGCTGGCAGCCCCAGGTAAGCCGGGGGCTGAGCCACTGTGACAAAATTCCAGTTTCATCCACTGGAACCCATATATCGGCTTTCTCTTTTTATGAGCTGCTACTGTCAGAGTGCAGGAGATCTCTATTAATAGACTAAAAGATTTCATGCTGCTGGTGGTTTTTCTAAGAGGAGGCAATGATGCAGGCCAGGCTCGGCTGTCCCATTTTGCACAAAGTTTTGGCTGGGTGCGCGGCCGTAATTGGGTTATGAGGCTGCTCATGTGATCGTGCGGCCTGGGAATGCAAAAGCCATGAGTCAGTTAAACATCAGGCTGAAGTTATTTGCCGCTGATCAGGTGCAGCGCTGAGGCCCGGGTGATGGAGAGAAGGATTCAGCAGGTGAGGCTGCCCGTGCTCTCCACCGCGGCCCTAGCCTCTGTCTCTGGGAGTACAGCTTCCCTGTTCCTGATCTGAGCAGCCTGCCTCACGGGTGGGGGGTCCAGCAGACTGGAGGGTTCAATCGGCTCAACTTGATTCAATTCAGCAAACATTTACTCAGCTCCTACTGTGTCCAAAGTACACAAAAACAAGGGTTCTTCTTTTTGCTTTTAAATTATGGACCTTAAATATTCGTGTTCTAACAATTCAAATGATAGGCGTCCTCTTCCCCTTCAATCACCTCCCTGAGGTATCCAAGGTTCCTTTGCACTGTATACTTCCGTAGGGTTTCTATGCCTCTGCAAACACAGCCACACGTGTAGGAATGTTATCAAAACAAAAATGGGGCTTCCCTGGTGGCGCAGTGGTTGAGAGTCCGCGTGCCGATGCAGGGGATGCGGGTTCGTGCCCCAGTCCGGGAGGATCCCACATGCCGCGGAGCAGCTGGGCCCGTGAGCCATGGCCGCTGAGCCTGTGCGTCCGGAGCCTGTGCTCCGCAATGGGAGAGGCCACAACAGTGAGAGGCCCGCGTACCACAAAAAAAAAAAACAAAAACAAAAATGGCATAATACAATGTGTATTTTCTGTAACTTCCTTTTTCCCCTCTTAACCATATAACAAAGCGTCTAGGTTAGTACAGAAATACCTGGCTCACTTCTGTTCAACAGCTGCGTACAATCACGTACTATTTTTACTGAACCACGCTTGGGTCCACTCCCCCGAGGGAGAGTAAAGCCAATCTACTGACACCAGGTTCTGGTGAAGGAAAGTGCAATGTTTATTGTAGGCGCCAAGCAAGGAGTCCAGGTAGTTAGTGTTTAAAAGACCGGAAATCCCCAAAGGCTTTCAGGGAAAGGTTTTTAAAGACAGGCTGAGGGAAGGGTGTCGTGGGATGTGTCATTGGCTCGTGGACATTCTTCTGATTGGTTGGTGGTGAGGTAATCGGGAGTCAGCATCTTCAGCCTTCTGGTTCCAACCGGTCTGGGGTCTATGTGCTTGTGGGCAGCATACCGTTAACTCCTCCCGCCCAGTGGGGGCTTCAGTATCTGCAAAACAGCTCGAAGGTCTTGGCTCAGGATGTTATCTATAGCCCTTGAGGAGGAGCTAAAGGTCCTTGACTTTGTTTAATGGATAAACTATTACTATTTTGTCTTGCTTGACTGTTTTTCTTTCTTTCTGCATTTTCTCATTTCTCTGATTAGATTTACTCTTTGGAACTCAGGAAAGGCCTAGGAGGGTAAAGGTTTTCTACAGACAAGAGGCAGGTGGAGGACATAGTGGGTGGGTGTCTGGTCCGGGAAGGCCCCACAGCGTCCTGCCCTGTTACACTATGGGGACTGCACGGTTTCTTTAACCATTCTCCTTCTAATCTACTTTCAGGTTATTTTTAGCTTTTACTCCCAGAAACACCTTCTGGGAGTGTTTGTGCCTAAAACAGGGGTTTTGGGAGTAGACAGACCTGGGTGTGAATCTCAGCTTTGCCGTTTACTGTGTGAGCTTTTGAACTGTCTCTGAGCTCTTCTAACCTCAGTGTCATCTGCTGCAAAATGGGGCCAGTGAACAGCCTGAAGTGATTCGGTGAGGTTCACAGGACATGCTCCAGATCAAGTGCTTACATGAAGGGCCTGACGTGTGTGGGTGCTCAGAATATGTCAGGGGTACCTGTGGGTTTGGAAGTCTTTGTCTGTCATGCCTGATTTCTTACTGCTGTAATCGAAGGCTAGGACCCTCCAGGGTCTGGGAAATGCAGAGCTAGCTAGGCCAACCCTTTAATACCTGCAGATAAAGACACAGCATCCTCTGGGGGAGCGGAGCCTGGGGACACCCCAGGGAGGAGCTGGGCCTCCTGCCTCTGCTCTGTGAGCTGAACACCTTTGAGGCTCCCTATCACCCCAGATTGGTATGTTGTGTCCAGAGAAGTAGAGGGGGTCTCACGCAAGGTCCCCCCCCCCGCTTCAGCCCCGGTGCCGGGCACCCACGTGGCAGGCGAGCTCCTTCAGCTGCAGTAGTGACTCCCACCACCTGTGTGAATGTCACTGGTGCTTCTCCCCAAGGGCTGTTGTTGTTTATCTAGATTTATGTCAACTCTCAGTGGCTGCAGCTGACAAGTGCCGTAAAGCTGGTCTCGAACCGTCAGCCTCCTGTGATGAGAAACTGAGAAAACACAGGGTCTGGATGTCAGCCCCTTGTGTCCAACAAACAGGTCTCAAGGCAGAACATTCTCCTGACCACACCTGCGTTCATGGGCTGCCCCCCCGCTGCCCCCCAACCAAGAGGTTGACGTGGTTTTTTTGTAGACCCTCTTCGTTCTTGGGTCCTGGGGCCACTGGGGTCGTTCCTGAGTATTTCCACTGTTTCTCTCTGGGGGCTCCAGGGCCATCAGACACATGCACCCCAGTGGCCTCCTTGACAGCCCAGCAACCCCTGGGTGTCCATGCGGTTTGGGACCCTCCATCAATTTTGTACAGGCTTGCCACGTACTCAGAATTTTCTAGGTCAGAGATGCAAATAGTGGCCCCCACCCTGGTTTTCGTCATTGGTTCATGGTGAAATAAGAAAAATAAGAAGAGTGGTGAGTTTTCATAATACTAGGCACAGTCAGTTTCAAGGACTGTTCTTTACCCTCTGAGATGGAGAGATCACCTTTTTGGCATTAAAATGTCCTTTTGAAAATGGTGGTCATTTCTTTTTTGACAATTGGAAGCATTTAATTTTCAGTGATATTTTAATTTCTGTGATTTTTCTGTTCAAGAACTTGGCCCATATGTCCACTGGGCATTAACGTTTTTCATGTTGATTTGTAAAATAGTCTAGAGTTTAAAAACATCAACCCCTAAGGAAAATATTCGCAAAAGTATCCCAACTTGTCATATGTCACTTAATTTTATGGTTCACACTTTTTGATGTGTCGTTTACATTTTATATATTCATATTCATTTTGCAATTTAGATAAAGCAGTGAAAAACGAGTCTCTTTTACAGTTTATCTCAAATTTGTATGTTATTTTTTCATTTAAATTTCAATGTCTTTTTTTTTTTGCGGTACGCAGGCCTCTCACTGCTGTGGCCTCTCCCGTTGCGGAGCACAGGCTACGGACGCGCAGGCTCAGCGGCCATGGCTCACGGGCCCAGCCGCTCCGCGGCATGTGGGATCTTCCCAGACTGGGGCACGAACCCGTGTCCCCTGCATCGGCAGGCGGACTCTCAACCACTGCGCCACCAGGGAAGCCCGCCTATTTGTTTTCATGCCCTTATTTGGACAGAGCAAAAAACAAGCCATCCTTTATGGAGTCCCAAACTTTCAGAACTTTCCTTATCTGCTAAATCCCAGTGCCTGGAGACACTGCTCTAGGTGGCCTCTCCTGCCCCCTCTCCTGGGTAGCGCTGGTCTCAGTGGAACAGGCTCATCGGCCCCAGTGTCACACCTCATTTAAGCGTGATGTCACCGACACAGCTGAGGGCATTGTCATCTGTGATCGATTTAAAAAAGCAAAAACTGATGTATCTTCTGATAACTTCCTTATTTCTCTAAAATGTTAGATTCGCCTTTTCTCAGCTTCCATCCCAGCGTCTTTCCTGATTGACTTATTGGCATAAAACTCCACTGTTAGCTCACGGTTACAGCCTTCATTCTCAGCAACGGCTACTGACGCTTACACTTTCCAATAGACACTAATTCAATGTGTTATCATTTCCGTTGGCGACAGCTACTGTTACCATCTGACTCAGAGTGATCCACGTGGGAAGTAAAGATGGGGGTGACTCTCTGGGACCTCACATTTATCCAATAGTCATAAAAAGTGGTGCTTTCTGTGTCGCCCAGATAAGCTTGCTCTCATCCACCCGTTTGCTCTCATGCGTGAAATTGTTGCCTTAATTTTGGAGCATTCATTGTTCTCTGTGGGAATTAGGCGTCCCCAACAGGGCCAGGCATGGAGAGGGTGGTGTGGCAGAAGATTTAGGTGCCATGCGGTGTGGAGAGAGCCCTGGGTGTTTGGTGTATCCAGCTCTTCTTCTGACTGTGATGTTCGTGTGACCTGGGGCAAGTCATCACTTGTGTGTGCCTCGTCTTTCTGCATCTGGAAAACAAATAGGGTGGCCTCTACCGGGATGCCCACACAAACCGTTGAGGCACAGGATGAAGATATTAGACCTTGTGCTGATTCTTATTTTACCTTTAAAAATAATCTATCTGGACAGCGATTGGAGCCCTGTGCCAGCCCCTTGTATGGCGCCCCCTGTAGGGTGCTGAGGGAAGGAGGAGGTTCATTATGCAAAGGTGCTGGCAGTGGCCTCCCTACTGGTTTGTGAGCTTCCAGCATGCTGCAAGGTTTTGCCATTTCCCCAAGCCACGTTAAAATGTATTATCTAGCTTGAACCAAACTAACCCTTAAAATGGGTGAGTGACTTCAAGATTCCTCGAATAAATGCATGGATTAAAGACAACAGTGATTTTGCAAAGACAAGAAAACAGCAAGAAAAACAGCAGAATCAACCCTTCTTCTGTGCCTGGAGCAATCTCTCTCCATCACTATCATTATGAGCTAATTGGATAAGAAGTTGACTTAAACCCCCCGCCCCCCAATTCTCTAGGCTTTAAAAATACAGACTTGCTTCCTCTTGTTAATGATGTACTTTGTGCGGTGTGTCTCCCGCCCAAGTACTGGTTACCCAAGTAACCAGGCCCGACCCCGCTTAGCTTCCGAGATTGGACACGTTCAGGGTGGTACGGCCATAGACTGTGTGGTGAGTCCGTAGTGCCCTTGTGAGTTACCTTTCTCAGCTCTGAGGATCATACAAGCAAGCATGAATTGATGTATTAAAAGTCTGATGTCTGAGATATTTGAATTGATGTATGTCAAAGCATAATACCAAAGTTCTTTTCAAAAAAATTAAGCAAATTCTACCACATTGCTCTCACTAAAAATATGGTTGTGGCTAGCATTTTAAGGAGAGCAAACATTTTGCATAATTAATAAGTAAATTTAAATATATTGGGAACTTTTAAAATTTTTCATGGCATTCTTTCAAAAAGCATTTTCTGTTTGCTTTACAATAAATATATTAATACAGAGGTACACACATATAACTTATATACAAAGAAATACCTGTTTGGGGGCGTGACCCAGGATTTTCATTGATAGAGATATCCCATCAAAGAAGGGTAAGGATGTGAATTTGGCAATTGTGGGGCAATCTTCTGGCTGTGATGTTTTCCTTGGGCTCTCCTTCAGAAGTCAGGCCACGTTTACAGGAAGAAACATTTGGGAGGGGTATATCAGGATCTAACATCTAACATTAATTTTTAAAAGATCAATCATAATTTATTGAGATCAACAAATAACTTCCACCTTTTTGTCACTGAAGAACACAGAAACATTAACAGAGGGATACGGGTTTTGCTATTTCAAATGTCCTTTATTGCTGAACCGCTCAGACATGCTATATATTTTCAGCGAGTAGTGGAGTGAATCATTAAATGAAAATTTACTACTTATATTTTCTAGAAAAGATAATAAAATGGGAGCATCTTAAATGATCTCTGTTTTCTAAAACTGTCCTGAAATTTATAATTCTATCAAGGTGCGAGTAGAGCAAAAGCACAATTGCCATTTAGAAGTTTTCTAAATGAAAAATAAATGCAGATAATACAAAAATGTTTTGAGAAACAAACAGCGTCTTAAGGTCCTCTTGGTCTTTCGTGATTTTGACGAGTGTGGCCTCGTGGAGGCTTGGGGACCCTGGGAGGGAACTCACTCCTGTTTTGAGGGAGGGGGTCCAGGGGAGACCCAGCCCCAGGGGAGGATGGGGTGAACCACTGAGCCTGGACAGGAGCCTGCTTTGGGGAGGCAGTGGTCCACCCAGCTTCCTTGAGTTTGTATCCATGGAAACATAGGATTGGGGGATAAGTGGAGGGAAGGAGGAGCAGGAGCGGGGAGGGGGAGGAAGTCATGGCAGCTAAGAGGGGCTTCTGGAGGGTGGGAGCCAGGCCTTCTACCCTGTGCCCAGGGATTGGGGAGTAATGTTCTCTGTCAGATGCTCCACCTGGATTACCAAATGCACGAGGACTCACCTCCAGGAGCTTGACTTTAATCACTGCTTCACTTACTCATTTTCTCAGATCAGCAGCCCCCTGTGTAGGGACGAGGAGGTGTCTGTCAGCCTCCCGAGCCCCCAGCGGACCGTCAAGAGCTTTCAGCTCACTGGACAGAATTGGGCTTTTGAGAAGAAGAAACGCTTCTTCTCCGCTTTTCTTCAAGGTCGTGTAGTCACCCTCTGTAGGTCTCCAACACTTCATCTGCATGGCTCACCTTGCCTCTTGCTTTGGAACAGTTACCCCTTTTGCTCCAAGTCATCATCTGCTTTGAATATTCCCAGAAGCTGGGTGATGGACCAAATCTCAAGGTTGGCATGTCTAGGCTTCTAGGGACTCCTGGGCTTTGGTCTTTCTCCATCACAGGGTGACACTCTCACTGTCCCCTCTACCGGGAAAGGCTTTGGACTCATGACCATGTGGTGAGCATGTGTCCATCCATAACCATCAGGCCTCACTCCTGTGTTCCCAGGGCCCTGTGGAAGTCCTAGCACAAAGTGGGCGCTCAACGCTCTCCATGTTTGTGGAATAAATGCACAAAGAAGGGGAAAATCTATTGTTGGCTGTCCCTGAGGACTCACACACAAAGCTCTGCTGGCTCAGCAGACGGTTCTGTTCAAAGAGTTTAAAATCCCCCTGGGTATAAAACATCTGTGTAATATAATTAAAAATATTTAACAAATGTCCAACATTGGGTGACCATAAACCATTCCACAGAATTTACCCTTTGAATTACAAAGAAGACCTCAACATTGTTTGAAAAATAAAATTTTCTATAATCACATTTCAGTAAATTTAGAAAACAAGTCACAGAAATCTAAAAACAGCTCTGGAAATCTCAAAACTCTTCTAAATAAACTTTGAATCAGAAAAAAAAAAAAATCACAAAAACCCAGACTGCACAATTATTTAAAATACTGGTAGTGAAAACACTTTATATCAAGATCAGTGGAATAGAGCCAATGTTATACAAAGAGGAAAATTCATAGCATTTAATACTAAACTAAAAATGAAAGTGTGGTAATGAATTGGACACTTGAGCATCTAGCTTAAAAAGTTAGAAATGGAGAAAAGAAACACAAGGAAAGCAGAGCAATGGAAATAATACTGAAACAAACTGTTTTGGAGCTCGGAAAATCTGAAGACTTGATAAAATAATTGAAGAGCAAATTGTAGGGTGGCTATTATTTTTTCTTTTAAACAGAGAAGGCAGAAATACAAAAGTGAAAATGAGAAAGAATAAAAAACCAAAGACAGAGAGGAAAATGACTTTTCAGAGCGTACCTTCAAGAATGCTGTGCAGTGGGGGAGAGACGGGAACCGGTGGCAGCTCTGTCCAAGGCTCCTGAGCAGCAACCCACCCCTGACCTATTCCCCTCCCCTGGCACGTCAACTGCCCAGTCCCTGCTGGGGGGATGGGAAAGAGGAAATTCCCATTTGGATCTACAGTGTGGCTGGGATCCCAAGGTGGGTCCTGGAGCTGTTGTGAGTCCCCTCGGGTGCACTCTCTACTGGGGGATATGAGGCCATACTTTGGCCTCATCTGTACTGTTCTGTGTCTACATCTGCTACCAAAGATAATTCTTAAAAAGTAAAATGACAGATTCTAGGTCCAAAGTCTTTTATGGGCTGGATTATTATGAAGCTTGAGGAAAGTGTAAGCCTTCTCTCTGGGACATAGGTGTGTGTTTGTGGGGTAAATGAATGAATGAATGAGTCGTCCAAGGACAAAGCCATTGTTTGATGACCTTGAGGATGATATCTAACCCTGTGGGCCCTGCAGGTGTTCCTCCCTGTAGACCTTAAAACCCCAGGGAAAAAGCCGCAGCTCCAGGGAAGTGTTATGGGTCCTATGATAGCATTACATTTTATAAGCTATTAATTCTCAAATTCGACATGTCCAAAACCAGCGTTCTTAATGACGACTCCCAAACCTGCTTCCCCTTCCCCTCCGTCTAAGTGGCCCACCGTCCACCTAGGATTGCTCAAGGAAAACCCTAGGGGTCGTCCTCGGTTCCCTTCTCCCCCCACTCACATCCAATCTACCATAAAGTCTTGTCCAGACTGCCTCTAAGACATTTCCCAAACCGGTACAGCTTTGTCTCCCACCCTGGTCAAAGCCCTCATGATTTCCCACCAGGAGCGCTACCATGCGGAGTTATCTTTAACCATAAACTGACCACACCACCCTTCCTGGTTAAAACTTTCCAAGTGCTGTCCATCCGACTTGTGATAAAATCCAGACCCATTTCCCTGGCCTGGGGGCTCCTGACTTATACACACAACCCGGCCCCTCCAACCTGGTCAGTGTCAGCCTTGACTTTCCCCCCGACATCTGGTACTCCCCGGCCACAGCTGCCTTTGTTTCTGTTCCCCAACTTTGTTCCTACCTTAGAGACTTGCATTGGTTTCCCTTCCCATGATACACTGCCCCAAATCTTCTTATAACTGAATCTATTTTAATAGCCTGCTCTCAGCTTAAACCCGGTTCAAAGTTCCCTCCCCCCGCCCCACCCATTCACTCTCGCATCTCCCTGTGATATTTTCAATATATTATGTACAGAGTGATCTCGAAGTCTTTGTGCTTTTCCATACATCTATGGAAGTGGCCAGGAGTGAGAAGGCTGTTGTCCTATTCCTCCTTAGCCTGGAACCCAGACAAGGATTTGGGTTAATTTCCTTTCGTATCAGATGTGCTATGGAGCTCTGTTTCCCGGCCATTCTGGGTCAAGGAGAGTGCAATTCCCAGATGCTGGGAACCCTCTTCTCCTACATGCGATGCCTTCTTGGACCTCATGGCGATCACCCTCCCGGGCACTTCTCCCTTCTGGCACCTTGCTTCTTGTACTATTTTGGCCTGTTGATGTCTAAGGGGATGGGAACAAGGGGAAGGATGCCTGGTCCAGACAACAGCCTTGGGACCACGGTCTCTGGCGGCCCTGGAGCTCACCTTCCCAGGGCAAAGTCCCAGGGAGACCAGCACATTTCCCCCAAAGTCGCCCCCTTTTAGTCTTTTTGCAAAATCTGATTTTCTGGCCACATTCTCAGTTCCCTCTAGATATTTCTTGTGATCAGTGTGTGTTGAGTGAACGTCTTGGTCAGAGGGGAAATGTAGAGGTCAAATCTGCCTCGGCGGGAAGGGCTAGGCGTCCAGGTCGTGCCAATAGCACTGTTTCAGTGACAGGAGCTAGGCTGGTATGTTCAGGGCAGAGTGTGGGTGCCGCTGCAACTCCTGGGGCAAGAGAGCAAAACAGGGAGAAACCCAGGCGACGCAGCGATGGGCTGGCCTGCTTCCAGGGGTGAGAGCAGGGGCACCGACGTGGTCGCCTGGCACTGTTAGCTATTATTTGAGCCTTCATTGTTATTGTTATAGCAGCTATGGTGTTTCAGCCACTAGCTTCTGATAAACTGGGTAAACGAGCGCATCTCGGGGTTACTCGAGGGTCATTGGGGCAGCGCCGATGGTTCTGTTTGCTGGTCTGATGGCTCTGACGGGCTGGGAGGGGGAAGGTGGCCATAGTAGCTGGCACACACAGCTCTTTGTTCTGACCTAACAGCTGACATTGGAACCTCCTGTGGATGAAATGCTCGCCAGCCTGGAGCCCCCCCGTAGCGATGGCCCCAGCACACGCGCATGTGCAGCCTGCCCGTCCATCCGTGGGACCCGTGATGGTGGGTGTTTCCTGCGGTCGGGTGTGAGGTCCGTCGGTCCCTCAGGACCAGCACCCCTGAGCCCTGCACCTCCTGGTCCCACCAACAGGGGCTCCTGCATGATTCCACCTGGATTTAGAGACTCCATTGATAAGCCTTCACTCTAGGCCTGCATCCTGGCCCGGGATGGTGGGAGGGGCCGCGGCCCTCCTGGGGATGCACGGCCCCCTCCTCCTCGCCGAGCTCACCTCCTCAGGCACGCGCACTGCCCGCAGGCCTCCCGGGCCTGGGCCCATGGATGTTCACGGAGTCCAGAAGTGATTCTCCACTCCTGGGTTACTGACCAGAGGGGTGTAAGCGAGGCGTCTAAGGGTGAGACCCTTGCAGTCAGGCTGTCTGTTCATAAGTAGGGACTCGCTCGTCACCCGCCGCTGGCATCCTCACGCCTTTGCTGTTCGCCCCCAGTCTGCCCTAAATGTCCCATCTCAGCTGCGGCTGGGCCTCTGCCCCGCGTGATAGCTTCCTTCTCCTGTTCGTAGAATCCCCGGCCCTCCTTCCCAACACCTCCCTCCCCCATCCTGACCCCCTGCACAGCCTCACTCTGGCCGTGTTGCGTAGGCTGCCTGCTGTTCTGGGCAGACGCCCATCCTGGTTTGACCCTTGTGGGTCGCCCCGTGCCACCCTGCCTAGGCCCTCTGAGCGGGTTCTGCGAGCCGAGGCTCCGGGCTGGGGACCGGCTAGACCTCTTTAATTCAAGGGGGACCAATCAGACTTGCACTGGAAGCAGCGTCCCAGATGTGTGTCAGAGAGGCTTCCTGTGCAGCCAGCAATGCCTGTTGGAGAGGGCTGGCTCTCCCCCAACGCCTGGGAAGTGGGAAGCTATGCGCTTCCCATCAGCTCGGCCTCTGATGGAGGCTGTTGGTGGGAATAGATGGGCAATGCCGCTGTTAGAAAATGGTGCTTTTCTCTTCCCGTTCCTCTTTTATTTTAAGCAACTAGCAGGGCCTCCTCCCACCTCCGTGTGCTTTAGTGCAGTGGGCTGGCCCCGTTTTCTAGAATGGTGTTGATTTACTGCTTCAAAAATAAACGTGCAACCACCTCGACTGATTCCTTTGGTAAGAAAAACAATTGTGCGTGTCTTTGAATAAACTAACCAGGAGGACCCTTTCTGGAAAATGGGGAGTGAACTCTGGGGCGTCCGTGCCAATGAGCTGGGAGGGTGAGGGCTGCCCTTTCTCAGCAGAATCTGATGACCCACAGTGAACGTTCTGGTGAGCCCTGGTGGACCCGAGACGGAGAGAGTGTAAAGACAGAGAAGGATGTGTGAGGGGGGTGAAGGGCGCCCAGAGCATTTTATGCTGTGTCTAGACAAGAGAGCAAGGTCTCATTTTTGTTTTCCCAAATAGGTACTTTGTATCAGAATACCTAAGTGATGAACCAGCTGATTCTTTTCTAAAAATAAATATTTGATATTATCAGAGCTGTCCTTTCTTGATTTACTAATGTTAGTTTTATTGGTGGCATTGCATTTGTTTTGTGTGGGGGGGCATATCTAGTCCAGGTTTCGTTTTCTCCTCATCCTTTCATACCTTCTCCAAATCTCCTGTGCCGTTTCGTACCTGTGCGCCTTTGCTTGTGCTGTTCCCAGTGCCTGGAACGCCACCTTCTCCTGCAGGGCCCCTGCTGCACTGCCCCCTCCCACGCCCAGTGACCAAATTCCTACTAATCCTTCAAGACTCAACTCAGACATCACTTTCTCGGGGGAGCCGTCCCTGTCTCCTTTATCTCCACCACCACCCAGCCCCTCCCCGACCCCCACGCCAACCCCTAACCATAGGCTCCTGCCCGCTGATCTCACTAACCCCGTGCATATATTTCGCTTCTTCCTACCCATATGTTAGTTACAATTGCGGTTCATGTGTCTCTCTTCCCTTCTAGACAGTAAGCTTTTGGGGAACAGTGAATGCATTTCAGTCCTTGCCGCTTCCCTCGCAGTGATTCCAAACCCTGACACGTCACAGGGTACCCCGATGTTGGTGCCCTTCCCCCTGCACTCGCCTATTCACCTGGCCTTGCTCTAGAGGTGTGGCCTGCCATGAAGGGCTCTTATTTTTATGGTGGCCAATGTGTAGACCTGCTCAGCAAATTTCCTTTTGTAATCTGTACCCTCTCCTGCCTGTCTCGGGAATCCTCAAACGTTTTGGCTTCAGAACCCCTTTATAATCTTGAAAGTCACTAAGGACACCAAAGAGCTTTTGTTTAGGTGGGTCACATCTACTGATGGTTCCTGTATTACAAATTAAAACTGTGAAATTAAAAAAAATTAACTTAAACATAACAATAATATGCCCATTACATGCTCACGTAAATTTTTGTGAAACAAAAAACTTGAGTGAGGGGGTAGTGTTATTTTTATATCAGGGTTTCTCAACCATGGCACTCTTGAAATCTTGGACCAGATAATTGTTGGTATTGGGGGGCTGGCCTGTGCATTGTACATCATCCCTGGCCTCTGCCCACTAGATTTCAGGGGCACCCCTCCTCTCAGTTATGACAACCAAATGTCCCCGGGGGCAGTGCGGACAACCTCACCCTGGTTGAGAACCACTGTTTTACATTTGCAAATCTTTTTGATGTCTTGATTTACAGAAGACAGCTGGATTCTTTTATTTATTTTTTTAAAATTTTATTTATTTTTTTTGCGGTACGCGGGCCTCTCACCGTTGTGGCCTCTCCCGTTGTGGTGCACAGGCTCCGGACGCGCAGGCTCAGCGGCCAGGGCTCACGGGCCCAGCCGCTCCGCGGCATGTGGGATCTTCCCGGACCGGGGCACGAACCTGTGTCCCCTGCATTGGCAGGCGGACTCTCAACCACTGCGCCACCAGGGAAGCCCCCATGTGAGAGTTTTGGAACATCACACATTAAACTTCTCTGGAAAATGTTTGTGCAGGTCTTTTCAAGGTTGACACATCTCTTTATAAAAGACATTATATGTGTTCATACTAATCTTATTAGAAAAGTTTTTAAGTACTGGGTAGCTGTCAAGGTCACAACGACAGATCCAAGTTTTCCAAAATTCTAGTTTCCTCTGGAAAGATCCAGTTTTGTCACTGGCCAGAAAAATACTGTGAATTGTTCTTGAAGTGACCGGCTCACTGATTTTTGAAAAAAATGTCTGTCAAGTACCAGAGTCTACATAATTGTAGTATAAATTGTTCTTTTGAGTGAAAATACTGCTCCGTGTAGAAAGCGGCTGCTTCGGCCCACGACTCACCGGCACGTGGGCTTTTCCTCCTGACGCCCCACCTCGTCCTGCTGTGCAGCCCAAGTGCTTTCTGGGTACCTCCCTCAGCATCCCAGAGAATATTGTACAAAGTGTATCAGGAGTCGAGATGCAATAAAATTCACGTTTGCTGCTTCATCAAGGGCATTCCTAAGGGAAACTAGCTATTTTTCTTCTGCCGCTCCCCCACCTTCAGCGCCCCGTGCCGACCGCAATGACCAGCCCTGCCTTGGCTGGCCCTGGGGCCCAGCAATGCACCCACCGTACACTCAGCACCATCGGTGCAAGTATCAACACATTGGCAAAGGTACACAGCACCTCAGGTTTACGATGACGGTAGTTTTGAGCCCGCTGAGCCCTGAGGGGTTTGGGGGACGCCAGGGGTGACCAGTGGATGCCCTCTGGTCTGCACCAGCCTTGTTCTGCTTTGGTGGTGAAGTGAAACCACTGCAGGAGTCCGTCTTGAGCAAACAGGAGCTGTTCATGTGATGTGCTGGGGAAGTGCTAAAGAAGGGCCCGTGGAGGTGATCTGATCCAGCCCCCTCGGGTTACAGATGAGCGTTCTGAGGCCCAGAGAGGGCAAGTGACTGACCCGGAGTCTCACAGCTACTTGTGGCAGAACGAGCCCTAGAACCCAGGTCTTCTGATTCCCAGCCCAGTGCTCTTTCTACCACACCCGTTGGTTCTCAAGCACTCGTGGGGCCTCTAACACACGTCCACCAGCAAAAGGATGCTTGCAAAACGCGGGGTGACCGTACTTCCTGATACTTGCATATGGACTGTCCCTTTGTAAGTTTCCTTTTGCCCAGCAGCATCTGGCAGTTGCTTGGCCTACCAGGCTACAGGTGGACAGGGGGCTTAGTGATGCCTCTGTGCTCTGGCAGTCACGCCCCCTTCAGAGTCGATTAGCCAAGAGAACCCTGTGGAGTTTTCTGCTCCATTAGGTCACATCACAGTATGATTACTTAAGGACTCCACCTTGCACCTTGGCTCACTTAAGCCTCTGGAACACTTTCCGGGGGGAGCTGCCCTGACTCCTTCGCCTTGAACTTTTGCTCATTTCCTTGATCCCAGCCATCACTTTGACCTACTGTGCCTCGTGCCGTTTCACGACAAAACTGTAGCCGTTTTTCTCTGTCCGGCAGGTGGGGGGTAGGGAAGATAGATGTGGCTTCTCCCCATAAGTAAGCTGCAGGACGCCGAGTCAACATTATTAATGACGGTGAAGATGACAACATCTTCCCGGTGACCTGCAATTTTCTTTAGGAAAAAAGCGCCAGGCCTGCGTGGCCTTCAGGCGGCTGAGCTGAGAAAATGGGGCCCCCCTTCCTCTTGGCTTCATTCAAACACCACGGAGAGAGGATGAATACATCCTCTCTGGCCAGATGCCAGAGCACAGGCAATTTTAGGAGAATCTGAAACGGAACTTGAAAATGATTTCCAGCCATGCGTGTCTTGCCTTTTCCCCAGCAGAGAGCTCTGAGAGCTCATGTCCCGAGTGGTCTCCTCAGAAGCTGCCCTGGGCTGGGGTCCCCCTGTCCAGGGCTGGAGGGGGGGCTAGGTAGCCTCTGCTGGCCCCTTCCTGCAGTTCGCTGCTGGCAACTGAGGGCCCACATCCAAGGATGTACCAGAAGGGCAACTGTGTGACCTGGAAGCCCCTTGTTTCATAGACAACCCTGTCGCAGCCTGCCCGCACCCCCAGGCTTAGGAACGGGGCTTGCTGTCTTCTGGGCCTCTTCCCAGGACATCTGCCTCCCTAGGGTGGGATTCTGGGGTCAGGCTTCCCAAGGTGGAGGAGCCCTGGATTGCAAGACTGGTTCGTCTTGGGGCCCCTGAAGGGCTGGGGAATGTTCAAGCCACAGCCCCGGTTACTGTGGGAAGGCTGCCCCCCCACCCCCCGCCAAAGGCTGCCATAGAAACATCTGAAGACCCGAGAGGCAAGCATCTCTAAGACGTGGTGGGGCACGAGGAGGGTACAAGAGGGGCCAATCAGAGGACCGCTCGGCAAACCTTATGTATCTGTGGGCAGAGTCCAGCTTGGTTGGCATTTCAAGAGAAAAAAATCAAACAAAAGACATTCCAGCCTATCCAGAGCTTACAACCTGATGGGGGAGACACGTAAGAACTGGATGGGGTCATGTTTTCATGTGATCAGAGAGCCCCTCCAGGACTCCTGGGGCCTAAGGCCTCAGCGGGCGGGACCACAGGCCTGGCGCTGCGACCTGAGGGTGGTGGTTGGCACGTGCTCTTGGGTGAGGGTCCGTAGGTGAGGTGCAGGACGTGGCCTCTGACTTCCGAAACCTTGCTTTCTGTTGGGAAAGACCAGAGGCTACACTCTCCACACCGAGGTGACCTCGAGGTGGGCCTGGGGGTGATGTGTCTGGCTCAACGACTGGGGGGGGAGCACAGAGTCAGGGGGCATCCTTAGAAGTGAGCTCCCTTCTCGGAGCCACCCCTGCACAGCTGGAGAGGACCGGCCTAAAGCAGCCCGCCCCGAGGGCGCTGCACCCAGTCCTGATTGGTTCAGGCCTCCACACCCGGCTGGCTCAGATCAGCCCCGCTGGGCTGCCCCCTGCACGGCTCACATCAGGCCCCCCGTGACCAGGTCCGGATGTGGCTCAGCTCGTGTGGTACCCTGGTGCTCTCGTTCATGGAAACCCCCTTCTCAGGCCCAGCCCCCAAGCCTGGGCTCCCGGCGGGGAGGGTCCTCCAGCCTCTGGTGGAGCACCGTCTTCAGGGCTGGGACGACGGGGTCGCCCGTGTCTCTCGTGGCAAGTTTACGACGGGCTCTTTCAGCTTTCAGGAAGCAGTGATAGGCTCAGGTGGCTTCAGGTAATGGGGGCTTATTGTAAGGCTACATGAGGACATGGCCAAGGCGGGCGACCTCTGGCTCTCAGCCGCGTGGAGCCCTGGACGCTCACGGGGGCCCAGCACCTGATCTCGCCTGGAGACTGCTTCCTGCTTCCAGCATTTCATTTGCATCTCTGTCAGCTCCTGAGGCCACCGCCTGCCCCCCGGAGGCTCTGGCTTCTCTGTCCTTCTGTCAGTATCTCCTTAAGTTTCCTCTGAGTCCTTAAGAGGGAGGACACGGCTGGGCCCTCGGGGCTGGGGCCCCAGCAAGCCCACGTCCTGGGCCGCTGGTTGGCCTCAAGGTGACCACTGTCGGCTCAGGCTCTAATCCCACGTCCAACATTTGCGGCCAGGGTGGTAGTGTCACAGGGTACAAAGCATGGTGACCCGCATGTGAGGCATGGCCTATGGATGCCCTCCTGAGATCCGGGCGCGTGCTTGAGGGGAGCCCATGGCGGGGCCTGGGGTGAGGAGAGAGCTGCAAGCTGTGGTCAAAGGCCCCGGGCAGCGCGGGAAGAGCCTCAGGGACACTTCCCCACGTTATTAGAGGTCCTCATACATGCCCACCAAAGGCCCTTCCTAGACCCCTATGAAGTGGGATGGGAAAGGACTGTCGGGGGGCCCAGTGCAGCAGCTGCCTCGCCTCCAGCTCAGGTGCTGAGTCTCCTGGACCCCCGCCTGCATCAGCCCCCTCCCCTCCCTGGGCACCAAGGCATCTCCCACCTGCCCCTCCGGGCTTTAAATGGGAAAGGCAGGCGGCAGCAGGAACCAGATAGGGACCAGGCTGCTCCTTTCAGAGCCAGGATTACTCATTTTAGAGGAGAGTATTTACAGTTTGATGGGAAGTGAATCACCAGTCTTGATGAAAGACCACATTATGCGAAAGCTCTTTAGAGGAGGGGTGATGGGGGCTGGAAAGGAAGGGAAGCCACCTCAAAGGAAGTTGTTCTCGGCTTAGCATCCGAGGAGGCGTAGGCCAGGGCCAGGGCAAGCTGGGTCCCAGTCCCTCACCCAAACCCGGCCATGATTCACCCACTCGCCTTTGCCTTTTGCCACCGGCAGGTTGGCAGGGGAGAGCTGGAGCGGGGCTGGGCAGGGGCCTCCAAGCCTGGGGGTGGAGGCGTAGAGCCAGAGGACCAGGGCCCTGAGATGGGACAGGGGGGCAGGGGAGCTGGAGGAGGGGTGGGGCGCTGCCCTTACTTCTGCTTCTGTGCCCCCTCCCAAAACTGGACCAAATCCTCCCGCACCCACGACAAAGACAGGGCCGTTCACTGAGGTGTGGGTGCTTCCATGCACGCCAGGTGGGGGCTTTAGGGCAGCAGCCCCACCTGGCCACCAGGGGTTCTCTCCTCAATCGTGTCTGAGCTGCCGCCCCAGGCGACAGAGAGGACGCAGAGACAGAGCCATCCCAGCATCCTCAGCGCAGCCTCAGCGCTAACTGCCGGCTGCCACTCACCTGCCCCAACGGAATTAACGGAAGCTGTCAACAGCCCCGCCCTGACCTCATTGGGCAGAAGCGCGTCCTCAGCGGATGTGAGTTCCTTTCTTCTGAGACAGCCTCCCTCCTGTCTCGGAGCAGGAAGTGCTCTCACGTGCAGTCCACGTTGCAGACAGAGAAGGGAGTTGGGCCTCTTATTTTCCCTCATGACAAAGCCCACTGTGTGCTCACGTATGAGTTTCAGGACTGGTCCTAGGAAGAGCTGCTGGCAGGGCCAAAGACAAGCCAAGGAGAAGGTGTGCCAGGGAATTAAAGTGCTCGAGGAGGGTCAGCGGCCCCCTGACTGCAACCAACGTCAAAAAGCATGGTCACTTTGGGCTGAACTGGTCTGAAGCCAGTGAGGTCACAGAAATGTATCTGTTAGAAAGATCTGACTGGTCCTTTCCCCTGAGATCTTGTAGCATAGATACAGGCAGATGGAAAAGACAGGCGAAGCCTACGTCACTGCATGAGTGTAGGGGTCAGTACCTACTGGAGAGTGGTGAGTGGTGGAGGTCACAGGAGTGTGTGTTGAAGGAGTGAAATTAGCAGAAGAAAGGCCCTAGGATTCAGGGTTTGCTTATGGTAAAATCAGAGACATCTGGAAGGATGGAGCTAGAAACCCGAATCAGAACTGCCCTTGAAAGTGAGATTTATGACTGAAACAATGTTATCCTGAGAATTTCTAGTTTCTGGTTTCAGATGTAAGATTATGGCTGGTGGGTGAACGTATACACCTGCAGGTATACACATGGACCTGTCTGTCTTGGACTTGTGGAAGATTTTCTCTGGCTGAAGATTGCTAGCTAGGTTAGAATATCAAGGAAGGTTATAGTTGCTTTTTCTCCATTTCTCTAAGAATTTGGACTTTCATAAACTCTAGTGGAGGTTTGCAGCTGCGTAGAGGGAAAAGCATTGGATTTAAATTTGAATCTTGGCCCTGCCAGGCTGTGTGCTCTAGGACAAGCCATTCACCATTTTGGGCGGTGCTCTAGAGAGTAACAGCTATCTTGCAGGAGACTGTCAATGATCAAGAGGGAGTACAACCAGGAAAAAGATATGTAAACTGTAAAGAGCTGTCATCACCTGACAGTGGTGATGGTGATGATCTTTATGCCCCTGGGATATTGGTGCATGTTCTCGCCTAGAGCAGCTATATGTGCAGGATGATCCTTCCAGCTTGAGGATTCTCATAGGTTAAAGGACGCTGCTGTTACCTGGGGTTTAACACACCGGGCCCTACCACCTACTGCTTTATCCCAGAAGATGTGGGGCTGGGGGAACCTCCATTAGCAATACTCAATACCTGGGTTACAGATGAGTGGCATGTACAGGGGGGAGGGGGTAGTTAACAGCCTTTGAGAGCCATCTGAACCGGCAAGTTATTTTTGTTCAGAAACACAAAGCAAACATTAGCGGTGAAAGGATGCAAACTGCATCCTGCCTATTTAAAGCCATAAAGGAAGGGAGCACAATTACACAGGCAACGAGGCTCTTTTGTTTCCCCAGCCATGAATTCTGGCTAAAAAGTGCACACAAGCCACAAAGATAGCCGATACCGTCTCCTCAACTGCTAATGCAATGTGTTTCTTCCGTGTGCTTCTTTAAGAAAGAAAAAAATACCCCAAAAATAAAGCAGCGTCACACTTTCTCCAACTTGCTATCTCATTTGAGCTTTCTGTTTATATTCTGTTGAGAAAATCTCAAGACATTATCTGTTTTCTCTAAAGTAGCAGTTGATTTTTCCCGGGCGTGGAGTGGGGGAGGATAAATGTAATTTTTCGAAGCACACACGCATTCATTTACTCACTATTAAGCCCTATCACCTCCCGAGCTCTCTCCTAGGTGGGGATTAACAAAAATAAACTAAAAAGACCCTGCCCTTGGGGAAGAAAAGGCGTACACCCTAGCATCTCTCTTTGATTTGTCAAGAGAGAGGTAAGAGGTTTGGGGGTAAGAAGAGGCGCAGTTGTTTCTAGTATATCTGAGCTTCTAGGGGTACGTTGAGTGCCTGATGGGGAGATAGGGGGCATTAGCACTAGAGGTGGGCTTAAACCAGATCACAGGTGGCCTTGGATAATGGGCTAAGGCTTTGTGACTTTATGTTTAAGGCACAAGGAGTAACAAGTTTTTTGAGCAGGAGAGTAGGATGGTCTGGCTATAAATAGAACCTGAAATTTGGAATCTCAGTTTTGAGAATGAACCTAGAAGATAATTGCACGGGTGGATTTAAGGTGACTTGAGAATGTTTGAAAGGGAACAGCAGTTTGGGGTTGCCCGCCCACTAGTGTCATACTTGCTGCGTCTCTTTATTTGGCATGGAGAACTAGGCATGTGTACCAAGGGGAGCTGGATTCTTTTGTAATTCGCTCTGTGGCCGAGATAGACAATTGAGAAACCTAGAGGACGTGTCTGAAGTGCTGAATGGGAGGAACTGGTTCCCCCAGGCGGGAGATGTCTCTTCCTATGAGGGGGGGGCACAGAAGCCAGACACGATAACAAGCTCTGGTGACCAGGATGAATGCATGTTGATGAGGGAGGGGAGGGACGCTGCGGGCGCCAAGCTCTGGTGATCTCGGCTCAAGTCTGAGCGTTGCCACTAATCTGCTGTGTGACCTTGAACAAGTTGCTTTTCTTCTCTGGGCCTGAGTCTCCTCATCTGTAAACTGAGAGGTTAGACTGGATGGTCTCTAAATTTCCTTTGAGCTCTGACATTCTGTGGGTCATGGAACTGAGCGAGGCTGCGGTCCCTCTGGCATGGCATGTGGGGTCCCCAAGTGTCTCTTCCCCCTCTTTGGTGCTGAGGAAGACAGCTCAGCAGGGTGTACTTTCCCCCAGGTCCCCGGCCAGGTCTTACAACCTGAGTTCGAGTTCTGGCCTTGCTATCTGTCAGCAGGGTGAACTTGGGCAAGTCACTTAATCTCTGTTTCCGTTTCTAAAAAATGGGTAAATTCACGTATCCATATCCTCCAGCCAAAGACTCTTCCTTTTGGCCAAAGGAGATAGAGCCAAGCTGTACGACGTTCATCTCTGACATCCAGATCTCGCCCATTGCTGAATTTTTGCAGGTCAAGATTAGGAGGGGCTCCAGAGAACGTAGTGTGTAGTTGGCCTAGGGGGTCAATCTCCTTCTGGTTCCTTTGCTGCAAGGTGAGTTGCTGGCTCCGGAGACTTGCTAATGACTGCAGAATAGCATCAAAGATCCTGGACAGACTATATCAACCAACTGCAGCACAGGCAACCATTGGAAACAAAAGGATGTTTAGTTCTCGTGACTGGTCTCAAAGCCAGGGGGCCTAGATAAACCTCAGACAGTGAAAACATGTCCCAGAATCCATCTGGGTCTGCTTTAGAGAGCCAGGTGGCTTTCTCTTGTACCTGGTCAGATACTGTCCTACTTGTCCTGAAGTATTGACGTATAGGGATAGCAAGACCTGTTTGCTGTAACATCAGCTTCTCTTTGACTACCTAAGAAGAAACTGAGGGGTCTGTGATTATCCAGCGTGAACTAACTCTGGCTAATGACGTTTGAACTGACCTGCTGGATCTCTAGGGCAGAGGGCGCTGTTTTTTATGATGTCTGTTAGGGTCAGAGACAAGTTTGGACCACCTTTCTCAGTCGTGTTAACCCCTCCCGTGGGAACTGTGGCTCTCAGAGTGCGTGATGTGCTCTGTGCTTGCCTCTTTTGGAGGTCTCTGAGTACACTCTTCAGGGAAACTTGGAGGGGTGGTCACTTGAAGCATCTGAAAGTCTCCAGTAGCTATGCTGAAGAGATAGAGTACGTTAGTGTGATGGCAGGTGGGTGTAAGCATGACGTCCACGGGAGAAGTAATCCCCTCGTGGGGCGCATACCTTACTAGGAGAATATTGTTTAGCACCATAGGGGTGAGCCAATTTTTTGTCCCTCAAGGTGGACAGGTTCCTTGAGTGGATTCAAATAGTTCCTGCAAAGCAAGAACAGGTGGACTCTTGTAGCTGGAAGAGCCGCAGTATTAGTTTCCCTTCCTGGTGAACTAGGTTTTGCTGATAGGGTTGTAATAACCTCAGCAGAAACATCTTGTTGAAGTGCAGGCAAATTTCAATTTTTAAAGACTCAAATTCAGAATTAATAGTGTGAGAGAAACTTAAAAGCCAGGAGGGCCCACAGAAGGAAATCCACCTTCTTAAGTGTTTAAAGAAGTATTATTAGAGTTTGTCAAAAATCAGTTAAATTCAGAGCAAGAGCTAAGTTTGAAGAAAAACACGAGTTTTGGTTTTTCCTAAGTGGCAGAAGAACATAGGGAGTCAAGTAGCAGGAGGAGGAAGGTAAGGGAGCTCGTGCTGAGCAAAAAGAGCAAAGCACAGCGATAAGCAGTAGATGACATGCACATGAACGAGAATCTCAAGGGCTTTGCACACCCCCTACATGAGCCATTATCACTGTTCTATTTAGTTGAATATAATATGGCATATATAAAATTTTTCTTTTTAAACAAGTTACGGAAACGGCAGAACTTACTTACATCATGAAACCAGTATAGAAAACTTAGGAAGGTTGAATCATGAGAATTTGAACCATGGCCTCATTGAAAGCAAAATATTGTGCTGACATTATTTGTATAGGGCAACTTATTTTTGAAGACCCTGAATCAAGCCCAAGACTCTACCTCGGAGCTAAAGCCTTTTCTAAGTATCTCAACAACGTAGTAAAAATAAAAAGACTATTATGTAAGTATACTTCTCAGCGTCCACGCAAAGAAACACAACCGAATAACTTCCCTTTCAGACATTTTTGACTGTTCATCTGGGCTCTAGATATTCCTGGAACGTACACACAACTACTGAGGGATATTTTTGGTCAGTTATCTTTAGTTTTCCAAGAGAGGGAAAAATAGAGGGCTAGAGACCAAAAAATTAGAGGAAACTGGTTTCCAATAACATGAAATTATCATTATAAGGCTAACGAAGTCTCTTCTGCGTGAAGAGCTAAGGAAGGTTAGATATAGAAAAGCAGCATTTGACATATGCACTCGAAAGCGTGGCCTCACACTGTTTTAGACAATAGCATGGGCCCTTGACAGTTGTATCGAGCTGTATGGTAAAAAGCCAACACTTATTTATCCCCAAAGTATGGAAACTAAGGTGGGGGGTTGTGTCTTCTGTATTAAATGAGATAATCTCTGTCTTAGACAAGACAGACCTTCATGCAGTTTCCTCTCAAATGAACCACCTTGTTCTTGCCAAAATTCCCCCAAGTGGCCAGTGCAATTCCAAACTGTCTCTCACGTTGTGTTAGAGAACTGAGAAATGGGTTAAGACAACAGAGAATGTGGAAGCAGCAGGTGTGAGGCCAAGAAGAGTGTCGTTTCAGGTTAAGAAGAAAGACCCTGAGAAAACCAGAAGACTCAGGAAGGAGGCTGTGTGTCTCGAGACCGTGGTCAGAGGCCAACGGCTGGTCGTCAGTGGTCAGGGGCTGACCCGAATCCTCCGGATTCCAGGCAGATGGAACCTTAAAGAAGGCAGTTCCCTAGAACGACACAAAGACGAGATTGGGCAAGGCGCCTGTGGAAGGCTTCGAATCAATAACCTGAGATAAAGTTGGTCCCAAAGGATGCTGGTCTGAGGAGATCTCCTGAACTCCTGCATCCCAGAGACCAGTGCCAGGACAGACTACTTGATACCGTGTCTGTGCTCTTCCTGTCGGCTTTTCCACAAACAGCACTTAAGACATTAGACAGACAGACAGATGTAGGAGCAGCAGTTAAAATGCTAGACAACAGTTTCCCCAGGGAGCAACCCAAGTCTGACCAGACAACCAAGAATTCCCGCAGCATCTCATTCCTAGGAGAACAGAATTAGCTCAGAGCCAAAGGGCCTCAAGGTGATCCTGGAACTCAGTTTGGGCCGAGCTCCCCTCCAGCCATGGGCCAGCTGGTGGGAGGCCTGGAGGCGTCGGATGTGAGGTCCACAGCAGAGAACAGAGTCTCTGGGTTCCAGGAAACAACGCTTCTCTGCTGTGGCTAAGCTCACTCTTCAGGGGAACCTCCGTTTCTGCCAATTGCCTCCAGTCAAAACCCACCCAGAACGCGCCTGCAATTGAATAAAAATGGGTTTTTTTGACTTGTTACAAGAGGGGAAGAACGCTCACCCGTGGAGGGGTTGTCAGAAGAAACTTTGGGGTTTGGGCTTGTGTTGGGTGATTCTGGGGAGGGTGTAGTTCAGTATGGTGGGATCTCTCTCTGGGTTGAATATTAATCAGGAAGCAGGTGGGAGGGTCTGACTGTGGATCTTAATAATTTCACCTAGAAGTTGAGACGCTTGGGCGTATCCCTAGGATGGGGAGACGCCTGACGTTTGTGCGTCTGCTTAGACCAGATTATGAAGTAGTCTTGCTTTTGTCTCCCTTATGGTCGGTGACTGTGTCTGACGTTGGCGTCCTGGGAGATTATGTCCAACAGAACACCCTGGTCCAGCGCCCGCCCTACCCCTGACAAACCGAGGCCGACCTGTGGGCAACAGGGCAGTTCCTGAAGGTCTGGGGCTGCGTTTCTCTTTGTCATAGAGACCAATTCTTCAGTACTGCCGGGAGACTCAAAACAGAGAACTGCGGAAGGATGTGTAAAAATAAACAGCACGAGGGAAATGAACAATTCTTAAGCTGATACTTTCCTTATCTGGGAGTCACTTATGCAGAAGCCTTAGCCACTGAGAAAACAACCAAGAGACTGGAAGCAAGCCGGCCGTGCTTCTAAGCACCTGAAATAAATCCCGCAACGCCCCGCATTTTTACAGGAGCAAAACCGATCCCTTCTGTCTGGCACACATTCTAACTAGTTTTGTTATCATGCTCACAGTAGGTTAGAAATGCAAGAGGGTAGGGCCGGGAACGGTCAGACGCGGGTGGGCCCTGAGGACATTGTGCTGATGAAAGAAGCCAGATACTGCATTTCTACAGAAATGTCCAGAAGAGGCAAATCCAGAAGGACAGACGGGAGAGTAACGGTTTCCAGGGCTGGGGGGAGGGGAATGGGGAGTGACAATTAAATGGGTATGGGATTTCTTTGGTCGGGGGGATGAAAATATTTGGAATTAGATAGTGGTGATGGTTGTGCAACTTTGAGAATATACTAAAAACCACCTTAAAGGGGTACATTTTGGGCTTCCCGGGTGGCGCAGTGGTTGAGAGTCCGCCTGCCGATGCAGGGGACACGGGTTTGTGCCCCGGTCCGGGAGGATCCCACATGCCGCGGAGCGGCTGGGCCCGTGAGCCGTGGCCGCTGAGCCTGCGTGTCCGGAGCCTGTGCTCCGCAACGGGAGAGGCCACAACAGTGAGAGGCCCGCGTACCGCAGAAAAAAAAGGGTACATTTTGTGATAGGTAGTCTATATTTCGATTAAAAAAATGTTATATTGAAGAAGATCTGGCAGCCTGGTAATGTGATAGCAAGGAGGATTCAGACACAAGGAGAGCTTTACTCAGAAGCAGAGCCACCTAGAGCCCTAAGCTCTGCCTGCAGCCTCTGCCGGCTTCACCAAGGCCACCCCACAAATGGACACCACGTCCCTGTTGGCCACCTGCGGACCTGGGCGCCAAGGGATAGAAAGACGACTAAGACATGATCCCTGTGCTCTGGAGGGGTGACACCCCACACAGCAGTGGGCATCCGTACTGATGAGCCCCTCAAGAGAAGGTTGCCTTATTTCCAAAATGTTTAGTTTAAGAAGCAGGGGAGCAGGTCATCGGTAATAAACTTGTAAAAAAAATAATTTCTTTTAAAACCTCTAGCCTTTTAAAGAAATATGAAAACTTCTGGCGTCCAATGTCAGTGAGCTAGAAAGATAAGGCATGTGGAATGGCTCGTTTCCCAGAGAAGCGGGATGCTCACTGTGTTTGCGGAAAGGCAGACGTCCCCACAGACCTCGGTAACCCCGGTGATTCCCATGTATTCCGAATCCGCCAGCCTCCTGCATCTGGGATCTCACAGCAGCTGCCCCCGTTGTACTAACTTTTGTTATTTTGCCAAAAGACTCCGTGTGCCTCTCACTCAGGGGGCCAAGAACACAGAAGGCTGTAGTGGAGGGAAAGAGGACCCAGGAAATGGGGGGCTGTGTTTGGGGGCCGCTCAGGGGAGGCCTGATTAAACTCCCCCCAACCCCGTTCTCCAGGCTCTACATCAGCAGTTTTGCTCAGCGAGTGGAGATCCGTGTGCGCCTTTACCTCCAGGGTTTTCCGGGGGAAGGAGGTGGGGAGGTGCAAAGGGAGGGCCCACCCGGGACTGGTATCTCTCAGAAGGAAGGACCGCGCACTGCTATAAATCACTGCCTCAGGCGGACAGCTGTGGCCCGGGTGGCTTCAGAGGGGACCGTGGAGGCAGAGGGAGAGGGGAGTGATTGACCCTGGGCTCCTGCCACTTGCTGGGCTTTGGGCAGGAGTCCGGGAGGGCAGGATGGGGTGAAAGGCAGCAGGCGTCTGAGTGTGGAGACTCACCCAAGCCCCCAGCCCTCTTCCGTCCTCTCCCCGTGACCCCCCGCAGGTTTAAGGAGCTTGGGGGTCAGTCAGACTCTCTCAGGGGCACAGAGGCCCTCTGGGGTGACCGTCAGTAATGGGGATTTATTGTAAGGATATTTCTGGAAATTGGAAAGATTCCATAAACGCTGAGGGCAGATTGGCTTCCAGGAGTGTGAACAGGATTCTGGATCTCAAGCAGCTCCAGGGGTCGTGCTTATCCCGGCTTTCTGGCGAGATGGAGCCCCTCGACCACGCCGCCTGGTCCTCGGGCCCCCTGCCCTGACTCTGCCACTCTCAGCCACCTGCTTCCGCTTATTCTCGGCCCCGAGAGGCTCACTTGCGCTTCTCTCTCTGTGCCTTTTAGCTTCTAGTCACACTACCAGCTGCCTTTTCTCTCGAATTCAAATCTCTGGAAAGAGTTCGATTAGACCATTGTCACCATGACCCCTGTCAGTAGCCACTTTCACACGAGGCCACCTCCGGGAATGATACACTGGCCGTCGTGAAGTGAGATGTCCACCGGTCCTGTCGGCTGTAGCTTGGATAACAGAATCGCAGCTGACAGCCGGGTGTCCTAGGTGGATGCAGACTGTTCGTGCTGGTGGTGGGATGGGTGTGTGTGCGGGGCGTGTCGAATGAGGGAGTAGCAGGTCTCCTAAGACTTGGCCTGTCTGAACTTTGTCCCAGCGATACAAACTATGAAGCTAGTGCACACGGGAGACAGCCCGGCCCGTAGAGCTCTTTCTCCCCGAGTCAGGTCTCCCCGAGCGAGGCTGGGAAGTGCTGTCTCGTTCCCAACTCTCTCTCTCTTCCTTTTTTGGGTCCTGTAAGTGAGAACAAGCAGAGGCGACTGGAAGGTCGGCAGAGCTCTTTCTGGCTACAGGAGATAATTCTCAGTTTGCCCTAAGGAACGGCCTCCACTCTGCCCCTGCTTACCTGACGCCTCAGCCCATCCGAACCTGTTCCTTTTTACACCAAACCGAACGTTTCTGAATTCCAAAGTAGGATTTGGAGGCTAGCGAGTCCTTCAATGTTTGGTAAATGAATGAATGGACGAATGCATGAAAGCCATCAGACCCTCAAGGAGGGCTGGCTGGGAGGGGGTCGAGGTGTCTGACTTTGGTAGAAGAAAGGCCTCGCTTTGAATCCTGGCTCTGCCCCTTGCCAACTATGTGACGTGGGGACAAATCACTTAACTTCTCTGAGCCTGCCTTTCCTCAACTGTAAGGTGAGGCTTATGCCCACGGCTAAGTGCTTGGGGCATGGCCGTGACCATGGGGTTCCCAGCACAGGGCCTGAGGCGAGGTGCTCATGACCAAGCTGGCTCCAGGGGGCTGGTGGGCAGGGGGCGCGAGCCCACCAGGAAATCAGCCGCCCGGCCATGTCTGTGGATGGGGAGGGAAGGCCAGGCCCAGTCCCAAGCCGCTGGAACCCTCCTCACTCCCAGGGAGTTGGCAAGGCCGCCAGGACTGCGGTCCACTTCCAACCAGGGCTAGACTACCAGTGAGGCGGGCGGGCCGTGTCCCAGCCCGGCAAGAGCTGGTTCCAGCATAGGGGTGACACCACCAGTGGTGCCGTGGGGTCCATGGAGGCTTAGGGGCCAGAGACCCATTGCCGTGGGTCGGGGGGGTGGGGGTGAATGGGCAAATGGAAAAGCCGAGAGCCAGCAGGGTCAGAGAACAGCAAGCCCCGGGGCTGGGGGCTGGGGGGAGACACCGGCTGCCGGGATGACCTCTGACCGGAGGCCGGGAACGCCCCTTGAGCCCGCCGAGCGCCAGCCTGATGCCAGGCAGGCTCTTACAGTCTGAGTCTGTGATGCAGTGCGGACGGTGGGGGGGGAGGGTCTGGGCGGGGAAAAGCACTAGGAGCCCAAAGAAGCCCCAGCGGGGGAACCCCTCGCGGCCAGTGGCCGCTGTGCGCTGGTGGAGACAAGCCGTCCCCATCACCGTCCCCCTCGCCCCACCCATCACGGGCCCACCTGCCCGCGCCTCTCGCATCCCGACGTCTCATCCCTCGGTCCCCCAGCATCAAGGGCCTGGGAGTCTTCCTCCCAGGACTCCTAGTAAGTCCCCCGCGTTGTCACGTGCTTCGCTATGACCCGCCGTGTCAACCACTCCTGCAATAAGCACGTCACCTCGTCGGCCTCTTCGTCTGCCCGGCTGAGCCACCGCTGTGGGAGCCACTTGGGCTCAGTCTCGCTGGGTGGCTGCTGTGCTCCTCCTTGGGCCGGCTGAGAGCGGCTGAAGGCCACACGAGCTCCCGGCTTCAGGCCAGCACGGGGCTTCCCAGCTGTGCCGTCCCTGATGAGGCCCCAAGGTCCCGCACACCCTCATCCCTGGTCCCCACAAGTACCGTCCCAAACCCTCAGCTGCCTCCCTGAGCTCTGCTTCCTGCTGACTTCCCCTCCCCAGCCCCAGCTCCCGGCAACCTCACCTTGCACTTCAAGGTGAAAGTGAAGTTCAGTACGTGGGAGGACCCTTCTGCCCACTCCTCCTGGCAGCCCCTCGTCCCACGACACTGGTGGAGGGCGCTTGCGCCCCGCGCCTCGCCTCTGAGTCCCATCCCCTCCCTGTTGCCTGGGGGGCTTATTCCATGTCTGGTGGTTCTCTCCCTGCCTGAATCTTTTCCTCACCGCCAGCTCCTTTCCCTTGGTGTTTCAACTCGCTCCTGGCTCTTTCAGTACAATTTACGACAAAACCCTCTCTCAACCCCAGGTCCCTCTGAAACTGGGGCCTGGTCGCCGCTTCTCTTGACAGTTCAGCGTTCTTGAAAGTACCGTCTGTGTTTACTGTCTCTACTGGCATCCCCTCCTGCTCACCTGCCAACCCTCCCAATCCAGCTCTCATAGACTGCCCACCTCTGCTCTTGAAGATGCTGTGCAACCACTCAGCTGAGATCACTGCTGACCTCCGCTTATAAAGCCCAGTGGACACCCCTCCCAGGCCCCCCGTACCTCCAAGGCTCTTCCGAGGGTTGCCGTTGACCTCGCCTCCCCCGAGATGCCCTGCTGCCCTGACTTCCCTGACTGTGCTCTCTCTCGAGCCCTGCTTTCTCAGCCTCCTTGCTGAGATCCTCTTCCTCTGTTCACCCCACTTAAAGATTGGGGTCTTCCAGAACCCCGTGTCTCCCTCTGCCGTTCCCAACTGTCATGTTCTCCTTGAGTTCAAATGTTATCGTGGTGCACGTGACTGCCAGCTGGCGTGGGCGCCCGGCCAGAGGTCTTTCCCGAGGACCGCCTGTCGACGGGGACCTCCTCCTGGCTACCCCCAAACTGAATTCCTTCCCTGACGCCCAGCCTGCTCCTCCTTGGCTCCCTATCTGGGTAAATGTTGTCTCCAGCCACCCACTGGCCAGATGAACCACTGCACGAGACCCAGCTGCGCTCAGCCCACCCGGCTGCCTGCTCTGCGCCGTGGGTCCTTCTGCTCTGCGCCCAAGCCCAGCCCTCACCCTGTCGGTGGAGTTCATCCTTCATCTCGGCTGCCACGGTGTCCTCCAGACCCCTGACACCTCTTGCTGGGGTTTATGCAGCCTCCGTGCCCCGCCCACGCCCCCTCCCATTCATTCTCCACGCAGTGGCCGGGATGAGCGTCTACAAATGCGACCCTGCATCCTCCCACTTAAAATTCTTCACGGCTTCTCCAGTGCCTCCGGGATAAAGTCCAAACTCCTTAGCAGGGTGTCCAAGGTCCCCCACATCCCGTGGTCTCGATGAGCGTGGCGAATGGGACCCGGAGACTGGTGCTCAAGTCCCGACAGCACTTTTGCTGTGTGACTTTGAATAAGTTACTTAACCTCTGTGAGCCTCCGTGTTCTGTGTCCAGCTGTTGGCGAGGGGGCAGGCGACGCCTGCTCTTTGGGGGCTGCGTCTGTTTCTGTAGCTGTCTTTTGATCTTTATCTCAGGGCGGGTGCGCTCCCAGTGGGGCCCGCTGTTTCCTGCCCTGGACCAGTGCCCGCTCTGTCTCTGGACCATTAGCTTATCCCCCCCGACAGTCGCCCGGTGCCCCCGCGCTGGCTCCTGAGCTGTGTCCTCCCCAGAAGCCACCCCTATCCGATCCTTTCCTTGTTTCCACGCCACTGCCACTGTCTGCAGCCCGCGCCGGGGCCTGGCGCCTTCCACTTCTAGTTGCTTAACACTCCTCACCACTGTTTAGGGTTCTTCTCGGGAATCACCGGCTGGAAGTTTCTCCTGCACACACCTAGACTAGTTGTGGCTCCCAGATGTTTCCATAGAGTCTTTCCCTCGTCCCATCAAGGCCCTCAGCTCCTGTCTCCTCGAGGGCTCTTGGCTGACTGATGCAGCCCCAGAGGGTAGGGATCATGTCTTCGTTATCTTTATATCCCTAGTGCTCAGCCCGGCACTTCAGGTTGTCCGTAAACCTTTGTGGAACGGAGTTGTCTCCGGGCGGTACTGGAATCCTCACTTCCATTATTTATCGTTTATAATGCTCTCCTTCTTGTTTGTTTCTGTTCCTCTGGAGAGTAGGGGCTGTCAGGCCATCAGACTGTAAGCTGCCTGAGGACAGGGTCCCTGTCTGAGTGGTGCCGTCAGCACACAGGTGACCCTCATCAGCACTGCCGACTGCCCGGCCTCGGAGAGGTGGGAAATGTCACGTGGGGAGACCGCGTCCTTCTCCCACTTTGTGCAGAGCAAACCCAGTGGCTGTCCCCGAGGCACCGGCTCATGAGAGGTGGCAGTGGGGGAATGGGGCCGAGCACGTTTGGGGGGTGTGCAGAGCCGAGGCCTGGGTGCCTGGGAGGGCGCTGGACATTGGGCCTGGGGGCCATTAGCCGAGGACCGACCTTTCCCCACCCAGACGGTTTCAGCTTTTGTTTTAAAATCGGCTTCAGGCCGGTCAGAGCATCTCTGAGTGTCACCTGCCACCGGGTGAACCAGTGAACTTGCCTGTTTGTCTTGCGAGGGATCCTGGGGGTTCCTTCTGCCTGATGACCTGGGCTGAGCTGCCGGCCCCCTGCCGGCCAAGTCCTCCGTGGCTCCGCAGCCTGCGGCCACCTCCCGAGTTGTTACGCTCCTGGGGTGCGCATTGCTTTGGCCTCTAGCAGAGGTGGAGGTGGAATGCAGGCGAGCAGTCTGCACAAACCTCCCTAAGGGTGGTCCTGCCAGGGCGAGCAGCGGCTGTCCCCTCCGGCCTCCCTGGGAAGCCGAGCTTGCCTCTTCCCCCTGGCCAGGGGTCCCAGCGCTGGGGTCCCGGGAGGCTGATGCTGGGGTGGGGAGGCACAGGCAGCTGCTCTGCTCAAGTCCTGGGAGAGCCCTGTGTCCCAGAACACCCTTGTTTGTAATGATCACTCTCTTCCCTGTCCTGTGGGTGTGTGATGTGCGTGGAGGACGGGGGTCTGAAGGGCGATGAACTTCGTGCCTCTAGTTCTGTGTTTTAGACATATTTTCCCATGGTAGAGCTTTTAAAGTTGGTTTTCTGCTAATTTGCCAAGGATGGGGTTGGGCTGGGTACTCAGCCTAGCTTCAGGAGTCATGTGCTTTGTCTGCTAAAAACCTAGGCATGTTGGTAGAGGGAAGACCTCATTTGGGTCACTGGTCCTAAGACCGATTTTAATAAAAATTCCTTAATCTTCCCTCCAAAGACTGGAGTTTCCAGAGCAGAGCCCCAAATGTTTTCTGGCCCCGTTGGGAGCCAAGCAACTTTGAGGGGAGCTTCAGCCAGTGGGGGTGGGTCAGGCCAGGCACACAGCAGCCCTTCTTGCTAGGAGGTGGGTGTCTAGGAATGAGGGAGCCTGTGTCCTCGCCTCCAAAAGTCTTTGGAAGGGGACAAGCCCTCCTCCACGTGCAGTGACAGAAACGTGAGCCTGTGGGGCGAGGCGGTCTTCTTTCAAGTCTGATTCTCCGCGTGAAAGAGGTTCTGCTACTGGCAGGTTTATAAACAGTGAATCGGGCGAGTGCCTGCGAGCGCGTCTGCACTCACAGGCCCTGGAGGACTCCCGTCGAGCCCCAGCCCTGGTTCGGCCGCAGACACGTGTTCTCCCTCCCTCGCCCCTCCCTCTCTTGGGGTAGGCTTCTTGCCCGGGGCTGTGCAGGCAGGTCAGGAGAAGAGGCAGACTGGATGAGTCCCTGCAAAACAGCCTTCTCCGGTGGAGCCCTCCCAGCCGGGTTCATCAGGATGGTCGCCCTGGAGCTCTGACGGCCACCTCTTGCCCTCTTTTCTGCCTGACAGAAGGTCTGCAGCTGTTTGCAGGTTCTGACGTGAGCGTCCAAGCATGCAGCAGGGCTGTGAACCAAACAGGGACAGGGCTTGGAGTCTGTCCACTTGTGGACGGGGGAGGGAGGCCAGCCCTGTGTCTTGGAGAAACCAGGCAGCATCTCGAGTGAATCAGCATCCTGTACGTGTATGTGTATTTGCAGGAACTTGCATTGTAGGGTCCGCCTGGAGTGTGATTGGCTGTAGGTGGGAACCAAGTTGCCTCCGGTGGTGCTGGATGTGAGGAGCTTGGGGAAAGGGGGTCGCGAGGGCTGTGGGGCTGCAGGGGTCTGTTTACAAGGCTACCTGGTTGTGCAAAAATTATTAAAAAAAACCTGCTTCCTAATCTTGCTCCAGAATAATGAAAGGCAGTGAGCCCGAAAATAAGGGTTAGGGGGAGGGGCCAGAACTGGGGTGTGGCCACTGATTCACTCACTCACTCACTCATTCATTCATTCGACTAGTGTGTACAAGCACCTTCTGTGTGCTCAGCACAGAGTAGGGCCAGGCACGGAGAGGGGGACACACAGAAGGTCTGGCTCCGTGCTCTTGGGGCTCACGGTGGGGAAACTGAGAGGCACGGCCAGGACACGACGGAGCCCCCGTGCAGCACAAGACTGGGAGGTAGCTGCACTTTGTTCATTTTGGACCGGAGAGGGGGGACGTGGGGGACCCCGGGTACCTGGATTTCCCTGTGGGGGATATTCCTATGGCCTTTAAGTTCGGAAACATCTCCTCTGAGCACTTTTGCTGGAGATCTTTAAAAGGACACCACCCTCTGCCTGAGGAAACGGAACCCATGGAACACAACTTCATCTCTTTTTAATGGTTTGGTCCTAACCTTCCCTTCCCTTGACTGTCCCCCAGCCTGTTATTGCTTTGCCGCTGTGGTACCCTAATCGGCCATCACCCTTACCGATCGAGGACCGGCTGGAGGAAGGACAGAAGCTATTTTGTTTAATGAGCAAAGCTGAGCCTCGTATTCAACCGAAGGTGATCAGCTTTGGCTTGGCGATGGGGGTGTTGCAGGGACAGTGCGATGACGGTTCTCGTACTCTTCTGAGAGCGTTTTCCTTGCCTTAAGCTGTGTTCTGCAGACTCACAGTGGCTGGATGTAACTTTTGACTCAAGTAGGACAAAACTCCGTAAGATGCTGTGTCAACGTGAGTGACGTGGTGTCTAATACTTTGAGAGTTTAAAGAAAAAAAAAGATTCCCCTGGGGCTGGGAGGCCACAGGAAACGTTTTATGGGACGGAAAGTTAGCTAGACCTCGGGAATGGGACGGGGCCTTGGGGAGTCGAGGGGAGGCGGCCACATTATTGAGAAGGGGTAGACTGAACTCTCCAATGGAATCAAGATATCTTCATGAGGCTCTACGTGATGCCACGTCCTCCATCCCGCAGCCCGTGCAGGGATTTATCCTGTAGAACCTGGGCCCCTCCGCGTTCCACGGGAGCCAGTGGCACACTTGCTGGCCACGGGTGCTGCCTGGATTGTGGATGTGAATCACAGGAGAGAAACTTGTTCCCCCGGCTTTGACTCCAATGACAAAACATGGGACAGCATCACTGAGCTTCCATGTGTGCTTCAAAGGCAGAGGAGGAAGAGGGCTGGTTTCATCTCCTTCTTGTGCTGTCCAAGGCCCATCCCCTTCTCTAGAATCCAACTTTCCCTAATATTTCGGAAGGATGACAAAGTCGCACTTGGAATCAGGAGCCCCCAGTGGGTATCAGCTCATGTGCGCACCTGTTATTGACGAAAAGCGTGAGGGTCCTTTTTCAATTTGTAAATCCTTGGGAAATCCAGAGTAATAGGGAAAAGCAAAAAAAAACAAAAGAAAAAAACAACCACCATTCAACTGGGCCTAAGACCCTTCCAACAGATGGCCAGTTGTCCATCCACTTAGAATGGGAGGGGGAGCTTGTTGAAATCAGTCACTGTCGATGAATCAACAACTATTTTTCAAACGCAGGAAAATTTAAAATAAAATGCAGAGTGAGGCGTTAGAATCCATTCATTCATCTAACCACTCTTTATTGAGACCACATCACCTCTTTGCTTCAAGATGAGGGTTTCAGCAAAATTGGCAATCTCACCCTTCCATCCCAAACTCCCAGAAATGACAGAATATATACTTTAAAAAAATATAAGCAGTGCCAGAAATCAAAAAAGGATGTCCCTGGTACATCAGAAATGGACGAATCCCTGAAGCATGGAAAGTAGTCGAGATCAGATTGATGAAGGAACTCACGGCTTCAAATGTCCCTACAGAAGGATTACTAAGAAATGGGCTCCGGGACTGGAAGTGGCAGACATGGGGCAGAGGGAAGGCAGGAGTACATGAGAGGGTGAGCAGTTGGGGTTACCAGGAGGATCAGGCAGGCAGGTGAATCCCTCCACACCTCCCTATCTGACCCCCATGGGGCAGGCAGTGGGCAATAGAGATTGCTTGGACGCTTGGGTGAGAGAGGCAGAGCAGTGTTCCGGGTGGCTGACACAACCCAGGAAGATGTCCACTTCTACACTCCCTGCTCACTCACTCTACCAAGAGCAGGGGCTTTCCCTTGCTTACGTTGGAAAGGCTGGGGTAAAACCTGCCCCAGCATATATCCAGATCCTTCCCTCTGCTGACCAGGCCCACATGGACTTTCTGATACAAAAAATGAGTGTGCCTCCAGGGTTCACCAAAAAGATGTGCAAAAGGTACTGATTGCAGCAAACAAAAGTTCACACTCAGGGAAATGCTAACAGTGTAAGCAGAATAGGCCTTTTCCAGAGCCTTTGGAATAAGTACAGCTGTCGGATCTGTAAAAACTCAGCCAGAGACCTTGGAAACTAAAAATGTTCACAACGACATGTAAAAATCAACAAATGGGCTGGACCAGCAGAGTGGATGGAACTGAAGAGAAATTCGTGCACTGGAGGAGTTCTCTGCAGCATGTGGTCTAAAGGACCATGAGATGGAGATATGGAAAGAAACACTGAGACGTGGAGGACACATTCTGTCCACAAGACGTTTCCAAAGGAAGGAAAGGATGGAATGGAAAGAATAAAGTAGAAAAGAAACACTGCTAGAAAATTTACCAGGAGATAGAAAAGAAACCATTTAAGAGAAAATCCCAAGATTAAATAGCATGACCAAGGGCCAAGTAGGGAGAGTGACAAACACCTATAATTAGTTACAGCACAACCGCCAAGTTAGAGGAAGACTACTAGAAAAAGCAGAAACAAAAACTTAACAACTTCCAGAGAGAAAGAGGGGAGGAAAAAAGATGATCTAAACAGGAGAAGGGTGAGAAGGACAACAGACCTCTCACTGGCTACACTGGATGCAAAAAGGCAGTGGAACCAAGGCCATGAACCCTCGGGGGCGGGGAAGACAGTGAGCAGGAATCTGTCCCCAGTAAAACTCTCCTTCAAGCGTGTCGGGGAAAAGAGTCATTCTGGACATTAGGGATTCAAAGAGTTTACCATCCACTGGCTCCCTCTAAAAAAATTAAAACTGGTCACAAAAAGCAGGATAAAAGTGGGAGTGAAGAACCTCCTTTTGGCCAACGGCACACACTTCTGTCTCAGAAAGAGACAGTTTGCTCCGAGCTGGGGGTGAGTGGACTCACTCATCATCTCCCCAGGACAGCTGGCTGAACAGAAACAACGGCCGCTATAGAAGGTCTTTGGCTGCCTTTGCGCGGTCACCATGGTAAAGTGTGCGATGGACCTGACGCCGGCGATCTCCTCTCAACCCCCATCAGAGCCTTTGCTTTCGTCTCTGGAGCCTAAAGAGGCATGGCTACCTGGCTGGGGCCGCCAGCATCCCATGAAGTGTTTGCTGTCTCTTAATTCTCAAATCCATCCCATGAGTGTTCAGAGGGGATGAGGCTGGGAGAGTCTCTCTCTCCCAGCCTGATGCTCTGGGTGGCAGTAGACACACCTGTGTGACCTTTACCCATTGGAAGCAGTGTGATGGCAGACTTAGGTTGCTAAGAACATCAGGCATGTGCCTGACTGGGAGGTCTGCCCGGTGGCCTGGCCAGTTGGAGAGACTGACAGCTGTGCTGGATGGAGGGGGAAGATCCGTCAGGAAGCAGCCCTGAGGGCTTTGGGGAGGAACGAAGGAAGGAAATAAACGTTGTTGTAGGAGGTTACAGGCACTAGAAGTCCAGGCGAAGCCACAGGGTGCTGCTTTAGGACTCCTGGCGGGTGGGAGAGGAGGCGTAAGGGGCTGCCCCAAGGTCCCCGGAGCCTGAGCTGGCATAGCCAGTCCTGGCTGGAGCCCCTGGCAGGCCTCTCCACAGAGAAAGTCTTGGAAGCTCTTTAAAAATTCATGTTATTAAAGTAAGCTTCTCCCTCCAATTTCTCTCCTCCGCATAATTGTGCCTGTGGAAACCAAGCGGGGTTCATGTTCCAAGCATGAGTTTGTGCTTCCCTGGTGGCCGCTGTTCGTGGCTCGGCCTGGTTCCCTGTGGGCCAGAGCTGGTCCCAAGACTCCTTCACCCGCATGGGCCTTGGCCCGGGTTCTCCCTGGCTCTCCAAGTTGGGGGAGGCTGGGAACCAGCCGTGCCCAACCGGCTGTCTTCAGAAGGGCCCCAGGAACTTGGCTAGTGTTTTTATTATAGTCCTAGACAGTGCAATCTAAAAGGGGGCCCTTGAAGCCCTATGTCCTGCCCCCTGGCTCCAGGCATCACTAGACTTAAACCGTTTTCCTTAGATAACTGTCTTCATTGCTTAAAAAAAAAAAAACCTCCAAAGACACAGCTACCGTGACATCTCTTGAAAAGGCTTTCCTGCTTTTCACTTGCTGATGGCCAAGAAAGGTTAAATCACTCCTGTGCAAGCCCACTGGGTTCAGGGGAAGGGCCAGCCTGAGGGCTCTCCCCACCCCCGAGGAACGCTGGACACACATGGTCTCGTGGCATCTTTGCCCCGGAATGAGGAGGCCTCTTGGAACCTGCTGTGTACGTTACATATGTTACGTATTACATGTTTTTACATGTTACCTGTTAGCGTCGGGTTCGGCCCTCCGGTTTCTTTATTCATGCTTCAGGCACTATCCACTCATTTAAAAGCATCTCAGTGGAAGTGGAGGACACTGTGGAAGTGGGGGCAGAGAGGAAGAGGCAGTGGTGGTGGGGAAGATGGGAGAGGAACAGGAAGCCGTTTGTGGCTGCCTTGCAGATAGACGCCCAGCGGTCCCAGTCCACGGATGCTCTGCGTGGGCACGGAGAATGCGGAACCCTGGCTGGCATGTTTCTCCATAAATTCCCAGCTAGAGAGACCCTCTCTGCAAGCCTCACTTGGATGCAGTGTTTTAGAACAGATGATTCCTACTGGGAGACCATGAGCATTTGAGATCCTCAGGGGGAAGAGGTGGCATTTAAGCTTTCTTTTTTTTTAAAACAGAAAAACCACTTTGAAGATAGGTAGGGTTGGGGGTTCTTGTGGCCCACGTGCTGGAGCCCTTGGAGCACAAGCTTTCCCAGTACTTTTTCTTTCCTTTCCTCATTTGTTTGGAGCTGGGGAAGCACCTCTCCTCTGGATGCCACCACGGGTTCCCAACGACAGAATGGAGAGTTGAGAGTGACCCACGGATTCAGCTCGTCGAAACTCTACAGAGGAAGATGACCGGGAACGCCAGGGACTCGAAGCGCCGGGACAGACCTTAGCCACGCCCTCCCACTTGTCTCTTGATAACTCCCTCCCCAGGGTCTTCAGCAACTTGGGGCAGAGCTGGGATTAGAATTTGAGACTCCTGATTTCAGTTCAGTGCTTCCCCCCCGCCTCCCGAGAACTCCATGCTTTCTCTGCAGCCTGCCGGCCAGGGCACAACTTATACCGTCAGGTAGGAGAATGAAACCCCGGTGTAACCTGATTGGGAAGGGTGCGGGGTGAACTTCCACCCCAGAACGATGCTCTCATCAGCGTGGAACTGATGCTTGACCTTCCACCATTAGAGATTCATTCCTTTGTCACTTGGAGGTGAGGCCGGCTTCCAGAGTCTCCTCCTGAAATTTATGTACCTCTGGGAAGGCCACCCATGGCTGACAGCTAGCAACCGGCTTGGGCTGTTTCTCCAGGAGAGGTGATAACTGATGGTGGTAGGGGTGGAGGGGAAGGCGGGGCAGAGAGATATGAAACTCGCTGAAGCAGGAGGACAGAGCTGGGACTGGTGTGAGAACAGGTCCTCCCTGTTGTGGACCTTCCATACGTGCTACCGCCCACCTGCCCACTACCTGTAGGGCAGAACATGACCTGATACACTGGTGGGAAATTCCTGTCACCGAGGCGTGAGCAAATGTTTGGAAACTGAAAGGGAAAGACAGGGCTGCCCAGCCATCTGCCCTCTGAGTACGCCCAGCCCGAGCCGTCGACGCTGGGGCGGGTCCCCTCTGCTCCCCCAGGGTACATCGTCTGCAGGGACTCACCTGCATGGGCGCTTCCATCCACGGCTGAAGAACAGAGGTGCTTGTGCCGTTATTTTGCGATTGGAAGACAGGCGAAGAGACCGAGGCGGCGGAGGGGATGGGGTGTGATCTGTGTTCCACCCTGACGCGGGGCCTCGTGTCCTGGCAGACGAACGGAAGGGTTAGGGTCAGAAACGGAAAGGGCCGTTTCCCCAGAAGGCTCAGTGAGACTCAGAGCACGAGAAGTGAGCTTGGGGGCTCGGCAGATCCGCCCCAGCTTCTGCACGACATCGGGAATTGCCAGGTGCACAGACAGCAGCCTCCACGGCCATGAGCAGCTTCCTGAGGGACGTTGACAACACGGGCCACGGCAAGGCTCCGGAAGCAAGTTCAAGGTCACTGGACGTTGACCAAGGGGAGCAGAGACGAAGAAGAAGACTCAGCGTGAGTGCACGCGGTGTGGTCCTGCAGGGTCCCCTAGAGACCCTTAGGAGGGTCTTTGGGGGCTAGGGCACTATAAGGGATTCTCTGTCACATGAAGTTTCAAGAAGAGGAACTTTGGACCCTTGTTACTTAGTTGTGACACAGGGTGGAGTGGCCTGGTTATACTGGAGTTCCTCTTACACCAGCCGAGCCCTGCCTGAGATGCTGATAGACAAAAGTGCCTCTGATCCCAGGACAGGAAAGGAGCCCTTGGTCCTGCTTAGAGAAAGTCCAGGAG
The DNA here is from genome assembly GCF_011762595.2 of Tursiops truncatus. NCBI lineage: Eukaryota > Metazoa > Chordata > Mammalia > Artiodactyla > Delphinidae > Tursiops > Tursiops truncatus. The sequence continues at coordinate 98,683,408 of NC_047044.1, read as the reverse complement.
TTCATGGGTGCAGTCTCCTTCTTCCCCACCCAAGTCATGGCCATGATTCTACAGGACTGGGAACTTTGTCCCAAACTTGGCTTGGGAAAGGGCAGAGTTTTCAGGGACTGCATTATCCAATCAGGAGAAGAAAGGGGGAAGCCTACCCTTGTCTTATGAACTTGAGGGTAAAATGAGGCGGAAGGAGGGGAAAGAGATTTGCTCAGAGCCATCCAGCTGGAAACCGTGACCTGAACCTTCCAGGGCTGGTTTATGGGACAGCGGGGAAAGATACAGATGGGGATTTGTTTCAAAAAGAAAAGGTCATCTTCGCAGGCTGCAGAAGAGCCAGGGTGTATAAGCAAAGTTGTTCTGATGTCATTCTCCCCCTCTTCCTCAGCCATCCACCTGCCAAAGCGCCGACTCCTTCCTGCCTGCCTGTGATTAATCCCAGTTTGTTCAGGATGCATTCACTGAGTCCTGAAGATGTTGAGTGGCAGATTTGGCCACTTGCATAAGCTGAGTTTTCCAGAACTTAAGGGAAAAGGGCAATGTCCTCCACACCTGCCAGTACGGTATGTGGCCCAGGGTGACACCACTCAGAGCTGTTACTAAGCAGATGTGACAGCAGAAAGAGCTGCAGCAAGAATACGGTTTGATAGATGCCATTTAGATGGAGTGGCCCTGTCTCGAGCCATCGCCCGCTTGACAGATACTGGGCCTCTGGGGGTGTTCTGTTCGGAGAGTCGAACATAACAGCAGATGCAGTTTTGCAGACTGAAGTTGGTCACATCCACACCCAGCACACCGTCGTGCCCGTTTACTGAGGTGTGCAATGAGCCTGGCTCTGGGTCAGGCCGGATGCACCAACCTGACCCACCTTTGTGTTTTTTTAATTAAAGTAGAGTTGATGTACAGTGTTGTGTTCATTTCTGCTCTATAGCAAAGTGATTCAGTTATATATATTTTTTCTTTTTAAAATTCTTTCCATTATGGTTTATCACAGGATATCGAATATAGTTCCCTGTGCTCTACAGCAGGACCTTGTTGTTTATCTACTTTATATGTAATGGTTTTCATCTGCTCAACCCAACCTCCCACTCCGTCCTGCCCCACTCCCCCTCCCCCTTGGCAACAACAGGTCTGTTCTCTATGTCTGTGAGTCTGTTTCTGTTTTGTAGGTAGGTTCATTTGTCATATTTTAGATTCCACATATAAGTGATATCATATGGTATTTGTCTTTCTCTTTCTGACTTACTTCACTTAGTGTGACCTTCTCTAAGTCCATCCATGTTGCTGCAAATGGCATTATTTCATTCTTTTTTATGGCTGAGTAATATTCCATTGTATATATGTACCACATCTTCTTTATCCATTCATCTGTCGATGGACATTTAGGTTGCTTCCATGTCTTGGCTATTGTACATAGTGCTGCTATGAACATTGGGGTGCATGTATCTTTTGGAATTATGGTTTTCTCAGGGTATATGCCCAGGAGTGGGATTGCTGGATCATATGGTAGCTCTATCTTTAGTTTTCGGAGGAACCTCCATGCTGTTCTCCATAGAGGCTGCACCAACTTACATTCCCCCCACCAGTGTAGGAGCGTTCCCTTTCCTGCACACCCGCTCCAGCATTTGTTATTTGCAGACTTTTAAAGGACGGCCATTCTGACCGGCATGAGGTGCTGCCTCACTGTAGCTTTGATTTGCATTTCTCTAATAATCGGTGACGCTGAGTATCTTTTTGTGTGCCGATTCGGCCCACCTCTATTTGCAGGTGGGGATTTCGGGGCTCAGAGAAGTGGAGCGATGTGCCCAAAGTCACAGAGGAAAGTATCAGAATCTGGATGTAAAACCAGGTCTGTGGTCTTCCTCCTGGTGGAGTTGTGGGCAGGCGTGGGCTCTAGGCTGTGTTCAGTCCCCCATTAGGAGCGTGCTCACCTCTGGGCTTGGTGTGGACTCAGTGCCTGGCCTGGCACTGCTTGGCCTGCAGTCACTGCTCTGAGGTCCCCAGGCTCCCCCTCCTCCCGTGAGGCCCTAGGAGAGAAGCGGCATGTCCACGGGAGAGGCCCTTAGCTTTTCCAGAATATTTCCATCCCAGGAGAGGGAAGCCCTTCCCTCTGGAAGCCACAGCTGCATTTGAATTAAACGGATACCCGGACGGCCCATGGAACCGAAGCCACTCTTTCCTTGCTGTGTGATTTTTAAATGTCACCCAACCTTTATGCAGTTTTTCCCATGGAATAACCCTGAGAGATATGTGAGGATGATAACTGATGCTTGTTTTCCCCACAGGCGAATCAGCCCCAGAGTGGACCGCCCCTGATAGGATCAGAACTCTGGCCGCTGTCTGGACCACCGCCCGTGGCCAACGTTGTGTACTGGGGACAACACGTTAATCTGAATAAATTTTGAAGCCAAGACTCATGAGACAGGTATAAATTCTATTTGCACGCACCTGGAAACATAAAATGGGGCAGACAAGCGATTTTTGGGTAATCTGCCAGTTTGCACGTTCATGCGTCGATACGGATCACTGAGACCTGATAGGGTTGTAATTGACCAGAGCCCCGCAGCCTGGGCTGTCAAGGAATTCACTGGTTTTCCCATTGAGCTCTGTTCCTTCGTAAGCGTCTGGGAAATCAAGTGATGACTATTTATAACGACCGCTTGGTGATGACTTTGAGACCGCTAAAGTCAAACAGGATGGTTTAAAATAATGGAATCTGCCCTTTGACCTCTGGAAAGCCCTAATCCTGGCCCCGTGCTGGAGTGACCATTGTAATGAGCGTTAGCTGCAGGCCCCCTTTGTAAGTCTCCGACTCTACAGGAGTGGACCTTCCATTTGATCACTCTGACACGTCAGGGGAGAGTGTGTCCCACTCCTCAGCCTTTGTTTTGGTCATCAGAGTTGAGTTTTGGTTTGAGATGCATGTGACCGGCCTTTGTTGTTACGTGGGTGTGGTTAGAAACATAATTCATGCCAGACATAAAAAGGACAAAGCAGAAAGGGGATGTGGGGCTTGTCTCATGCAAACCCCTTCTTTTAAAGAAGAGGTGGGGGGCTCAGAGAGGGAAAGTGACTTCCTCAAAGCCACCGAGCTATTGAACGACAGAGCTGGGACTAGAGCACAGATCCGATGGCCCCCGGCAGTGATGCTCTCCCTGCGCAGCACGCCGTTGCTGTCCCGCGTGGATAGACGTGGTCTTCTCCGGACAGATGCTGGGAAGGAAACTCACTTTTCTTAGAACGCTATTTCCTAGGAAACGTGCTTAATGCTTTATCTACGTTGGTTCATTTTATTCTCCCAATGCATCTGCCAGAGAGCGATCACCAGGAAGCCACCCTTGTACCGACGGAGACGCTACCTACCGGTCCGCAAGACCACAAAGCCCAGGCCCTTTCTCCCAGGCTCTGGCCAAAGGTCTCTCCTTCCTTTTGCTTCTTCTTCCCTCGGCGTCTCTCACACTTCCAGGCATCCTCTGATAGCCTGAAATGGGAGGTGTTAAGTGGTGTAAGGTTTCCTTGGCTTAAGGGGTCACGGGTGGGTCACATCTTATGGGCAAGCCTGAAACACGACAAATGTTATCTCAAAAGGGACCAAACAAGACTCCTCTGGGAAGTGGAGGCTGTGGTTTTCCAGGTGGCGGGTTTCTATCAGGCCCCGTGAAAAGTGGCAGTGGCATCCTGCCCCCCAAGCCAGGCTCTCCTTCCGGCACAGCCTCCTGGAAGGAGTGGGAAATGAAGGCGGCCCCGAAAGCCTGAGTATCCTCTGTGGCCATTGCACCCAAGTGGCATGTAATTGATGCCTACTTTTTTTTGTCTTTATTATTTTTCAGACTATAGAGCCTCTTGGTAACATCCAATTCATGCCTGGCTGCCTAGACTTGGAATCAGTCTGGTTTCCCTCTAGGGAAAAATACCCCATGTCTCAGCCCATCTCGTGAACACTTTGCCAGGCTGTCAAGCTCTTGGTGTCGAAATGCGTTTTAAACAAGGATCGTGTCTTTTATCTCATGGATCTTCCCCCTCAAGTGCTTACTCCAGGGCTTTGAATGCAGTAAATATTTCTGTACTCGACATTGGAATAGCAGATGGGAAGGGAGGCTGGATGCGCACCTTCCAAGGGTTCAGGCTACACTCTGAGGAAGCACATTTTGGAGAGGATCTGGCAATAAAAATTAAAATGATATCACTTTTGGGAAACTATCTTATGGAAGCAAAGCTCCTGTTTATAAGGGTGTATGTAAAAGAACATTTATTGCAAAACTGCCTAGAGTGACATTCAAGATACTTAGAATGACTTGAAAATCCATCAGTAGCTGGTTTATGAAAGCATGCCTTATCCACACATTGAGACGTTTTACAGCTTTTAAAAATAATAACTTGGGGGCTTCCCTGGTGGCGCAGTGGTTGAGAGTCCGCCTGCCGATATAGGGGACACGGGTTCGTGCCCCGGTCCGGGAAGATCCCACATGCCGCGGAGCGGCTGGGCCCCTGAGCCGTGGCCGCTGGGCCTGCACGTCTGGAGCCTGTGCTCCACAATGGGAGAGGCCACAACAGTGAGAGGCCCGCATACCGCAAAAAAAGAAAAATAAAATAATAATAACTTGGATTTACATGTAGTAACCTAGAAAGGAGTCTATAATACACTGTGTAACAAAGAAAGCAAGTTGCTGAGCCACGTCTATTATTCCACGTCTATACAACACATGTACAGAGTTTCAATGTACGATTTTACGACTTTACCATGGTGTGAAAGTGGTCCGCATTCAGTAGGAACCATACTGTGAATGTTGAGTGTTGATCCTTTCCCGGGCTAGCGATAGGCAGGGAAACCCTCCCTCATGATGCTGGGCGGTGGCAGCGACCAGGTCTCCCCGTCAGCCCTGAGATCACAGTAAACAACCGACAAACTTATAACCGTTCTGTACTCAGACAGCCGTTCTGTGTTTCACTTGCAGTTCAGTATGCAATACGTTACATGGTGTATTTGACACTTTATTATAAAATAGGCCTTGGGTGAGATGATTTTGCCCAACTGTAGGCTAATGTAAGTGTTCTGAGCATGTTTAACGTAGGCCGAGCTAAGCTGTGATGTTTGGGAGGGTTAAGTGTATTAAGCACATTTTCGACTTATGGTGTTTTCCATCTGGGAGGGTTTTATCAGGAGGTAACCCCATTGTAAGTTAAGGAAGATCTGTTGATACGTTTGCAAGAGAAACAAATGGAGGATACACAGCAAAATGTTAGTATCACGGTAGAGGGGTAATATTTTACATTTAAAAAAATCTAGCAGAGATTTATATTAAAGAAGAAACCCTTTGGGAATGGAAGAAATAGATCAGGGCGGTTAACTGGTCCAGAAAGGAAACAGGTGGAATCAAGCACAGCTTTCTTTGCCGCCTCCATTCTCTGTGCACTTTCAGGTAGGGCCACCCGTGAAACTCCAGAGATCAGCCCTGCACTAGGGCAGGTCACAGTGTGTTATATGCCCCAAGAGGCATCGGTACTTAATGCTTTTGGGGGGCCAAGGCTGAGAAACTTCCCATCCGTAAAAGGTTTGGAAGCACATTTGGAAGAACTTTGGTATCTTGATAAAGAAGCTGTCCCCAGCCTTACCTGAATGGAGGCTACTGGTCCAGGCCTTAAAGCCTCCAGGGTCTCCCTGTCCATATCAATAGATAGCTCTTGCAGGGCCTTCCTGACTATAAGCCATTTATTATAGCTGTATTTAACCTATAAGAACCAATCCATATGACCTCTGATAGTACCTGAATCCCTAACCAACTCCTCCTGGAAGATAGGTCATCAGGGTAGGGCTGTCTTTTCATCTTTTAGTCCAGAATGCCTGGCACGGTGCTTGGCTACTGTAGTAGCTGTGGTATAAGGGCTAATGGAAGAAAATGTGTGTTAAGTTCCTGCACCAGATAGACTGAGTTGATTTCTAGCTGGCTTTGGGGAGACTCAGGAGAGATTTTCCAGAAAAAGGGGAGCCTTTATGAGAGACTTGAAAAAGAGGAACGGAGTAGCGTGTACAACTTCCACCAAGAAGAAAAAGCTGATTTTTGTCGCGATAGCATTTTAGAAAGACTATTTTAGTATCTTTAAGGGCTCTGCCACTGTGTCCCTCTTCTGCTTTCTCCAGAGAAGTTTGGGTTCCATCGTAGGCCACTGACAAAACGTCTGGATGTCTTCGGAGTCCTCCTCACCCTGAGAGAAAGGCAGGTGAAAATAGTCTAGCTTTTCAGGGGCCTAAAACACCAAAGATTAAGCTCTGACTGCAGACCTACTAAGAAAATGCCTCCCAAATATAGTGAGAATAAACAGTCAAACCAAACAGTATCATATCCAGCACAAAACCACAGTGAGTTGATTCAATCAGACATTATCCGAGCAAGGAAGACATAACATTCCGGTTTTAATGGCAAGAAAAAAAAAAAAAAGGGAAGAAACCCAAATTACTTTGCAGGCGTTGGTGGTACTCTTACAAGTTGTTTTTCGGAACACAGTTTAAGAGATAATTCAGCCTTGGGTTGGGGAGAATTAGGGCGGCAGAGGCTCTCGTGCAGGAGAACTTCCCAGGTGTGGGGCCGTCTGGGGGCTCAGCCAGGTAGCCGGCTGCCGCAGCCTTGGCTTGTCTCCCATCTCCCAGAAGACACGAAGCGCACTGCTGGGCTCGCTGCTGGGAGGTGGTGATGGATAACGGCTGTGGCCTGATTCTTGAGGAGCCGTGGATTCACCGCAGCGTGTCTCGGCCATATGTGAGCCCTGGCCACGTGTGAGGTTCCCTGAGGGGGAAGACACACGCTCTTTCTTACACAGCCCCTTTTATTGAAGCAAGCACACGTGAACAGGCTAGAATCTGGGCTTTCCCAGGCAGTATGGTCTGCAGGTCGGAGAAGCGGCATCCTGGCCCCCAGGCACTGGGTTTTGGGAGGCAGCAGAGGAACGGTTGCTTGGCTCCTGGAGTAGAGCTACTACACACGGTCTTCACCTTCCAGAGGCCTGGGAGGAGATGATTATGGGATGGAACTTCAGAGGCCTTGCTCAACCTTCCAGGGTTTGCAGCTCTGCTGCAACAGCGACACCAAATCATTAGTCCAACTGAAACCTTCTAGAACCACTCCCTTGTTCCTGGAACCTGGGTAACCTCCTGGATTCGCATGCTGACTCTACCACTGGGGCAGTTCTCTGTGTTTCTGTGTCATCTGTTATGATGTGGGGACAGTGACAGCATCTCTCTACCTCAAAGAGTTGTCGAAAGAACTTCATGAGGACACATCTGGGAAAGTCTCCAGCACATAAGGGCTCTGTCAAGTTTAACTCAGAGCCTAGCACAGTGCCTAGCAAATGTTAGCACAACGTCCGTGGTCTGACCCTAAGCCAGGCCTTGTTTGAAGCATTTTACATGTACTCTTCAATACATTTTGTGGCACTGAAGATCTAGCATAAGAACAATGACATAAGCAAAATGTGTCTTCAGGACCTCTGTACCCAGTAGGACCTACCGTGCAGATCACTCATTTAACTCACATCCTGGAGAAGTCCCTGTACTCCTTGTCATACGTCCTTTTGCCTCCCAGCTCTTCTACAAAAGTTCTCTCTATGTCAAAGCCTCCAGGGTAATTAAATTAAGAGCTGTTCAATGGTCATTCCAGTATCTTTTGTTGCCTGTTGCTAAGCCCAGGGCCTATTCATGAGCTAGGTATATAAGTGATGCCCAGTAGGTTCTTTGTGGAATGACTAGATCTTGCAAAAGACTATGTGACATACCTATACAAAAGAGAAGGAGAAAGACCGAATTCTTGTGAACAGTGGGGATGGTGAGAAAACGCTACCGGAAAATGCCTGCTATGTGCTAGGCACCTTTTATGCGCCATGAATTTTCACAACTCCAGGAGATGGGTATCCAGGTAATCCTCTGCTGTGTAGCAAATTACCCCCAAACTTAGTCTGTTAAAAGTAACAGTTATTTTGCTTGTGAATTTGTAAAGAGGTGGGAGCGTAGAAGGGGCAACTCCTCTCTGCTCCGAGGTGGCTCTGCAGAGGACAGGAGTGTCCACTTTCAGGACCGCTCAGTCTTGTCCCCCAGCCTCTCTGGAGCCACCCTGGTGGCCTGGCCTCCTCAGGCACGGCCCCAGGCTGGCTCGGGGTTGGATGGGTCGGACTAGAAAACTCTTTGCTCTGAGAATACAGCTCTCCATCTCAGCCTCTCCACTCCCCCTTGCAAGGGGAGCCGTGCTTGGGGAGAAGCCTGGGGAGAAGCCAAGCGAAGCAAAAGATTTCAACAGAGAATGGAGGAAACACACCCACTGAGGTTCTCATAGCAACATAATCACGCACAGGCAGCAGCCTATTTCGGTGGGAGCTAGTCTGAGCCTCCCTCCCCGCCCCGGTTCGTCACAGAATGGATGCACTGCACAGGCTGCAGCAGTATGAGGTGGGGTAGGGTGGGGAGAGAGCGCTGGACTGGAAGCCAGGGGGCTGGGGAGCTGCTCTGAGATGCTCTGTCAGCTAGCTGATGGATCACAGACACGTGTCCTCTCTCTGATCTCGGGCTCCTTGTCCGTAAAATGAGAGGATAGGACTGAAGAACTGGGAAGACCCTTTCTGGTTTCTGTTGACTGTACAAGTACTGAGCCTCTCCTGGTAGGAGATCAGATGTCTCAAGATCTTTTGTCTCTGAGAAGGATGCTTAGAGAAAATGGGGCTCAAGAGGGTAAAGGTCACTCCTTAGATTCAGCTCATTTGCCCCCCACCACCTTCTGCGCGTTGGCAGGATGTGAAAGGGAAGGAGAATGACCAGGTGTTGCCAGACTCTGCTCGCTCACCCTGAACGCGCATCCAGGTTTGTGGTCTGAGAGAGGAGAAGGTTAAGGAGGTTAAGGTCATTCTTTCATTTAAAAGTACTCCTTCCTCAACACACACACACACTCACACACACACTCACCCATTAACTCAAGCCTCTTGCCCACGCTCCATCCCCTCCTCCACTTATTGCAATGTATCCTCTCTTTCCCGAGGACCAGGTGATGGAAATGTCTTTAGACCCTGGCCCATTTCTTCAATGGACTCGGGTTAGTTGAGGGCAATCAGGCTCACACCTCCTGGCTGTCAAAGGTGACGTTAAATAACAAATAGGGCATGCGTGCAGGACTGCTCTGCCTAGGTAAGCACAGGGGGGAAGTGAAGAGAGCCAGGACGCCCAAGGAGCCCCTTTTAGGTCCCTGCCCTTGACTTGTGAACTGAAAGCTTGAAAGTGCAGCTGTCTTCGAAGGAGTCAGCCCCAGAGGCCTGTTGTAATGGGGGACACAGAGCGCCCCCCCAGCCCGTTTTAATCCCCACCCGCCTGACAGATGGCCAGTAAGATAGAGAAAAAGAAGCTCTCAAAGTGAAGACAGGAATGCATTGTATAAAAATTCACACCCTCTGCTGCCGCCCAAACTCCCTTAAAAAAGGATCAAGAGAATCCTAATGGGTACGTGACATTCTCCTCCTCTCCCATAAAAGGGACTTCAAGATCTGGTGATGCTGGGGGAGGGGTGAGGAGGGAGAAGAGAGATGTGTGGGCAGGGGGCTGCCGGGGAGACCGGGGCAGGGGGAGCGCGGCGGAAGGCTCACCCATCTGACTTCCTCCCACCCTCTTTCCCAGGCCACCTCTGGCTGAACCTTGGTCCCACCCTCTCGGCCTGGGCGAGGCTTGGAGCCCCAGGTCCTTGGAGAGGGAGAGTGGGAGAAAAAAGGGGTCATGATGCTACACGTAGCCCTAGAGTTGAAAGAGTTAAGGACCCTCCCTCATCCAGGCATCCACCCCGTGGCTCCCCAAACCCCAAACGCGGAGGAAGGATGCATGAATTGGCAGCGGAGCGGGAGAGCTGGGGTGGGGGGGCGCTGGGATGGGAGCGAGGTGACCGTGGCCCAGCCTTGCCCAGGGCCCGTCCTCGGTGGGAAGACGCACACCGGGTCCGAGGACCTGCCGGAGCCCAGCCCCGGCGCCTGCCTTCTCTGAGCATCACGCGTGGCCCGGCTGCGTCCGCGCAGCCCTCGCCCCCCCTCCCTGCCCCCCCCCCCCAGCAAGTTGTCCACGGCGCCCGGGAGTGGAGGCGGCCCAGAGACCCCCGGAGCCCGGGCGAGGGGGCGGCCCGGGGCGCGGGGGCCCTCGGTCTGCGCCCAGCAGCAGCCTCCCGCCCGGCCCAGCCTCCTCCCCGCCCCCACTCACCGGCTCAGCCCCCGGGAGGGACGCGCAGGAAGCGTGTTGCTTCGCCCGCTGATCGGCAGAAGTTGAGAGGAGTTGTCGACTGCCTCGGCCGGCCGGACTTTGAGAGCAGCCGGCGAGGAGCCGCCGCCGCTGCCGCCGCCGCCGCCGCCGCCGCCGCCTCCGCGGAGCCTTCGGGGCTCCCTCCCTCCTGCCTGGCCCGCAGCGCGGGTGGAGAGAGGCGGGGAGGGGGTCGCGGGCGCCACAGGAACTCGAAACTGTGTGAAGGAATCCGAAGCCGATGAGAAGGGAGGAAAATAAAACAAAGTGGAGACTGCAGGAAAGACTCCACCGTGGTTGATGGTACCGGCTGATGCTCCAGCAGAGGGACTGGGTTGGGCTTTTATTTTATTTTTTTTTTCCTCCCATTTTCTCTTTCTCTCTCTCTTTTAAAGCTACACCAGCTCTCTCTTTCGGCACTATCTCTGTATCACGAAACCCTTGCTGGCTCTTATGGGCATGAAACACTCCTCCCGCTGCCTGCTCCTAAGGAGGAAAATGGCGGAGAACACGGCCGAGAACACCGAGGTAAGGAGGCGAGAGGCCGGGCTCGGAGACCCCGCAGCCCGCCGGGACCCCCGCGCCGCGCGCCGCCGCCGCCGCCGCCGCCGCCGCCGCCGCTCCGCACCTGGTGCCAAACTTTCCCAGCTCCATCCCGCTTGCTTCTGCCGGCCGTGTGCGCGTGTGTGCGTGTGTGTGTGTGTGTGTGTGTGTGTGTGTGTGCTGGGTGCGGGAAAGACAGTGCCTGTCTCAGGCCCCCTCCCTTTTGAAAATGCAAAAGAGTCGCTCTCACCCCAGCTCCCTCTCCTGCCCCCCCGCTGCTCGCTTTCCACCCTCCCCCACCCCACGTCCCAAACCCTGGGCGGCCGAACTCCCCTGCCCTCCCCTCTGGGCTCCGTTAGGGCTCCAGGGTGCCGGTTTCAGCCGGATCGGGATGGGTGATCCGGGGGCCAGGTCTGCTCCCTGCGGCGCCTTGACCGTCTCCGGCCGGCCGCTCCCTCGGCACCCTTCAAGCTCGAGCTCTCGGTCCCCGCAGCACCGCGGAGAGCTCCGGGCCGCGGGGATGGGGGTCGGGGAGGGGGGCCCCCGTGCGCCGTGCCGGGATGGCACTTGGGCACCACCAACAGACCCTCGCGCCCACATCCGGGCCGGGGAGAGGTCTGCCCTCCAGCACCTACGAGCCGCCTCTGGGACGCTAACCCCGGGGAGGAAGCTCGGGCCGCGGCCACCTTCAGGACCAGGGACAGCGCCCGCTCCTGCCGCAGCCGAGCCCACGCGGGCCGTGGGGCCTGCGCGCCGCGCTGCATCGGGAAATGGGTCCGCAGCCGCTCGTCCCGCAGCAGTTCCCAGGAGGTCGCTCTAGCTCCGCAAATTGCGCTCTCGTCCCCCGCCTCCGGCAGCCCAGCGGCTGCCCTTTCTGTACTCTGGAGTTGGCTCGGAGCCGCAAAGACTGGAGGCTGCGTTCCCGGGCCTCGCTCTGACCCTGCTGTCATTACAACTGGGTTAGCCCGTAGGTTCTGGGCACCTGTAGTCACGAAGGGGATCCGCGTGGGCAGCCCCCTTACCTTCGTGGAGGAACGGTGCGCCGAGGGGGGGGGGCGGAGTGGGAGATGTGTGTGAAGATCATCCCTTACTCGGTGGCAGGAAAAAGGCAGAGAGCAAATTCCCGGGCTCTATTAATAGCCGGGTGTCTGGTGGGGCTGCCGTGCACTTCACATATGGTTACCCATATGCAGCGTGGGGCGGGATGGAGGTGTGGCACGGGGATTGTCCCTCTGTCTTGCTGGGCTGCAGAAAGGGGCAGAGACCCTTCCCGATCTTCTCCCCTCGAGGTCTGAACTGCAGCTACCCCCTAACCCCACCGCGTAGGCAGCAAAGCTTTTAAAATCCCCGTTCTCTGAGAAACTAGAAGCAGCATGTATCTGGCAACTGTCGATTTCGAAACAAACACGCTCTGGGGGAGAACGTGGGGTGTTCGGGAGCTAATGCCGTCACCTTGAGTTAGGGCAAAGCATGCGCGCCTGCGGTCCCCTCGCCACTTCCTCTTCGCCCCCCCACACCCGCCCCCAGGCAAGCAGACACTCAGAATGATGTGTAGTGCAAGGCAGAGAGCTAGCCTTACCAATCCCCTCGCCCTCCTCCCTCCCATCGCCCACCTGCAGAATGGGTTTCTAAAACTAGCTCAGAGTCCAGGCTGCACTTCTGTAATCTGTTGGACCAGCGGGCACGTAGCAGTCCCTGCAGCCGTGTGGCTGGAGCGCTAGAAGCAAGAAACAGCTTCTCTCTACCCATCCCCCTACCGCTCGGCTTCTAAAAAAAAAAAAAAAGTTTTCGCAGGTCTCTAGCCCCCCGGCCCTCCGGTTGTTGCGCCGTGTCTGGGTGCAGACCCCGGCCAGGTTCCGCACTGTGCACGGCGATGTGAGCTTCCCCACCTCGGCCCCGGTTCAGGGAGTCCGGAGCAGGCAGAACGACGCGCGCCAGGCTATTTTTACATGCTTCCCCCGCAGCTCCGCACTCCCCCTTCTCGGCGGTTGCACATGCCAGCTCTGTTCAAGGCATCAATGAAAACAGCAGTATAGGCGGCCGAGCTCCTGAGAGCACAAAAAGAAAAAAACGAAAAAAACCCATGTCGAACGCCTGGCACAAAGTGGGAGGGGCAGATCCAGCTGGGGCTCCGGGAAGGGGAGTGAGTCTGGGGTTCAGTTCTTCACAGCTTCCCCTGAGAAGGGGAAGAATTCAGACTTGGTCAGACGTGGCCAATGGAGGCATCCAGGCAGCGTGACAATCACTTGGTTTTCTTCCAGGAACTGGCTGTTTTTGGAATGAGCCAGGACTAGAGCAGTACTTCCAAAAGTGGGGTGTTGTGGGTCTGCCTGCATTTATGGTGAGAGAGAGGGAGGCAAGGATGCCTCTGTGGGGTGTGTGTGTGTGTGTGTGTGTGTGTGTGTGTGTGTTGTGTCTATGGTGGTAGCGCTCCTTGTTTTTAATTCAACACATCTTTATCAAACACTGACTCTGTGCCAGGAATGATTAGGCTCTCGATATCCAAAGATGAAGACACCAGGCCACTGCCCTCAAGGAACTCACAGTCTGGTGGACAGTAGTGCCAGATGATCCAGATAGTTCAGTAGCACCTTTTCCTGCCTTTCCTTGGTGTGGTTTACAAGCACTTTATCTCATTTCATCCTCACCATAATCCTGTGAGATAAGCAAAGATTAGTTTTCATTTCTTAGCCCCATTTTACAGGTGAGGATGCTGAGGCTGACAGGTCCAGCAAGTTCTGAAAGTTACCTGGTCAGCAGGACAGACAGCCTTGGAGCACAGACTGCCCCTGCTTCTGATTCACTGCCCTTTGCCCTGCATTGCTACTTCTATTCTTTTATTATTATTATTATTATTATTTTGGCCGCACTGTGCAGCATGCGGTATCTTAGTTCCCCGACCAGGGATCGAACCCCTGCCCCCTGCAGTGGACGCAATGATTCTTACCCACTGGACCACCAGGGAGGTCCCTACGTGACTTCTAAAAAGATGCCACGTTTGGATGGGAGCAGAAGAGAGGGATAGGGAGAGAGGGTGTTTGGGAAGGGAGAGATGCGGTGTTGGGGCAGGCAAGGGTGACAGGGAGAAGGTGACCTCTCACAAGGTTTTTAGGGAGAGATATTCTAATCCTTAGGCAGGAGAGAGTGGGGAACAAAAAAACCTGCTTGTGAGCAGAGCCTCCCTTGACCAGTGAAGTTTGGAGCTGGGGCGGGGGCAGGGTGGGCACGGTGAGCTCCGTTTCTGCTTTTTCTGGCTCTGTCCCTCAGATGCGCTTCTCCTCCTCGGCCGAGGGCATCATCCCCTGCTCCGCATGTGTCATTAGAAACCTTCTACTGCCTGGTCTCCTTCCCAGCCGGCTGTCCGTGCAGAGGCCACCACCCTCACTCTGCCCTCACTAAGGCAACAGCCTCTCTCCTGTTGTCCTCTTCTCTAATCCAGCCCTCGATGGGCTTTCAGAAGTACAAATCTGCTCATGATCGGACATTGCTTTCAAAACTTACCATGTCGCCCTGTTGCCTTTAGGACACAGGATAGAGCCCTTTTCCTTAGCCCTTCAGTACCTGCCCCATGCAGTTCTCTGCAAACACTGACATCATGCCTGAAGGCCTTTGTGCTTCCTGGTTCCTCTACCTGGGCTGCTCTACCCACCCCCCTTCTCTCTGGAAACAAAAGATCTTCCTCAACCAGCAAGACCCAGTTCAAAGGTCTCTTCCTTTCAGCAGCCTTCCCAGATCGACCATTTATCCTCCATTCCACGGAGAGTGAGTTTTCCTTCTCCTTCTTCTGTGTTCCTAACACCTGTCTCTCACTTTTCCTATTACAGGATAATTGGCTTTTTTTTTAAAAAAAAAAAACATCTTTATTGCAGTACAATTGCTTTACAGTGGTGTGTTAGTTTCTGCTTTATAACAAAGTGAATCAGCTATACGTATACATATATCCCCATATCTCCTCCCTCTTGCGTCTCCCTCCCACCCTCCCTACCCCACCCCTCTAGGTGGTCACAAAGCACCGAGCTGATCTCCCATTGGCTTTTTACATGTCTGTTTCTTCAGTTGGATAATGAACTTCTTTTGGGGGGAGGGTGTCTACCCCGTTCGTAACACGGTGCCTGACACAGAGTAAATTTAAAATGCTCACAAATGTTGCCTGATTCGTGGGATTATGAACAAGCTCGTGAGGCTTCTGGGTGTTAATCACTCATGGCTTTCTGAGAATTGGGCTTCCCATCCCCACTCCTGTGCTTAGGTCATTGTGGACCCTGAAAACTCAAAAAATGAGTGGAGTTTCTGGGAATCGAGGTGCTGCAAAGCTCGAAGCATGGGTGCACTCTGGTTGCCTGTGTACCTGTTTCATAGTCCATTATTACTGACTCTTCCCCTGGGGTGTTTGTCTGAAGAGCAGATAAAGGGATTAATCACAAGGCCCAGTATGAACCCTGGGGGATGATGGACCCTCAGAGCCTCTGCTTCACTGGTTCTCGGCGGCGAAAGCCTGATGCATTACTTACGGTGCGACTCCCTGATTGGGGTTTTCGCACCTCAAAGGAGAAGCTCCCGGGGTGAGAAAATAGTTTTAGCACAGGAGTCATTTGGGAGACTGGTTTTGGAATGTGCTATTGACTTACTGGCCTGGGGAGAGAGAATAATTATGGGCTGGGAAAATTCCTACAATAGGACAGTGGGGTTAGGGTACCAATGGGTGCTGCCCTGTGAGTTATGGGGAGAAATGGGCTGAATTCCGACGTCGCTCATGGTTCCCTCTTCTCAGGGTTTTCGGCTCAAGCGTGTGGTCCTATAGCACAGAGGTGAGGGGAGGAGAAGAAAAAGGGCAAGAGGAGGCTGGACCCAGGCCCACCTCTCTGGGGTCTGCATCGTGTCTCTTTCCGACGAGCGTGGGGCTCTGGAGCCAGACTGCCTGGCTTTACACTGAATCCAGTGGACGTGCTGTTATGATGAACAAGTCCCCGAACCCCTCTGGGCCTTGTACGGCTGTTGCGATGATTGAATGAATTAATTCGCGCAAAGGGTTTAGAGCATGGTGAGCTCCCGAGGCCTGCAGGATCGTCAACCTGTCAGCTTTTAGGAGTCGCGCCAGAAAAGCACCAGCTGGATGGACTCTCCTACGTCCTTATTTCTCCAGCTGAAATGATTGCCAAACCACAGTCTACATCCCTCAGCAAACACGGATTTCAGCCCTGAACTGAGCTCAGGAGAATTAGGAAGATGCCCACGTGTCTTTTGCGCCCCCCGCCCCCGAGAGGTGTGGCTCTGCAGAGAGTCCCCCGCTGGCTTTTGGCTGTCAAAGAGGGTGAAACCACACTCCCGTCTCTGACTCGGGAGTGGGTTTCGTTTCCTCCTCGGTGCTAACCGCGATGTGAAGTGATTATCACATTCCAGCGTGGAACGTGCAAAAATCTGTAAAAACAGCATTTACACCTTGGAGTCTACGGTGCCAGCAGGAAAAAAATGAGCAACGTGGCGAGATGTGAGCTGCCAAGGTAGCTGGAGGTGGGGTCGTGTTGTGTGACAGGCAGGCGTGTTGTCCCATTGTCTCTCCTTGGCGAGAGGAGGGGAAGCGCGGGCGGGAAGGGGCCTCGCGAAGGTCGCTGTGTCCGCGCTTCTTGAGCCCACTTCTTGCACCCACGACGCAGTTGGCCCCTTGGTTCCTTGTTACAAAGCTTCACAGGAGGCAACTTCCCCAAACCCCTCGTGCATCTCAAGAGTCAGGAAGTCAGATCTTCCTTAGGTCTGAGCTCCATCTCTTCCGGTGCAATTGGAGTCACCTTGGTTTATGTTATTCTAAAAGGAGATTAAAAACCGTCTGGTTGCCTTTGCATTGGGGGCTGCAGGAAGGGTGTCTCACCCTCTTTACCAGCCTCTGTTTGGAGCATTTCCAACCCCTTCCTCTGAAATTCTGGATTAGCCAGGAGAGGTGTGTTGGAGAAGACATGCCCCTCCGGTGGTACCCGGCCCGCTGGATACATCACACCTCAAATGGCTTTTCTCCTTCACTTGTTATTAGAAGTCCCTCAGGCATCACAGCTTTCTCCAGATTTGTAATGGGTGACCCATAAGCAAAGATCTCTTTTTAAAGTGTAATTTTAGAAGAGCAAACAGCTCGATGTATACATTTTCATAAAGTCATAGACTCTTAGAGCCGGATGGGAACTTCAGATCATTCAAATTAAGAGACGGGAAAACATTGCCAACATCAGAGCGCTCCGGTGTTGGCGTTGGGTCCATGTTTCCTCTTAGGTCAATGCCGTTTCTACGCCCTTTAGCACCGGCTTGACTGTTTTTACATTTGATGCTAATTTTCTGGTATATCCCGATATGTGATATCGAAAACCAGTGTTTCCCTAGGTAAGATCTAAGGATCGTGCATAGCAAGGTCTCTGTCCTTTTCGTACGACACGTAAAATGCTTCGGCATGTATCGTCTTGTTGAGTGGGTGCCGTCATACATTACACGCTTACACACGTATGTTACATCCTGTACACCGTACATAACGCGTCAAGTTACATATTATTCCCATCGTACAGATGAAGAAACCAAAGCACAGAAAGTTAGTGTTACTTGCCCGAGATCCCACAGCTAGTAAATGATGGAACTCAAACTCTGGTTTTCTAGCCACTGAGACCTCTGCTTTTTCCAGTCCACCGGGCTGTGAAGACAGCAGAGGGAACAGAGTAGACACTTAAAATACAAAGAGAAAGAATGGAGAGACCAACAGCAGAAACAAAGAATGGTGGATTGGGAAGAAACCGAGGAAAAGATACCAGCCCCGGCTTTCTCCTCCTGCTTTCAGTTCTCACTGCTATGCCCCGTGGGTGGCGGGGACCCAGTATAACTTGTGGCCAGGACAGTCCTCGTTCCTCCCGGATATCCCTGGGTCCGGGAGTCCTAGCTGGTGGGCCAGGCAAAACTCTTGACTAACAAAGTATACCTTTCTGGAAGCTGGACCGAGGCCACCATGTTAAACCTGAACTCTCATCCAGCTTCTTACATGGGATGAAATGAATAGCAGAGACTTCAGGACAGGAACTTGGTTTTCTAAATTTATCTTTGTAGTTTTATTTCATTGTCTAGGGCTCGTGCAACAAAGTACCACAAACTGGGGGCTTAAATAACTGAAATTTATTCTCTCACAGTTCTGAAGGCCAGACGTCTGAATCCAGGCGTCAGCAGGCTGGGCTCCTGCTGGAGGTTCTTAGGGGGAAATCTGTTCCCTGACTCTTTCTCCGCTTCTGGTACTTGTCAGCTATGCTCTGGCTGGTAGACACAGCACTGCCTCTCTGCCTCCGTCTTCACGTGGCCTTTTCTCCTACGTGTGTCTGTATCTCTTCTTCTTCTAAGGACACTAGTCGTATGGAATCAGTGCCCACCCTGTCCAGTATGGCCTCATCTTAATCCGATTACATCAGCGAGGTTCTTGTTTACAAATGAGGTCAAATTCACAGGTAACAGGGGTTAGGGCTTCAGTACATCTTTCGGGGGGACTTGATTCAACTCATAACGTCATCTAACATGGTGCCCACACGTAGTAGGTCTGAGTAGAGAGTGGCTGGCAGATGGCAACGCATCTGTAGAGAGGGCTTGGAGTAGTTGCAGAGTCAGTGAAGGTCGTCTCTCTCCTGTAAGTCTGTCTCCCGCTGCTTGCCCACTGTCCAACTTGCCCACTGTTGGCGCAGAACCTTGGTCAGGCCCCCTCTTCCTTGAGTGGCAGCAAAATTCTAACAAGAGCTGCCATTTTCATGTCCCTATTTTGTGTTGGGCGTGTGTTCAGTGCTTCGTATGCGTTGCCTTGCTTAATTTACGCAACATTACAAGCAACTCTTCTTATTCGCATTTTGTAGTTGAAGAAATGGAAACTCACAGTGGTCGGTTGTCTTGACGGAGATTATAGGACCAGTAAGTAGTCCTATCCTACAGTCCTGCTGCTGACTGGGGCCTCTTCCCCCTCTTTTATTCACATCCCCAGCGGGAAGTGTGTCCTCACTTTTGCCCACACCAGGTCCCACCCACTGAGAGCCTTTTGGGGACTGGAAGGAACTGGTAGACGTCCGTCCGTGTGTGGGAGAGGGTGGAGGTTGGCTGGAGCCTCTGCCAGCCTGTACCCGGCTCCACGTGTTCAATCCCCTCGTCCTCCTGGGCGATTTGCTTTCTGTCGTTGCCAGAGAATTATCGTAGTGGTAGCATTGTGAGCCCGTTCCTAGCGTCCGTGAAGGGCTCTTCTGGAGGACAGGAGCGGTAAGGACTTTCTCGGCACCTTCCGAACAGTTAAGCCACGTGGGTTGCTGGCTTCTGACCCTGAGGCGGTTTTGTGCAGAGGTTTGGGGCGCAGGACCTGGGGCTCGTGCCTGGGTGCAGACCTCAGCCGGGCTGGGTCCTGGCGTGCACGCGTTACACCGTCATCTGTGCCCGGTTTCATCATCTGTGTCGTGGTGGTAGCACCTTATCCCGCGGAGCTATGATGAGGGTTAAATGAGTGACTTCGTGTGAAGCTCACGTAGGTACACGGCAGGTACTCAAGATGAGCTAGGATTTATCATCCGGGCTTATCCGGTGGTGTCTCAAAGGGGCGGGGGGCGCACAGGTGAATAAAGGGCCTCCACTGGTGACGTGATGGACTCACTGATCCAAGCATTCTCGGGAGGGACAGCGTTCTCCATGCCTCGCGGACTGGCCTGCCCCACTCCACACGCACACTCAGTGTTGGGGTCCAGGGCTGCGGTGTTCGCAATGTCCACAGTGGGAAAACAAAACCTCACGGAGCCCCTAGGGATGGAGAGAAGTGGGGGGGTGTAGATGGGCACCCACTTCAGACCTCTTGGCCTTCTCCGGGCGCCCCCAAGCCCTGCTGCTGGGACAAGAGCCATTCCTACTGCTCGATAACTGGATTGATGTTCCCCACGTTCCCACGGCGGGAGAACAAGGCCTGGCGGGAGGGGAGGAGGACACAGGCGTCGCCCAGGCAGGCGCCGCAAATCGGGTGTTAATTACGGAGTTAAACACCCTGTCCTCTTGGCCATGAATCCGGTAAAGGACATTCACGGGGGGTGAGGCCCAACCAGAGGGTGGTACAGCTGAGACCAAACCACTACAAAGGGAACTGCGATGAGCAAATCCCTCCTTCAGGTCCCCACCTGTAGCTCTATGGTGAAGCATCGTCTCTTGTTAGCTGAAGGGAAGGAAAGGGGTGGCCTTTAACAGCTGGGGCTGCCAGAAAATGAGAGGCTGCAATTCCCCCAGGCGCATTACATCCAAGGGCTTCATCTCGCCCTGACAGGCAGTTATGACAGCACTTCTCTAAGGAGACGCAATCAGAGAATCCCACAAAAATGATTGCAGCCCATCACGAGGGTAAGTGGGATCCTAATTAAGGGATGTTCGCTATTAACGTGCATCAGTGCAATTCTTGCCTTCAGGCACCTAGCAGGGAAGTGATGAATATTTATTGAATGAATAAAGGAAATAAACTCGCACATCACACGTACACCAGCCAACTTCCTTTTGTTACAGAGTCTGTCTACTCCCAGCTCTCCAGAGTGAAAGCTGCGGTTCCCAGGGTACCGTCGGGGAGGGTTTTGGAGGCAGACGTGAGTTTGAGTCTCATCCTCATGCCTCTGGGATTAACACCCATTTTTAAAATCCATGAAGGTTAAATACAATCACAGGAGAAGACAGAAAAAAGAAACTCGACGCATGTTCTCACCTTTTCCCTCCTGTTGTAACTTTGCGTTTATTTGCTTAGCTTTTGTTTTGCTTTTGGGGGAAACTTCGCAGTGCAAAGTGGGAAGAGTCCTTGCGGATTTCAGCGCGGGTGGATGTAAACGACCTCGTCCAGACTGCGGGGCGGCGGGTGTGGACACGCACGTGAGTCTGCGGGGCCGTCACGCAGAAGCACGTGCTCGTGCGCTTATGTACTTGTCACGCGTGGTTTGCAGTTCAGAGCAGGTAACGCACCGTGAGGTGCACATTTAACCACTAGCCTGGAGCTCTGGGGTTGACCCAGGGGCTGATGACTCAACGTGGTGGGGTGGTTGTATGGGGGGCACATGGGGGCGGGGGGGCGGGGAGTGAGGCCCTGGGTGGGAATCTTGTAGAGCGGATCTGAGGGTCAGGGTCAGGAAGGTTAGCAGCCCTGACTGTGCAGCTGATGTACGACCTCGGGTGCTGTTGTCCTCAGGTGGGGGCTGGGTGGCCACCCTCTCTGGCGCGACATGCTCTCCCCAGGCCATCTCACGCCTCCTCCCTGATGTGCTGAGGATTCCCAGCCGAAGCCCAAATCCGGCCCTCGAGCTTGGGCTGTATGTCTGGCTGCCCGCAGGACGCCTCCGCTCAGGTGCCACACAGGGACCTCAGACTCCTCAGGCCCCTCCTGGTGTCAGCGCTTCCCACCCCTCTGCCCCCTCCTGCTGGCCGTCCTCTTGCTGAGTGTGGAGTTGCCCAAGGCACAGGCCCATCTCCTCTGTGCCGTCTCCATGGCTGCGTCCTGGTGATTCTGCTCCTCATCGGCTCGTCCTCTGCCCTGAGTTTGTCCTCCTCTTTTGGGTCCCACTTTGGCCGTCCTGGGCACGCCCACCATCTCTTGCCTGGATCTCTGCATCACCTCCTGGATGCCCCCCACACAGCCGCGCCTGGCTCTGGTCTGTCCTCACAGCAGCACGAACATGCCTTCTGAAGTGGCGACCTGACTGTGCTTCTCCCATCCTCAGACGCGTTCAGTGGCTTTTCCGTTATCATGGGAGAAGGACCCACCTCCTTGCCGTGGCTTAGCTGGCTCCGCAAGCTCATGCCCCTGAATGCTGTTCTCTGAAGTCCTTCCCTTCTGCTCCAGCTACACTCACCTCCTTCCCTCCCCTCATCACCTCCTACTCTTCCTTCAGGTCTCAGCTTAGATGTCACCTCTTCCAGGAAGCCTTCTCTGGCTCCATCCCCTCATCTAAGTCAGGCTTAGCTCTCCCACCATGTGATCCTACAGTACCTGTGCATCCTCTGTCGCGGTGTGTATCGCTTTGTACTCGCTGGCTGACTTCCTCGTCTGCAAGTCCACTGTAAACTCTGTGAGGGAAGGGGCTCCATCCGTGCTGCTCGCCATTGGATCCCAGCACCTAGCACAGCGCCTGGTACCTGTTAGAGGTTGCAGACCTTTTGTTCTACGAGTGGTCATTGTGACGTATACCTTTCCTGCACTGAAAATGTTTCATGGATGGTGGCGTTTAAATCATTATCTACGGCTCCCTTCCTTCTACGCTGGTTGGGACTGTCAGTCACCCAGCGTCCCCTAAAAAGGAAGTCTCTGAGGTCTGCCAACCCAAAGCAAGGCTGCAGGTAAGCTGCCCCGGACAGATGTTCACCGCTGTGCGGCAAGGGCAGGGCTGCAGAGAGAATGGTGACACGCAGTGCAAGCTGGGTAAGAGGAGATTTTTCAGACAAACAAGGGCATACGTTTCGTACCCTCCTGAACAGGCAAGCCTTAAGTCTCAGAAAGGGTGGAAGGGGGCGGTCAGGGCTCTGCCTGGGCCATGGGGGGAATTCCCTGCACTTCTGCGGTGGGAAGAGGGGGCAGAGAGACCGTGGAGGTAGCCCTGCACAACCTCCCTCGAAGCAGGGCAGTCTCGGGCTTTGTATCAGACAATGTATTTTCTTCCCACTAGGCCTGATGCTTCATCATTGGCTGATGTGAGCAGGGCCGTGGTGGGGTGGGGGAGGCAGATATGTCCAGACCAGGGGTCTGAACAGCCCTGAGGCTCTGGCTTCTAGCTGCAGGCTCTCGGGGGCCCCAGCCTCCTGCTCTGGGGCCGGCGCTCTGCGGGAGGATGCGACTGTCTTAGGCCGGCGCTGTCATTCACTCTTCTATTTATAAAGTTAAAAATAAGGTGCTCCATATTCCGGGAGGGAAAGAAAAGCAAACCGGCGGCTTGGGCTGCCGGTGCAGCAGGGCCCTGGGCTTCTGTCCACACGGCCAGCTCTGGTGGCTCTTCCTGGAGGCGTCACGGAAGCCGGGCCAAGCCTGTGCCCACCTCCCTCTCTTATTCCAGCTCCGCTTCAGCATCAAGAGACCAGCGCTCTCCGCCCCGCCCCCGCCCCGGAGGGCACTGCACACGCCCCAGTCAAGGCAGCCAGGGTCCATCCCGAGCACCAAGGGGGCTCGGCCTCGGCCTCCCTGGGTTATTCACTCTGGTTCCTTGGGCCCTCGGCGGATACCAGGTAGCCTGGGAAGAGCCGAGAAGCTTGAGGCGGAACCCGCGGCCCCGACTCTGTTGCCATCCGCCCTCTGACTCTCAGTCACCCGTGTGAGAAACGCCCGAGTTGGTCCTTGTCTGTCCCACCTGGTAGGGCGGCCCTGAACTACATGGAGGCCAGGGCATGAGGACCTGTGGAAAGCGGGGGGGCTTTGTGCCAGCCTTAAGCTTTGCTGTGACCCCCCCTGCTGCTTCAGGTGCCTTCCGGGCCAACTCTGTGCCTGTTTCCCCTGATCGAGCTGCCAGCGGGGATGGAGACAGCTCGTCACCATCCTCCACATGGCTTCCCCCTCCAGACCTGCCCACGTGTGCTAAACTTGTGCTGCTGAGCACGCGAGATGCTTTCCCCTCGAGGTGGCAAATGGTGTAGAAAGTGGACGTTTGGGGAAAAGCAAAGAGGGGTCGTCCGTCTGGGTTTGGCGGGGAGCTGACCTCTCCTAGGGTCCTGACTTGAACAGGGCGGAAGGGGAGGAGGCTGGCAGGCAGGTGTTTGTCCCAGAGAACGAACCTCCCTCCGGAAACCTCTGCCTGCGCTTCTGCTCTCCGCCTGCTGGCTCAGGCTCTACCTTCCCCGGGCTGCGCGCTCTGCGCTGCTGAGAGCGATGGCTCTTTCCTTTTCAGGCAGGAGAGACGCGCAGGGCTTGCGGTTCAGCTGGTGGGGCAGGCAGCCTCAGCTTCTTGGCCCCGGGCTCTGGGGACCTGCATCTTGGAGAGGCTCCCGTCTTGGGCAGTGGTTCCTTTAACCCCCGCATGACCAGACACTTGGTGTGCCATGGGTCTCGCCTGTTCCGAACGCGTACGGGGTAGAGGGAACGAAAGGGAAGGTTTGAGTTTCAAATCTGTCAGCGCCATACTTCCTTGTCCTCCGCAGTGTGCGCTGCTGGACCGTTATTTCTAAAGTACTGGGACCTGGCATGTCTCCCAGGATCCAGGCCGAGCCAGGATGTTGTATTCCTTTGGTACCACGGCTGGTGCCGGCAGCCGAGCGCTATGCCAGGGGCCCAGAGGAGGGGTGATGTGACGGCCATCCCTGCAGTCACCGTCCTCTGACATCTTCTCGCCCCAGGCCTTGGAGGCCCCCTTGTTACCGACTGCAACGGTCTCTAATCTCACCTGGTCGATCGACGGCATCCGAGGCTGTTTGTGTTTCGTTTTTCCCCCGATTCCCTCTCCTCTTCGGGGTCCTGCGTCCTCCCTCCTCCCATCTCTCCCGCACCTGTGGCTATTCTCTCTCCCGCCCTCCCGTGGATCCTTCTTCCTTCCCGCTGGTAGTGACGCTGACCCCGGCTTCCCGTCCCTGGATGACCTCATCCTCCTGCACGTCTTGTGACGTCCAGACCTGCACTCCTGGCTGGGCTTCTCTTCCTCGGTGTGCGGCAAGCACTTCAAGTCCACCACGACCCAAACCGAGCTCCCTACCTTTCCTCCGAGCTTGTGCATCTGTTCCTGCCCCGGGTTCCTGCCTCCTTGAAGGGCACTGGTCAGCAGTCATATCAGGGGCCTCCCCAGAGAATTTGCAAGAGAAT
The DNA here is from genome assembly GCF_011762595.2 of Tursiops truncatus. Classification (NCBI taxonomy): domain Eukaryota; kingdom Metazoa; phylum Chordata; class Mammalia; order Artiodactyla; family Delphinidae; genus Tursiops; species Tursiops truncatus. The sequence goes on along the minus strand of NC_047044.1, from coordinate 98,658,848 downwards.
CCTGCCAAATCTACCTTCTTCCCATCCTTTACTTGCATCTCCTTCTCCTTATCCCGCTGCCTCCAGTCAGACCCTCATCATCCTTTGTCTGGATCACTGCAGCCGCCGCCCCGCTTCTGTCCCTGCCCTTTGCCAGGTCGTCCTCTTCACGACAGCGCGATGCCTGCACTCCAGGTGGCCTCAGTGGTTGCTGGCTGAGCGAGTGCCTGAGTTATGGGTAGAGACGCTTTGCTCAGGGGAGCAAAGGCGGGTGTTTGTTCTGTAGCTGCTGGGCGTTGTGAGTTAACATCAGGGTCGCCATTCTCCTTCTCTTCTGGCCCTGGTGGAGATGCTTGGGTGTTAAAGAACTTTACGTTTGAGCTCATGGGGTTCAGGAGACCTGGGTGATAGTCCAGACTCTGCCGCTTGCTTACTAGGGGACGTGTCTTTTCTGAGCTGGCTTTGACCCTGAGAGCACAGCAGAAAGCAAAATCAGGGAGTTTGAGGTTTACCAAGGAGCCTTATCCTTTAGGAGGAAGAAGGACAAAGGTTATGACAGGGAGTGAACCTGGGCAGGTGGCTGAACCCGTAAGGAGAGGTGCTCTGGTCGTTCCTTATGGAAACGTCGTTCAATCCGCCCGGCATCACCCCACCCTCCCAGAAAGTGCAGATGGGAGGCTTCCAGGCTGTCCTTCTTCCCCTTGCCGTCGTGACAAAATGGGCTGGGTCTTCCAGAAGCCTCTCTGCAGAGCTCTGATTCCTCACCCGAATAGGGCAAGTGCCTGTTGAGCAGATAACTCTTATTTAAGTTTCCGTATGTTTCGGGGTGAGTGGGGATTTCGTATTCAGGTTGAGGGACTGGCTGAGTGACCCCCAGGGAGCCCCTTGGACCCTTTGGGCTGGTTGATCACATCTTACCTGAAGCCAGGGGACAGGACCAGTGAGTCACTGAGACACCCTTCAGGTTTCCAGCGCTAACTCTGCTCTTCCCGTCGCAGTGTTCAGTGCATGAATCGTGCCCGTGACAGGGTGCATACCATCTTCTCTCTTCAAGGTAATCTCCCTGTCACAGTGTCTACACCTCACCGTGCCTGGACCTTTTTGGAAAGCCGGCCACTTGCCTCTTACACGTCACTTTCCCGTCAGTATCAGGGAAGTGCGTGGTACCCAGCATGTGAGTAAAGAGAACACCACAGGTCAGCAGTGGGAAATGTTTAACAGCGATGGTTTTAATTCAGTCCGTTGCCTCGGCAGAACCATTCCCTACAGTGTATTCTTTTGCAGTACTTTATCCCGTCCAATTTTAGATAATTAATAATCACAGTCATATCTGTGACTGTGGCTAGATACGGCTCTAGTGATTTCATCCAAGGAGCCTAGTGTGACTTAACACATCTGGGAATCCTTTTCTAGGCCCCAAATCCTGAGGGCTAAGGAGGAGCTGGGCAGAGAAACAGGCAGGAGTGATAGTGAATGTCCTTTGGAGAGGGAGGCTCCGAGGAGAGGTCCGCTGTCAGGGCCAGAGTTGATTTCAGGGCCAAAGCCGGGCTCTGAGCCCTGACTGTCCCATGTGTCAGGTTGCTGTGTCTGTTTTCCAGTCTCGGCTAAATCCATCCTCTCTCTTCTGCTTCCTGCAACGTGGTCTCTTGTTCCCCACAGAAAGCCAAGGAGCTCAATCTCCTTCGAGGTAGGTGCCTGGATGGCTCAGTGCCAGAGCCCTGGCCGGGGCTGGAACCAGGACCGTCCCGCTCACCTTGCTGGGAGTGCCAGGGACCAGATCCGTGTTGGGGTGAGGCTGGTATTTCTAGCCGCAGGATGTGGTTTGGAGAGGAGCTGCTCACCCAGAGCCTTGGAGCCTTTCCGAGTCCCCCAGCTCTTGGCTGGATTAGGGGGTCGCCCTGCCCCAGGGGGAGGGGTATGCATGAAACGATGTGCGAGCATGCTGCTGTCTTACATCTGCTCCTCTAACGTGCTCTCCATCCTTCTCCACCCTGCTCTCTGCCCCAGAAAGCTGAACTGCATGGACAGGCTCCCCTCCCAGCCCAGCTCCCCCAGGCTGCTGGCTGGCAGGGTCCCATGGTGGGGTGTTGTGAGCTGGGACGCCACCAACGGAGCATCAGCAGATCAGAGAAGGGAGGGGAGTGAGCTCAGAACAGTTACTCCTCCAGCTCCTTCCCTGTAGGCTTCCCCTAAACCGAGGCTTCCACGTAGCCTCTCACACAGCCCTCACCACCTCTGGGCTCCAGTAACTTCTCTCTTCCTGAGCCCTGACACGTAGAGGTCACTGTGGGGTCATCTTACCAGCACCGGGGGCTTCCGCTAAGCTGCTCTTACGAACAGAAATACTTGATGGTGTTCACCCAGCACTTACTCTGCCCCACGCATCTTCCCAAGCTCTTTCCATGGATAATCTAATTTCATTCTTAAATAACCCTGAGAGCAGATACTAATAATGTCCCTGGCTTGTGAGAGAGGGAACTGCGACTCAGAAAGACGCAGTGAATGTCCCAGGGTCACAGAGCAAGGAAGTGGCGGACGCTGGTTCCAAACACGAGCAGCCACGTCCAGGACCCAAGTTCCTGCTGGTTACTGGTGGGATCCCTGGACCAGCCACGCCCGCATCATCTGGGAACTTGGGAGAAATGCAGATGCTCAGCCCCGCCCCAGACTGACTGGATCCGAGGCTGGGGGTGGGGTCCGCAGTCCCCTCTCCAGGAGTGGGATGTCCACCGGGGTTTGAGGACCACTGCTCTCACTGACCCCAGCTACCCCAGCCGCCGTCCCTTTCCCCCAGCCTTGCGTGGCTGGACTGCCGTGGCTGGTTCCTCCTCCGGCCTGCTCTGGGGAGCAGGCTCCGCCAGCACTGGCCACTGCCCCGGGCTCCGGTGCTTTCTGTTTTCTGTGTTTGGTGACTGTGACCAGCCCAGGCTCTCCTCCCAGCTGGCTTCTCAGGGCTGTGCACCTATTTTTCTGGGCTCATCTTCCACGGATCTTCTCCTTTCTCTGGGCTTCAGTCCCCCAGGTGTGAGCACAATGCTGATAAGTAACAGGGGGACGTGGGCCAAACCTCCCTGCACAGATGTTTCATTTGGCCTCCTGGTTCCTGCTCCCCACAGGGGCGTCCGCAGCCACCCCCTCCCTCCGCTTGCCCACGCGGCCCACGTGGTCTCCGCATACATGCCTGCTTGGTCCACAGTCTCGAATCCGGTGCCGCCACTTTCCGCGGCTGGGAATCCAAGGCCAGAGAGGGTAAAGGTTGGTCAGGGATGCCCAGCGAGGCAGGGGCAAAGCCGGGGCTGGAGAGAGAGCTCCCAGGTCTCAACGTGGCCTTCGCTCACCACGTGGTCCTTGCTCTGGGGCTAAGGGTCGCTGAACCTTCACCGGCTGCCCAGCCAGACACTTGCCTCTCCAAGACCTTTTACGAACCTACATAAAGGCGGACTCTCGCCAGTTTGTTGGAGATGGGGTCCAGGGTGGGGTGATTCACGAGAGGGACCGATGTTTGTGTTCAATGGGGAAAATGACCACGTGCTTAAGAGGGCCCAGAGCGCCGCACAGTGGGACCTAAGTGGGATGACTTTGCCGGGAAAGTGTTTTTGTGGAGGCAGGGCTGTCACTATTGGTTTCCTGCCCGTCAGAGTCTCGGCCTCGAGGCAGCACTGCCTCTCCTGAGTCTGACTCCACCTTCCACCAGCTTCAGACTCTATGACCTTGAACCAGTGACTTGTTGTCTCTGAGCCACAGGTATGCCCTGGGAAAATGGCCTCTTGGGCTTGTCTTCATCCTCTTTCCCATCATTATAACAATATACTTTCTTCCTCCTCTCAGGAGGGAAGGGACCTTGTGAGTGAATTTGCACTAAAGTGCTCATTTGACAAGTAAACGTTTAATGTGTTGTGTTCACCACCACTCCCAGCCAAGTCTCTTGATTCAGGAATTTTGAAGGGGATAGAAATGATAAAATGGAAAATGCTGCATCCGGATTTCATAGGCTTTAAATCCAGGGATTGCTTATTTTAATGATTTTCAGGCCACCAGAATAATCAGGTTTTGTCTGTTTTTCCTTCTGCTTCTATCAATTTTTTTCTCCATTTTTTTCATTGTGGTCAGATGCGCATAATATAAAACGTACTGTCCTAATCATTTTTAAGTGCACAGCTCAATGGTATGAAGTACATTCATATTGCTGTGCAACCACCAGAACTCTTTTCGTCTTGCAAATCTGAACTTCTGTGCCCATTCAACAATAACTCCCGTTCTCCCCTCCACCCTCTGGCCACCACCATTCTACTTGTCTCTATGGATATGACTAATCTAAGTGCCTCACGTAGGGGGAGGCATATGGTATTTGTCTTTTTGTGTCTGGCTCATTTCACTTAGCATCATGTCCTCAAAGTTCATCCATGTTGTAGCATGTGTCAGAATTTCCCTCCTTTTTCAGGCTGAATAATAGTCCATTGTATGTATAGACCACATTTTGCTTGTCCGTTCTTCCATTGATAGGCACTTGGGTTGCTTCCACAGTTTAGCTATTATGAATAATGCTTCTATGAACATGGGTGCACAGATATCTCTTCAAGACCCTGCTTTCACTTACTTCGGGCATATACCAAGAAGTGGAATTACTGGATCATATGGTAACTCTAGTTTTAATTTTTTGAAGAAGTACCAAACTTTTCCATGGTGAATATGCACCATTTTTCATTCTCATTGCAAAAGGTTTCCAGTTTCTCCACATCCTTGCCAACACTTATTTTCCTGTTTTTTTGTTTTCTTTAATTATTAGCCATCCTAATGGGTGTGAGGTGGTGTCTCCTTGTGGTTTCAATTTGCATTTCCCTAATGATTCGTTCTGTCAGTTTTTGCTTCATATATTTTGCATCTCTTTTATTAGATGAATAAACATTTGAAATTGCTGTGTCTACTTGATGAAGTGACCACTTTATCATTGTGAAGAGATCCTCGTTTTCTTGATATTATTTGCTGTGAGATCTACTTTCTCTGATACTCTTATAGCTACTCCAGCTTTCCCTTTATTCAAGTTAACATGGTATATTTTTTTTATCCTTTTTTAAAAACTGTTTTTGTGTTAAAAGTAAGTTTCAAACAGGGAGGCATGTGGTTGTTTAGAAAATCTAATATGATAGCCTCTGTTTTTTAATTGAGGTGTTCAGACCATTTATAGTTAATGTAATTATAAATATTATATTGATCCTGTAGGGTTTAAACCTACCATCTTGCTATTTGTTTCTATGTTACTTATCTGTTCTTTGTTACACTTGCGCTCTTTTTAAGCCTTTTTTGGGGGACGATACTTGAGTATTTCTTAAGATTCCATTTAATCTTCTTTGCTGGCTTATTATGTATAACTTTTTGTGCTTTTATAAAGTGGATGCCTAGAGTTTGTAGTAAGTATAATGAACTTATCATAGTCTCTCTTCAAGTAATATTACAGCACCTCACAAGAATCATACAACAGTGTACTTCCATTCCTTCCCTTCTGGCCTTTGTGCTGTTGCCATCATACATTTTATTCCTACCTATGTTATAAATCCTAGAAACATTGTTATTATTTTTTAATTTAAACAGTCGATAATCATTTAAAGAGATTTAAATAATAAGGAAAAGGTCTTTTATGGTTATCCATAAAAGTTACTTTTCCAGAGCACTTCATTCTTGGTGTGGATCCAGATTTCCATCTGGTATCATTTTGCTTCTGCCCAAAGGATGCCCTTTAACATTTCTTATAATGTGGACCTGTGGATAATGAAATCTTTCACCTCTGTATGTCTATAAAAATCTGTACTTTGGCTTTATTTTTGAAAGATATTTTCACTGGGTATAAAATTCCAAGTTGAGAGTTTTTTTTTTCCTTTCTGTATTTTAAAGGTGGTGCTGTCCTGTCTTCCTGTGTTGTTTCTTATAAGAAGTTGGCTCTCATTCCTATATTAGTTCCTTTGTATGTAACGTATCTTTATCCTCCGTCCCTGGATGCTTTTACGATTTTCTGTTTATCAGTGTTTTAAGCAATTTAATTGTGATATAGTTTGGTGTGTTTTTCTCCCTCTGATTTCTTTTCCTCAGAGTTTGCTGAGCTTTTTGGATCTATAAGTTTGTGGGTTTTGTCAATTTGGAAAATTTCAGCCACCATTTCAATATTTCATTAAGTATTTTTCTGTTTCCCCTTCCTTTGGGTACCACAGTCACATGTGTACTAAGTCACCTGAAGTTCTTTCGCACCTCACTGATGCTCTGTTTAGCTTTTTGTTTTCAATCTTTTTCTCTCTGTGTTTTATTTTGGGTAGTTTTTATTGCCTGTGTCAATCTTTTCTTCTGTGACATGTAATCTGCTATTAGTCTAATCTGGTGTATTTTTAAAAATCACATATAGTTTTTATCTCTAGAAGTTCATTTTCTACCTTCTGGGTCGCCACATAACACACTTAATCTTTCCTCTAGTTTCTTGGACGTGTGCAATACAGTTACAATAATAATTTTAAAGACCTTGTCTACTGATTTCATCACCTTTGTCCTTTCTAGGTTGGTCTGGAGAGATGGATTTTTCTCCTTATTATAGGTAGCATTTTCCCACTTCTTTGGCAAGCCTGATAATTTTTGACTGAATGCTAGACATTGTGGAATCCACACCTTGTTGGGAGCTGGATGCTTTTTGGATATTTTGTATTTCTAAGCTTAGTTCTGGGATGCAGTTAAACCACTTGGAGAGTTTAACCCTTTCAGGTCTTGCTTTTAAGCTTTGTTAGGTGGAATCAGAGCAGTCTTTAATCCAGGGCTAATTTTCCACCACTGAGGGGGGAAAAAGTCTTCTGAGTATTCACGAATTATGAGGTTTTTCCACTTTGGCTTGGGGAGACAAGAGCCCTTTACTGGCCCCGTGTGAGTACCGTAAAGTCGTCCCTTTATCTTCTTTGTCATTCTTTGCCTGGACTCAGGTAGTTTCTTCACATGCATAGTTTGGTCAGTCTCAGCTGAAGACTTGAGGGGCACTCACTCCAGATCTCCAAAGCCCCCTCTGTAGAATCTTCTACCCTCCAGCACTCTGCCTTTCAAACTCTAGCTGTCTTGCTTTCCTGATTCCCACCTCTGTCTCTTCCACCAAGGCAGATGCCTCTCTCTGCCTGGGTTTCCACTCCCTACAACCCAGCTCAGATATACCAGGCAGTAAGCTGAGGCGTCATAGGGTTCGCCTTGTTTGTGTGTCAGCTTTCAAAGGTACAGTTCTTCATTGCCTGATGTTAAGCGTCTTGAAAACTGTTATTTCACATGTTTTGTTCAGCTTTTAAACTGACCGTCAGAATTGCCTGCGAGTGCTTTGAAAAATCCAGATTCTTGGGCTCTGTCATTGCCTAATTTGAGGCCACCTTTGGAGTAGATCTGGTGGCTGACATTGTTCCCTTTCCAGCTGGAACATCAGTATTTTCAGTAAATACATTGGAATCTCTGATTAAAGGAGTTAGTCACTTCTGCTAAGAATCTGGGCAGAAAGATATTTATTTCGAGCAAATGGGTTTCCTAGAACTGGATGGAAAGTGTCTGGAGGAGTCCTGGGAAACCAGATGGGAATCTGGATTAAGCTGATGTGGCTTTGGTCTTGGCCTATAACTTGTGATTTTCTTTCTGATTTATGACTTTGTAGCTCGTTTATCTCCAGCCATTGGCTTATTGGACAGATGATGGGGCCAGAGACTCTGGGAAGGGCCAGTTCTTGGGTCCTGGACAGCCCCACTGTGGGGACTAAATCAGCCAGTCAGTTTCTCTGAAGCTCAGCCCCATTCCCTGCAATTCTGGTCTTGCAACACTTTGCTGTGAAGAGACTGTTGGAAAAGCGTCTACAAATACGCTCGAATCTGTACATGAAGCCACTTGTAGTCTACGTGGATGGAAACATGGGGGTTAGTAAATGCATTCTGTATTTGCAAGATATTTCCTTTTCCTAGAAATCCTGGGAGATAAGACAGTTCTCGGTAAAGACACTTGGGGCACCACTGACTCCTCCGAAGAGTGTTGAGTATTATTCAGATTTTCATGATTATTCTTCTCAGTTTTGTCTTCCTTGCTGCTACCTCCCTCCCCGCCCTCTCAAGGGGAAAGAAAGGTCTCTGGTTGCATGGTGGGAAGGGACCTTGCATAATATATTTATGAAGGGCAGCCTTGACCCGGTAGAAGTGGAAGGATACTTTAATCATCACATCCTTATTGAGCCCCAGCTCTGTGCCAAGCATTAAGGGGGAAACAGTGACACATGAGATCTGGGTCCCGGTCTGAAGGAATTTACTTCTTGGCTGTGGAAGCAACACCTACCATTGTGAGAACATTTGCATGAGACTGTTTGCCGGTAAAAAAGGACAGAACGTAACCAGTAGCTTTGGACCCACAGATGCCACGGGAATACAGACGAGGAGCAGGAGAGACCAGGTGTCAGCGTCTGGAGAAAATGACTGCATTTCCATGGTGGGCATGTTCTTGAAGATAGCAACTGCATAGTTCTCAGAAACCTCTGGGGAAGAGGGGTAGCTCAGAGCCCAGGGAGTAGACGGTGTGGAGGACGAGGACAAGGCTCAGGCAGCCAGAGGGACAGAGCGCTAAGGGCAGCCAGGGCCACTGCGTCCAGGGCCAGAGAAGGGCTCAGGCAGCATCCCCAAGTAACACCGGGGCGGAGAGTCAACTGGCCAGAGAGGCAAGTCTTGTTCTCCTCTATCACACTTTAGAATTGCCTCTGAATACTTACACACACAGCATCTTTAGTCATCACAGAAGCCCGTGGAAGAGGCAGGACACATAATTATTGCCATTTGAAGGTCGGAAAGGTTAAATGGATTTTGCATCATAACCTGAATAGGGGGAGAACCAAGACCGGAACCCACAGGTGCCCCGAATGTGTGACCTCTGTCTGACACCCTCTGCCTCCACGGTGACCCCGGCCGAGCATAGAGTCACCTGCCCAGCTCACGTCCCACGGGGATGATGTGACCCATATCTGGGACGAAGGCTTCGTCCAACTCCAGGCAGGATGAGGGTGGGGGAAGAGATTGGCTGTATCTCTCTGCACATCTGTCCATAAAGGAAGCAGAGAGGGTGCTTGGTGACGTCCTTCAAGTCAAAGGAGAGAGAGGCCCCTGTTGGCTTGGGGAGGGGAGAGGGAGGGAGGGGAGGGGATGCATGGCAAGTCTGCTTTGTAAGCCCATTAAGGAGGAAGAGCCAGGAGCCAGGCACCCAATTAACCTGACATCTCTTGCAGCCAAAATATCTGAGGATGTAAGAAGAGAATTCAGTATGTGGAGGCTTGGGGGGAAAGTGACCAATAGCTGGAAAACAGCCCCAGTTTATTTAAAGAACAGGTCAGGCGCAACAACTCCAATAGATTCCTTCCCAGCAGTTCCAGATCTGGGAGACGGAGCAGGTACCGTGCGGCTGCAACGCCATCCTGATGTGAAGCAGGCATGGCCGTTGTGCCACAAACAGACTGCCAGGGGCTGCCGGGAAGCGCCAGGAAGCACCGGGACACCGTACGCGGCTGCCAAGGGCTGCCCTTGGAGTTGAGCCACGCCGTGACCCTGGCCGTGACAGCGGGATAGGGACCGGCCCAGGTCACCCAGCCTGCAGGTGGCGGAGCCCTCACCCAATCCCGGGCCTTTTGCTGTGAGAGCCAAGGTGCTTTCTGTAACCCGTGGCTGCCTCTCCTTCAGGTGACCTTGGCCCGGCTCCGGCATTGTCTGGGAGCCTCAGTAGCACCGAGGCAGAGCCAGGCTGGCCTCTGAGGGCTGCGCCAGGGGTCGCAGAGGAATGGAGAAGGCAAGAAGCTGTCCCCAGCTTTGCCTGGACCAGGGCTTCACTGGGAGCCCCGGGAGGGCTTGTTAAAGTGCAGGCTGGCAGCCCGCACCCTCGCAGGAATGGATTCTGCTGGTCTGGGGTGGGGCCTGATACCCACCCAAGGTGACTGACACAGATCGTAAGAGAGAAGCACTGCCCTCAGTCAGAGGCCTCAGATGGCTTCCCTCAGAACAGTAATTTCTAGAGATGTTTATAGCTCTCCCAGGGAAAAAGAATGCCACAGCTATTACACTGGTAGCACTAGACACCCTCATTCCCTCTTGGAGATCCACGATTCATTTTAGCAAATTAAAGCCTTGAAAGGATTGCAATTAAGAAATCTCTTTATATTTTGTAGTATACACATATAGCAAATCATGACATTGTATGCCTTCAACTTATGCAATGATATATGTCAATTTTATCTCAAGAAAGCTGGAAAAGAAGAGAAATCTCTTTAGCTTTTTTTTGGCCCAAACTCACTTGACCACAGAACCCCTTGTTCCAGGAGTGTCTGTTCTGTGGGAAACAGTGTGGAAAAACGCAACTCCAGACGAGCCATTCTCAGTCTCTGGGATGCAGCGGAATCACGTGTGTGGGCCTGTGTTGGAATAGATTGCTGGGCTCCACCCCAGAGCGTCTGATTTAGTGTTGCCAGCGAGGCCCGGGAACATGCATTTCTTACAAGCCCCCAGGTGATGCTGATGCCAGAGGTGTGGGGACCACCCAGCGAGAGTCACGGCAGGAGGCCCCTCTGTGAGCCCTAGGGAAAGAGGGAGGGTGAGAACTGAGAAAGGTGCGTGGCAGGACCCGGGGGAAGAGGCTTCCAGGGAGCACAGCCTTGGAAGGGGCTTGAGTCTGAAGTAATGAAAAAGCATGTGAGGGCGGGCTCTGCTGAGATGCCAGAGTTAGATTCAGGGACACAGTATAATAGAGAGATGCCAGCTGGTGACAGCAGCTGACGCTCTGTGACATGCATCAGTGTCTGGCCTCGCCACAGGGGGCTCTAGAGACAGTCTGTGCCTTTAAAAAGCCAACGCTAGAGGGGCGCATGAGGGTGACAGTTGACAAATGAGCAAGCCTGGGAGCGATGCACAGGGAGACAGCTCCAGCTTGTAGGACCAGCGGTGTCTAGACCCTTCTCCCCGGCCCCGAGTTGTGCAGGCTTCCGACCCCCGGGGGGGAAGAGCAGTGAGCCAGGTCGTGGCATCTGCTCCAGCACGGTGCTTCCTTCTGGGGAGGCTGACTGCAAGACTGCTTTGCTGAAAGCTCCTCTCTCAGCCCAGGTGATAGGAAACACGGGTGCAGGAGAGTGGGTGGGACGGTGGAACCAGGCCCATCTCTGGCCAAAGGCAGGCATGATGAAAGCTTTGTATCTGTGGTGTGGTCATGGGGGACAGGAGAGTCCCAGGTGCCCGACACAGCCATGCCTGCCTTGCTGCTGCCCGACACCCACCCTTAGAATGTTCCCCCTTCAGCTGAGCTCCGGCCCCTACCTAGAGGCAGACAGATGGTGCTAGAAGGTCTAGCTCAGGTCACTACCGACTGCATGGACCACGGTCAAGATGGGAGAAAAGGGTGATCCCAGGCTGGGTGGGGAGACGGTGAAGACAGCTGGGAAGGAACATGCAGTGAGACCCGGGCCGGGAGCCCCCTGCTCCCACGCCCTCCTCTGCTCCCGCTGCGGCCCCCGCTACCCCCTGCAGGCCCCTTTCTGTCCCTCTGCGGGACCTCAGCATGGCACGCCGATGCTGAGGACAGACTCAGGTTAGCGAAAGCTGTCTTGACATTTGGAGACGGAGCAGGATTCGGCTCCTTCAGGGGTGCCTTTTGTTCTCAGGAAAATCATCTGTACAGCTTGGGCCGGTGCCAGGGACTGCCGTTTATAGCCCAATGGGCTTGGGGTGGCTTCGGCTGCCTGGTGCAGAAAGCGCTGGCTGCTCTCCGCCCCCGGCCGTCTGCCTTCCCCTCGGGTCTCCCGCACTCCTCTCCCCCCTCAAAGCCTCTCCTTCCTCTCCCCATCCCCTCCCCTATTTTCTTAGAGGTCCCAGTTCTAGATTTGCCCACGTGACCCCAGACACCTTCCCTTCCTCACGTGGACCTCAGCTTCTCCTACAGACTGGAGCCCACTGTCTGCTCCCCTTGGAACTCAGTCACCTTGGCGAGGTGCCTACCTGTGCCAACCTCCACCGAGGCATTGTCCACATTGCCTTTGACCTTCATTCTCCCCTCCCAGGGCTGGGCTTCCTGCCTGGCCTTGCTTTGCCACCCACTTCTGAGCACAGGGCCTGGCTCCCAGCAGAAGCTGTCAGGCTTGGTGGGACTGGACTGGTCCAGCCACGGTGTCAGGCTCGAGAGCACAGCTTTGCTGTCAGATAATAAATGGTTCGTGTCTTGGCTCTGTTACTCGCTAGCTCTGGGCTTAGCAACGGACTGAATTTTTGAGCTTCAGTTTCTCCACCTGTAAATTTCAGTACCTCACTTATTATTAGGCTTTTATGAGATAATATTTGTGAAGTGTTTAGCACAGTGCCTGGCACTCAGTGGGCCCTCAGTCACTGTTAGGGATCATCACCATCACCATCATCACCATCATCTTTACCATCATCACCATCATCATCATCATCACCACCACCATCATCACCATCACCACCATCATCATCACCATCATCACCATCATCATCACCACCACCATCATCACCATCATCTTTACCATCATCACCATCATCATCATCATCACCACCACCATCATCATCATCACCACCATCATCATCACCATCATCACCATCATCATCACCACCACCATCATCACCATCATCTTTACCATCATCACCATCATCATCATCACCACCACCATCATCATCACCATCACCACCATCATCATCACCATCACCATCATCATCATCACCACCACCACCATCATCATCATCATCACCACCATCATCATCACCATCATCATCATCATCATCATCACCATCGTCACCATCATCACCATCATCTTTACCATCATCACCATCATCATCATCATCATCACCACCATCACCATCACCACCATCATCATCACCATCACCACCATCATCATCATCACCATCATCACCATCATCATCACCACCACCATCATCATCATTATCATCACCATCATTATCATCATCATCTTTATCATCACCACCATCATCACCACCACCATCATCATCATCTTTACCACCATCACCATCATCATCATCATCACCATCATCACCATCACCACCATCATCATCATATCATCATCATCATCATCATCATCTACCCTCATTTTTACGTGCAAGTGGGGTTAGGTAAAAAAATTCTGTCCCTGAATCCCCAGCCCTGCCCATGGAAATCCCACCCACCCTTTGAGGACCAGCTGGACGCCTCTTCGGCAGGGAGCCATCCTCCCGTCTCCAGCTTTGGTGTTTCCATAGCCTTTTATCTTATCTCAGCATTTAGGAGCCTGGGCCTGTTTGCTGCAGTGGGATGGGGTGGACCGGGGAAATCGCAGGTGAAGTACTGGGGAGAAACTGTGCTGAAGATGCCCCGGGAAAGGCCAGGCCTGGGGGCAGGACACAGCATCTGAAGAGTCCTGATCAGCAGTTGGTACTAAGAATAGAAGACAAAGTCACAAATCCTCTCAGTGGAAGGTGACCCTGAGCGGATTGGGGGGCAGGCAGCAGCAGGAGGTTTTCCACCAGAGCAGCGCCCTGAGCCCTGGGCCCTGGGGAGGAAGGGGGAGAGCAGGACAGGGCAGGCCAAGGCTGGAGACAACCATGTGGATATGTTACCAGAACCAGACAAAGAGTCTCAGGGGACCCCGTGGAAGGGACCTTGGACTCAGAGCTGAATGGAGCTCAGGGGTGCAGGAGGCCCCTGTGCCCTTGACCATGCAACAGCCTGGTCCAGCTGGGACTTTTTCTATCTTTAATGTATTTAAATGGAGTCAAGATTGGGGTGAGCTTCACGCACAGAGCCTCCTCCAGCTTTAGAGGTGACTGCACAACTTCCTGAACACAGCGTCCTCTGGACACATGAGGCTAGACAAAGGTTGGCTTTGTTTTAGTGCCCTCGTCTGGTCACTGGAGTACAACGCCTGGGTCACACATCTTCAGAGGAGGGGCAGTCACAGAACTGGAGGCATGAGGACACGTCCTCCCAAGCCTCTCCCCCCAGGTCCCCTGGTACCTCCAAGGTCCTCAGAGAAGGATGCTTCCTGCTTCTCTCCCTGCCCCATCCTCACTCCCCCTACCCCCTCTCTGGGGGTCTCTCCCAAGTGAACCACTCAGCTCCGCTCTGCAGATGGTTTCCAAATCCAGAGAGCCAGCCTCAGTTTCCCGTTCGAGGTCTGGGATCACATTTCCAAATTTCTACTTTTGGCTGTTTACAAATGTAGTACTTGTTAGTGGCATACATTTAAAATATATATAACAAGCACAAGGAAGGAAAGTGTGCACTGTTCACAGCCCCGTGAACAAGCACCGTGACAACTGCGGCCCATCCCAGTGCCTTCCCCTCCTCAGTCACAAGCATGAAAACGTTTTAATTCTAAAAATGCGATCACACTGTGTACTCATCTCCCACTGGTTCTCCTCAACCCACAGTTTGTCACGATCACGTTTCTGTCATTAAACACTCTTCTGCGACATTTGAAGTGGCTGTGTAGCCTCCAGTGTGGACGCCCCGTAGTTTGTACAATCGGTTCTGTTTCATGGAACCCCCAGGTTGACTCTTTATTTTCTGCCATGACGAATAGTGTCGTCACAAAATTCGTACAGCTACGTGCTCAAGGTTATCCACGATCCTTTCTTTAGGATAAATTCCCCAAAATGGAATGGCTGGGTTAAAGGATTTGTGCTTTTCAGTGCATTTTGTCAAACTAGTTTCCCAGAAGTCTCACGAAAGGTCTATGTCAGCACCTACTTTTCTGCAACCATTACAAATGCCGTTTTAGTCTTTTTGGAAGGGGGAGGTTTGAGCTTATTTGATATTTAAAAGTTATAACTTTCTGTGTTCATTTGAAGTTACCCGATTTCTAGAGAGGTTAATATATTTGCAGCTCGTTAATTTGCCGTTTGCGTTTAGCCTCATGTGAATTGACTGTAAGATCCTCTGTCCAGTGTCAGATTGGACTGGCTTGTCAGGGCTCTCTCCATATTAAGGTTATTAACCTGTGTCTGCCATATATGTTAGAGATGTGCTTCTCACTTTACCGTTGACCTTTCGGCTGTGTTTATGGTATTTACCGGCTGGGACGGCATCACTGCCTGCCGGCCAGACATCTTTCCTTATATGATGCAATGACACGTCCAACTTCTCAGAGCCAAACCGAAGTTCATTATTTCCCCCCGCCCCACATGGCTCTTCCTGCTGACTCACTCATTCCTGTTAATGTCACCACCACTTTCCTAGCCACCCAGGCTTGAAATGTTGAAGTCATCTCTGATTCCAGCTTCTCTCTTCTCCCCTCCGTTCCGCCAGTTGCCAACTCCTGTGGGTCTATTTCTGCTAGTTCTCTTGCAGGCAGCCCTTCTGACACCACAGTGGCTCGTTATCTCTTGACTGGACTTTGGAACCAGAGGCCTCAGAGGTCATACCTTGCCTCCCCAGCCCGAGTGCCCCCCTCTTCCTTCCCCCTTGCCCCTCCTGCGCATCAATTTTCCCCAACTAGAGCTCAAGCCTAGAACTCCCTGGTTACAAACTGCCAACAGCTCCCCGTCGTCTCGTATTTAAATACAACCTCGGGGCTTCCCTGGTGGCGCAATGGTTGAGAGTCCGCCTGCCAATGCAGGGGACGCGGGTTCGCGCCCCAGTCCGGGAAGATCCCACATGCCGTGGAGCAGCTGGGCCCGTGAGCCATGGCCGCTGAGCCTGCGCGTCCGGAGCCTGTGCTCCGCAACGGGAGAGGCCACAGCAGTGAGAGGCCCGCGTACCGCAAAAAAAAATAATAAATAAGTAAAATCAATCAATCAATCAATACAACCTCTTAGCCTGGCTGTAATCTCTGACAGCCCCATCTCCCACTATCTGGGCCGCGTTCCCCAGGAACACTCACTGCTGTTCCACGCTTTTCCTGGTTGCGGAAGCCACACCCTCCAAGAGCTCCCTCCCACTGTCGCCCCCACCACAATCTGTGGAGAAAGCTCCCAGCAATCCCGGGCCTCTCTGACTCTCTCGCTGAAGTGACTTCTCTCTCCTTTGAACCCCCAGAGCAACCTGCTTGACCTTCTCTTGTAAAACAAATCTTTCTCCGTCATCCAGTGGAGACTCGGGGTCTTCCGCTTCCACCAGACAGCGTCCTTTGAGGGCGCGGTTCCCGCACGTCTGTTTCTTCCACGGGACCATACAGCACTCACAGCCGCCGACGTTCAGTGGGTATTTGTGGAATAAGGAGCACCAGCCCAGGTGGTGATGCCTGGGGATCATACTCCACTGCTGCTCCCCACCCCAGGCCCAGCCTCCTGGGACAGGGCACCCTGTTAGCCGCTGGGCAGAGCGCAAGTCCCCCTCTGCAGGAGGCCGGACTGGGCTGACAGCCTCCGGCCCCAGGGCCTGGTTCACAGTCACCTCTTTGTCCCCGTGACCGGTGGTTATTGAGGTGAACGGACCCTGAATCCATCCATCTTTGCCTCGTGATGCCACGCGTGACGCGTGATGCATGGTGTGTGGTGGGCACTTCGTAAGTTGGCACCGTCGAAAGAATCTCAGGGGACCCCGTGAAAGGGACCTTGAACTCAGGGTGGAGTGGAGCTCAGGGGTGCAGGAGGCCCCTGTGACCTTGACCATGCAAGAGCCTGGTCCAGCTGGGACTTTCTCTCTCCTTAATATATTTAAATGGAGTCATGATTGGGGTGAGTTTCAGGCACAGAGCCTCCTCCAGCTTTAGAGGTGACTGCAGCCAGCACGGGAGTGTGCAATTGACAGTCTATTTTTAGCCTCCTGGAGACCGTGACCAACATCCCAAGTGGAGGGTGGGCACACCTGCTGCATTCTAATGAGGCAGCCCGTTGCCTCTGCTGCCAGACAGCCCGGGATCGTGCCGACCTGAAACCTGATGTTGCTAAACTGGGAAGTCTGCCTATTTCCCAGAGGCTGTAGCCTAGATACACCAGGAAAACAGGACCATCACCCCACCCTCCCCAGCTTGCTCCCCTCCAGCCTGGGACTCTGGGCATGATGGAGGGGATGGACTCAGATTTCTTGATCTTGCTCTAGGACCTCCCTGTTTCCCTTGCTAGAAAGGAGATAGTAAGTCTGCACTGACCCAGCTTACAGATGAGAAAACTGAGGCATAGAATAGGGAGATGTTAATGTACTCTGAGTACTGCTGCTACTACTAATGAGAATAACAATAATAGAGCACTCACTATATGCCAGAAACTGTTCTAAACTCTTCACAAATATTAACTCATCACTGAAAATAGATTTTTCAGAATTCTGCCCCTTTTGAGGCCTTTGCTGTGCTGTGCGCATCTGGATTCCCTACACTTCAGGGAAGGGTGTTTCTTCCGGCAGAACAATGCTTCTGCAGTGAACTCTGAGCCTCTGGGCGTCCATCTCCTCCTCTGTCCTCCCGTTAGCCCGTGGAGGAGGAAGCGCTGGTCAGTGCCGGGCAGCAGCTGTGGTGTGTGGAGCTGAGCTGGCTGTCAGGGTCGGGGAACCCAGGAAAGGGCAGTGCACTGGCAGGAGGCTGGCTGTCAGTGTGGGCGCTTGCATTTCAGAGGAAACTTCTGCTGATGTTCAGAGTAAAACTGTGAATCGGAAACTGGGGGTGGTGGAGCGGCAAGACAACAGGTGTGAGAAACCAGAACCTAAGAGACCTGCATTTTGGGGGCCAGGTGCTGCTTGCAGGGTGGAGAGAAGTCCAGGGGCTCGAGCTGCCTAAGGACGCAGGTGGGACTCATTTTAAGAACTCAGACTCACGATGCGCTGGGCCCTTTTCTGAGCACTTTCCAGACACCAACTTGTCTTATCCTCAGGATGACTCTAGGACGTGTGGACCATTTTATTCCCGTTTTAGAGTTGGGGAAACTGAGGCACCAAGAGGTGAATAACTCTGTCCAAGGTTGTGTAGCTGCGAGTGGCGGGGCTGGGATTCACGTTTCGGGGGGCTGGCTCTGGAATCCATACTCCAGCCACTCTGCTCTGGGATGCTGTGTGATGCCATTACATCTTTCCCTTTATTCGCCTCTAAGAGATGGTATTATTGTCCCCATTTAACAGATAGGCCAACTGAGGCCCAGATCTGCTCAGGTCACCCACTAGTAGGAGGTGGAACTGGGTTAAATTCAGGTTGGTTGGGCTCCTGGGTAGCACACCACCATCCCACACAGCACAGCCAACAGCTTGGGGACACCATTGCCCCTTCGCTGGGGCTGCTGGGGCTGATTGGAGCCGGCTTGGGGCGGGGCGGGAGGGGGAAGGAGGGAGGGTAGAGTCTCAGAGGGCAGGACCTCATGGGTGCTGTTCACACCTGCCCCTTCTCTTCCCCGCAGGTGAGCAGCCCACCCTCGCAGCCCCCGCAGCCCGTCGTCCCAGCCAAGCCTGTGCAGTGTGTCCACCATGTGTCCACTCAGCCCAGCTGCCCGGGACGGGGCAAGATGTCCAAGCTGCTGAACCCGGAGGAGATGACCTCGAGGGACTATTACTTCGACTCCTACGCCCACTTTGGGATCCACGAGGTACAGCATCTGGTGTTGGTGGCCGAACGAGGCAACCCCAGTTCCGCTGTGGCCGCCCCGGCTCCTTGGACAGCACCATGTGTGCAGCTCTCTGCTGTCATGAAGGGAGTTCTCCCCGTCGCTCGAGGGCCCTGGCCCTGTCTCCATCCCGGGGGCCCCACAGGCGGGGGGTCAGGGCCAGGCTTGGAGCAGGTGAGCACGTGAAAGCACGTGTTTGGTGTCCCTCAGCCGAGAGCCAGGGGTGCTTCCGTGGTCCTTGTTTTACGGGCAAAGCTGCAAAGCACCCTCGCCTCTTCCTGACCCTGAGCCTGGGAGGTCCGGGAGGACCGGACGTCCTTGGTCCTTTGCTACAGAAGCTCGGGTGCTTTGCAGCTAGCGTCCCAAGGCCACAATGACCTTCTGGCATCATCATGTCCAGTCCTCAGTCAGGCACGAGCCCTCAGGTTCATCCTGGACCAATGAGCACTTCCAGGGAAGAGTCAGCAGGCTTCCTTGGAAACCTGGCTCTGTCTGACACCCTGATGGATTCTCAGGAAGTTCTTATGTCTCAATGCTGTCTTCCTCCATAGCAGGGAAGATTGATGTTAGCTGTAGAACAGAACAGAGCTTCCCAACTAG
Source organism: Tursiops truncatus (assembly GCF_011762595.2). Lineage (NCBI taxonomy): Eukaryota > Metazoa > Chordata > Mammalia > Artiodactyla > Delphinidae > Tursiops > Tursiops truncatus. The sequence goes on along the minus strand of NC_047044.1, from coordinate 98,639,733 downwards.
AGGCTTCCTGGCTGCAGCGGGGGCCCCAACAGTATTTTTATCTCCCTCCCCACCATCTCCAGCATTTCCTCACCCCAAATAAACAGCTGACACGAGCCGAGTGCTTGCTCAGGGCTGGCCACTCTGCTGAGTACATTATATGTGTCGTTTCATTGATTTCCCAAGAGCTGTATGAAGAAGGTACTTCTGTCATCCCCTCAGTGTGAAGACATCGAGAAAGGAACAGAAGCTTGCTCGCTATGCAAATGCTTTCTGAAAACAAGTCCCAAAGCTCCCCTTTCAATTAGATGCTCTGTAAACCCTTCCTGTATCCAAACGGTGATGCGGCATTGCCAGAAGTGTGTTTACTAAGTAACAGGCAACAAGTTTTTGAGCGCCTGCTCCGCTGGGTATTGCTCCCAGCATTTTATGTCACTGGCTCATTGATTCCTGAGCTCAACCCTGTGAGGTTGGTATTATTATTTGTCCCCATTTCACAGATGAGGATATAAGACCTTACGAATCTTATCAACCTTCATTCATCTTTGCTGGTTCCTTTCCGTGCAAGGTCACGAGCTGATACACGCAGAGCTAGAAATGAAACCTTCACGTTTGGGGAACCCGGGGCTTCATCTCCTAATTTCCAGGCCATACAGCCTTTCTTTCTTTCTGGAAACTTTGGCTTTGTTCCTGCTGGTCCTTTTGCAATTTCCCATGGAGGTAGAGGGTGGAGGGGTTTGGCCCCTGAGGACTGCTCTCCCCGTCGGAGCATTAATTAGGCCTGGGGCCTGCAGGGGAGGGGCTGGGCCCTGTGTTTAGTTCTGGGGGCCTGGCCCGGGGGGCCTGTGCAGCTGAGGCTGCAGCTTTCTGTGACTTCCACCGGGGTGGGGTTGCGATGGTGCACGGAGCCCAGTCCTAGGCCTGAGAGGTGAGAAGGTCTGGGAGGCAGGAAGGGTGCTTTCAAGAGCTTCCCTCCTCAAGACCCTGCCTCTAATTAAAGGACAGTCCTGTGTCCTTGGGCACCTGTCTCAGAGCAGATTGCTGGGAAGAGACAGCAGTTCCAGGGATCCTAAAATGCCCCCCTTGGGCCTGCCTGGACCCCCATTAGGGACCAGCCGAAGGCAGTGTGCCCCTCCCACCCGCCCTCCCGTCCTCAGGCCCCAGCCCCGCAGAGCCCCCTCCCATTGATTCCTCCCACCCCTCCCTGCAGCACACGTAGGCACCTAGGATGTGCCCTCCGGTGCTGTTACATCTCTATGATTCCTTCAGGACGGGGCTCCCCGGCGCTCCGCACACTGTCTGGTTTGTCTGGGTTTGATGAAACAGCAGCTCAGCTCATCACTCAGGCACTGCCTGGTCCCCACGAAGGCCGGGCATCCGAAGGGTCTGATCTCCACTGGGAGAAGATACCCAGGGTCACCAGATACATATAGTATGTACCAGGCTCCCTCCATTTCATGCATTGCTAGAAAAATCAGACCTGTTCCTGCACATACACAAACACAGTGCAGACTGAGCTAATGAACTTGGAGTAAAGGATCTTCAGGTCACCATCTCATTTCTCTCCTTAGTAACCTGTCCGAGAATAGGTTTAGCAGCCCTTCGCACTGGGAAGTACTTCTGATCACCCAGCTTAAATCCTTCTTGCTGCTGCTGGGGGCCAGGCCTAGATCCTGGCTCCTGGGGAAAGGCACAGGTCTTTAATGCCGGGGCAGCTAGCTGACCTCCCTTCATCCCTGAGCTTCCCCTCCGGCCTGTTTGGGCTCCACGATCATCTGCTGTAAAAGGAGGTGAGGGCAAGTAGATGGCCTCCTACCGTCGTTCTCTGCAGACAGGGCCTGTTCGTTTCTCGTTGTCAAACACAAGGGATCTCCTTTCCGTGCCAGACGGCTCGTGGCGATGCCTTTGCTTCCGCTGTCTGGACAAGACCCACGTCTCGCCGTCCCATCCGGAGCCGAGCTGGCCCTTTGGCAGCCTTTTCCCGTCATTAACAAGATGCTCACACGGGCGGGCAGCGGCACTGCCAGCTCGCTGATTAACGGTGATCAGTGAGTGTTTGGGAAACATGGTGCAGGCTGGATAGGGGTGATTTAGTCTATAAATGCAAACAAGAAGTACCAAGTGGCAGGGGGACAGTGCAGGGAGCTGGAGAGCACAGCAGGAGGTGCTTCTGGACGCTTTTCTTCTTGCATCCCATGGCCTCTCCTGAGATGACTCCGTGCTCAGCCTCCGGAGGTCAGGGGCCTGTGCATTCCGGACCAGGGCCTCTGTGACAAGAAAGGAGTCCTGGACAGGAGCAGATGTGACAGATGTGTCCTTGTGCACAGAGGGGAGCGGCCCAGCCCCATGGCCTCTGAGATCCTAGCTCTGAATTCTCGGCATCTTGAACGGTCAGCCTTGGGCATGGGGCCTCAGCTGCCAGAGGAATCCGCCCCAGTGGGGCCCTGTTCCCAGCCCCCCAGCCCTGGGCGCTGAGCCCACTCCTGGCCAGCTATCTTCTTTTCACAATCTTACTGCAAGGTTTTTGGAAATAGATTCTTCAGGGCCTCATTTCCCAGCAATTAGTCAATGTGTTGCCATGTGTTCAGTGGGCAGCAGATAAAGTCACCCACAGCTGGGGGTGGGAATTGTTGTCACTGAAGAGTGGCATGCTCCTGGCTGAATGTCTGGAGACGTCTTTGGGCTATTCTCCTTCAGGGGTGATTAAAGCAGGGGTGCAGGAAGGGTGGGGGAGACTGTTTCTTTGAACGAGGTGAGTAGGGGAAGCCCTGCTAAGCCACAACTTCTCCACCGCCCCCAGAACGTGTGCCTTCGGAACGAACTCCTGTGGACTGGAGCCATAAAGAAGGGAAAGGGGGGCCGAAGAAGTGATGAAAGATAATGAATTAAAGGGGGCCCCTTGGGGGGATCCCTTTTAGCAGCAACAGGACCTGCAGAGATACTGGGCCAACCTCATTCCATCAGGAAAGGCAGTGAGAACTTTGAACGACGAGTATGATTGAGAGATTTCTGAACCTTTGTCATTATTCTGCCTCCGTTCCTTACTCACCCTCAACAATTTCTTCACAGAGATGAAAAGGTCACAGTTTTCACAAAGAGCAAGAGCTAGCACTTTTGTAACACTAACTCTACCTATTGAGTCATGACAACAGCCCTATGAAATAGCTTCTCTTTTTACCCCATTCTCCAGATGAAGAGATTGAGAACCGGAATGCTAAATGATGTTCTGGGCTGGCCGGAGAGCTCAAAAACTTTGGAGCTATGATTCGTGTGCAGGAGTTGGGCTCTGTCTTACAGAGCACCAATTTCACACCGTGCCCTGTGCCTGGTTCTAGGGATACCATCTTGCAGTCTTGTGGTCTCACAGTTCCGAGGCCTTGTCCTTTTGATGTCGAGCAGTCTTGCAGTGTTTGGTTCCAGAGAGCTTCTGGAGGGAGAGGCTGAGCTCACTTTCGAAGTAGTTAAGAGTCAGACATGAACTCAATTTAACCAAACCCTCACCTTATTCAGTTTCTAATATGACCAAAGACACAAGCCTTGGGGCAACACAGGAGGTGGTGCTGGGCTGAAAAGCAAACACAAATGTTTTTAGCCCCTGTGGGGCCCCAGGCCCTGATACAGGAATTAAAGTCCTGCATCCCAACCTACTCAACTCCTAAACCTGCTCAGCCCCTGATTGGATTGAACTGACCAGCCCATGATTCTAGCTGCCTAACAAAAGAAAGGCTATTCCCTCCTGGAAAAAGAACAACAACAAACTAACTTCACTACTATTCATCCTTGGACACCATCTATGGCATAAAATAAAAATGATAAGACCTGTGAAGAAACAAGAGAATTTGGTTCATAGTCAAGGGAAAAATCAGTCAATAGAAACAGATCTATAGACAGCCCAGGTGTTGGAATGATTAAATAAAGATTTGTAAATAACTATAATAAATACGATTTAAAAAAATTTCTAGGAGGAGATGGATATAATAGGTGAAATTGAAGTCCTACAACTGAAAAATGCAATAGCTAAACCAAATATTCGCTGGATGGGATTAATCACAGATAGGACACACAGAAGAAAATATCTATGACCACGAGGACAGGGAAAGAGAAATCATTGAAACTGAAGAATAGAGAGAAAAAAATTGACAAGTGAACAGAGCCTCAGTGACTTTGGGGACAGAATTAAGTGGTAAAACATGTGAGTAATTGGAATTCCAGAGGAGAAGAGAAAGAATGGGACAGAAAAAAATGTTTGAAGAAATACAGAGGATAAATGTCTAAAATTGACAAAACAAACAAACAAGACCCCAGCAACTCTCTGGATTGATTTGCTCAAACAATGAGTCCACATCTGAAACAGCCTCTGCGGTTGTGGTCAGCACTTGATCACTTTTACAATGATCCGTAGCCATTCTCCAAGCTCCATCTCTCTTCTGCACAGGCCAAATTGGCAAATTGGATGTGGATGTGGGTTTCCTGGAATTAGTCCCCTGGATTGATGGGTCTCATGGAGCTAGTGTTCCAATAGTTCAGAGCCAGTGTCCAACTATCCTCAAAAATCTGTTTATTTTCCTTTCTCCAATGCACACATGCTGGTAAATGCCTGCAGGTCATCTTGGGGAAGACTTGGAGAAAGATTAACAGTACACATTTTTGTCAACATAACAGGGTTTCTCCTCATGTGACATGGCCTCCCCTTCCTTTAAGGGCTCCTACATCTATAAATTGGCTCAGGTCTGGGAATCCACGGAGGGGCCATGACTCCCTGTTTCGGTGATTCAAGCCTGACTTCCATTCATGAGACGTATAACTTTTCTGCTTAAACAGATCAAGTAAGAATTTAGTGTGTTTTCCGCTGTTTGTTTCCTAGAGGTACTTTAATGAACTGGCCAGCACCGTAGGTCTTGGTGAGCCTGACTGCCCTGTACTGCTTTGGCTCTCCTCTCCTTTACAGTAGCCATGCCCACCTCATCTTTGGCGATTACACACTACAATTTGGTCCCCGATACTCCAAGATCCTAGCTGGATATTGTTCCCGTGGCAACTAGGAATCTCAGTTCCCAGTGTAATCTCTGATCTATAGAGAAGGGCACACAGAGCTCTTCAAGGCTACTGGACTTCCCTCATACACTTCTTCCTCACAGCTGCGGTGAGAGGTCTGTTCTCTGGCATTGCTGAGCGAGTCTCATGTGACAGATGGATTTTAACATTCCAGTCTCCTGAAGTCTTTGGATGCCTTCCTCTTCAGCAGATCAAGGAAGTTCTGGCGTTTCCACTTCATTTAGTGTAGACTAACTTTTGGTCCATGTTTCAGTCAATCAACCATGCCAACTGTTAGAGGCATTCCAAGACCCTGGAGGTAAAACAGTGAATCCACAATCTGCTTAGTGGACCTATGTCAATAGACTTGGCTCAATCCAACTTTATGTTCCCTCCATCTTGATCCCTCACCCTTACTATACATCCCCACATCTATTCCCTATATTTCAATCTATATGTTAGAAGTATCATGCAGTTCTTTTGGTGTGTATCACACCTCCTCATGGATCACTCTTTGTGCCTTGTTCTTTGGGGTCTGCGTGGAGTCAAATCCAGTTATAGGGTTTTTGGGGATGGGTCCTGAGCAGTATTAACATTACCTGGCTAGCAACGACCTCAAAGGACACCAGTACGACTCTTCAGGAAAAGGAAAATGAACTTTCTTGGGCACGGGTAGAAGGTGTTTCTACTAGCAGAGAATACGGTAATTTAGGGACTTGAGGTCCCAGCTTCATCAGAATCTGCCTGTATATTCCTATTCCAATTTTCAGGACACTATTCTTTCCCAACAGATGACTCAACTTTAACAAAAGAGGCCTTGCAAGGATGGGAATTCAATTTGTGTTGTAATTCAGGCAGGATTAGACTTTGGCTTTGGTTTTCAGAAATCTTGACCCTGCAAGAAAATAAGGTTTTTGTTCCTTTCTTTTATTTTCTTCCTTTTCTTTTCTTTTTTTCCCCAGAAGTCATAGAAGTTTTCAGGTGCTATATGAAGGCCTTGAGCTGGGAATTTAAATCCCTGAGCTCATCATTTTCTTTTTCTAAGTTTTCTAGCACAATTAGCAATGACCAAACCAACAAATCCACCCCATTACATTCCTTACTTTGACTAAAATGTTCTAAGGTGGCAAATACTTGGTCATCCGGAGTCTTGCCTTCTGTAGGAACTTTGACACCAGTGTCTAAGGCTAAAACTTGAGTAACTCTTTTGCCATTTCACCAGTGCCCTCTTCACCAATGGCAATAGACTTCTTAGTGCCTTTAAATCTAATCAGATCAGAAAACCAATTCCAGAAAACTCAGAACCAATTCAGAGAACCCATTCTTAGATTCTGCTCCATAGGAGCTATTCTTGGTATGAAATTTTGTATCGGTCGGGGCTCAACCATGGAAGCATCTGTATAAGTTCAGTTCAGGATTGCAGGGAATTGGCTCAGCAATTGTGTAAGGTTGTTGTCTCCATGTCTGGTGCTGAAGCTTGAAGTAGGTAGGTTGCAGGGTAGGTAACCAGGAAAGGACTATGAATGCAAACTAAGGGGAGATCAGGAGTAGCTACAACTCATAAGCACAAGCTTGACCCCCATGAGGACGGGCTGAGACACACATCCATTCTATTGCCTTTGACCTTGGTGGGGAGCATATCCTATAGAGGCTGGAGTGTTTCACCTTGGAGCTAAACACACACACACCTGGCTCAGGAGTCAGAGAGGCTGAAGGCAAGGGTAGAGCAATTGTAAGCCCAGCTGCTGCTTCGTGCCAACAAGGTGGACCAACCCATCAGCAGTGACAAACGTGAACTACAAAATGCTTCCTTGGTATCTTCTGAATCTCGTGGGAATCTCCCTCATGAACCACCTTGACTAGAGACATAGTAGAAAGACAATTCTGGGAAATATAGCTCCACCTGGTAAGGTGACTGATGACAAAGCCATCACACACGTGTGCACAGAGCTTCAAAAACATGAAGCAACATCTCCAGAGCTAGAGGGAGAAAAATACATCCCACTGTTGAAGATTTTTGAACACTTCTTTCTTGGTGATTGAGAGAACAGATACACACACAATAAACAGTAAGGATGTAGAGAATCTGAACAACACCATCAAACAACCCAGCATAGTAGGCGTTTATGCAACATTGCATCCCCAGAGCACAGAATATACATTTTCTTTTTAAGTGCACATGGGAACATTCACTGAGATAGATCATATGCTGGCCCATAAACACATCTCAGTTAAGTTTCAAAAGACTGAAATCATTAGAGCATGCTTTTTTGGTCATAATGGAATTAATTTAGAAACCAGTAAACAGTAAGTTATCTAGAAAATCTCCAAATATTTGGAAATCAGGCAACAACTGAGAACAGGGTCAGAAATCACAAGAGAAATTAGAAAATATTCTCAACTGAATGATAGTGAAAGCACAGAGCTATGGAGCTGATGTTTGTGTGCCCCTCCCCCCACCCCCTGCACCAAGACTCATGTGTTGAAATCCTAACTCCCCATGTGATGGTGTTAGAAGGTGAGGCTTTGGGGAGGTAATTAGGTCATGAGGGTGGAGCCTTTGTGAATGGCGTTAATGCCCTTATAAGAGGCCTTGCTTCCTTGCTCTGCTCTCCGTCATGTGAGGATACAAGGAGAAGGCAAACCAGGAAGTAAGTCCTCACCAGACACTGGATCTGCTGGCGCCTTGATCTTGGACTTCCCATTCTCCAGAACTGCCAGACATACACGTTTAAGTCACCCACTCTATGGTAATTTGTTATAGCAACTGAAGTGACTAAGACATACAACATATGAGAATTTGTGGAATGCAGTTAAAGCAATCTTTAGAGGGAAATTTATAGCTTTTTTAAAATATTTATTTATTTTTGGCTGCATTGGGTCTTCGTTGCTACATGCGGGCTTTCTCTAGTTGCGGCGAGCGGGGGCTACTCTTCATTGCGGTGCACGGGCTTCTCATCGCAGTGGCTTTTCTTGTTGCAGAGCATGGGCTCTAGCACGCAGACTTCAGTAGTTGTGGCGAGTGGGCTCAGCAGTTGTGGCTTGCAGGCTCTAGAGCGTAGGCTCAGTAGTTGTGATGCACGGGCCTAGTTGCTTCGCGGCATGTAGGATCTTCCCGGACCAGGGCTCGAACCTGTGTCCCCTGCACCGGCAGGCGGATTCTTAACCACCGTGCCACCAGGGAAGTCCCCTCCTGTGATGCTCTTAATGACACTCTGAAGTGGACACTGCAGTCCCCTTAAGGGAGGCACAGAGAGGATAAGTAACCTGCCTGAAGCCACACAGGCAGGCAGCATCAGAGCCAGGATGCAGACCCCGGCTGTCGCCTCCCTCTTACCAACCTCTTGCACCTCCTCTCTGGCTGCCAGAACAGGCGCTGCCAGCCCCGGCATTGAGGCTGACGTGGCGTGGGTGCCGCGTGTTTGGGAGCCCCTCGGGTTCACCACCTAGTGAGAGGCCCGTGTACCACAAAAAACAAAACAAAACAAAACAAAAAAAACCAAGCAAATAGAAAAAGTACACACACACACACACACACACACACACACACACACAGCCTCCTTTAATAACCTGTTTCACGACAATTCTCTCACGATGGCAGAAAGTTCTGCTTCAGGTCTAACTTAAATCTCTCATGCTGTGTTTGTATTGCTCCTTTCTTTGGGTTTTTGTTAAGTTGGAGCTTTCCCAGGTCTGGACGTGAGTTTCTCCTTTAATGGCACAAGGCGCTCTTTCGCCTTGTAAGGGGCAGAGTTTTAGGACGTCGTGTGTACTGATGTGGGGAGCCCCTGGCACAGCTACTCTTCCGTGGCTCTGCCCCGTGACAGAACTGAGGTCCCTGAGGAATTCGTCGGGACAGCCCTGGGCCCATGACCTGACAGGTGTGCGCCCAGGTGCCCTGAATACATCAGCTCTACCTTTCCTTCCATACAGGAGATGCTGAAGGACGAGGTGCGGACGCTCACCTACCGGAATTCCATGTATCACAACAAGCACGTGTTCAAGGACAAGGTCGTACTGGACGTGGGCAGCGGCACTGGGATCCTCTCCATGTTTGCTGCCAAAGCAGGGGCCAAGAAGGTGTTTGGGGTGAGCATGCCACTCCCTCCACTGGCCTCTGCGGGGACGCTTCCTTGCTGGGGTCACACCCTCCAGACGCAAGTCAGACATAGCTCTCAGGAGGTGGGCAAGCTCCCGGGCTCCCTGTCACCTGGGCATTGCTCCTGGCCTTGTCCCGGAGTAGCTGACATTTGTGGGGGACTTTTGACTTTTCTGAAACCATTTTGGTGTCATCAGTACCTTAGAGTCCTTAGCCCTACTGTGGGCTGTGGTGGCAGGGCAGGGTGGCTACACCTGTGAGCTGTGGTTGGAATCTCCACTATTCCACTCCCGAGAAGTGTGATCTGGACAATTCACTTCTCTTCTGTACCTCGGTTTCCCCATCTGTAAAATGGGCATAATTCCAGTCCCTCGCCCACAGGGTGACTGTGAGGAGTGAGTGATTTTTATACGTAAGCCCAGTGCTTAGAAACGCACCTGGCGTAAGTCAAGTGCTCAGTATTTATTAGTATAGTCGGGGCCCTAGGTGGTAACAAGACGGTCTTCTCTCTCTGTTCTTTAAAGGCAAGTTGGTAGATTTAATTCTGCTGTTCTGGCCGCTGTTGCCTCTCCAGCTAGAGGTGGTCGTGGTGGACCTTCTGGGAAGGCTCCCACAGTGCAGCTGCACACAGCCTGAGGACGGGGGGCTGGGAGGCTCCGGAGCTGGGAAGAAACTGAAAAAGAAGAGCTCTGAGCTTCCGACTGACATTTGAAAAATGCAGTGGGTCTAGGGCTGGAAAATGGGAATTCATCTTGATCAAAATTCAAGGCACACTGCAGTCAAACAACACGCAGCCCGTGCACAGGACAGCCCAGCGCAGAGGCTGGCGGGGAGCTTTCAGTGGGCTTCGTTAGCTCGGTCATCCCGCAGCCTGTCCTGGGACCCCCCTGGCTCCCGGTTGACTAGAGCCCTCCAAGTCCCCGTGTCCCCCCATCAGTGCCTGTCCCTAAGCCCCGGCAGGAACAGCATCCTCCTCCATGCCTGACCCGGAAGGTCCAGGGCCCTGGCTGGAGGGGGTCTCTGGGACCCCTGACCTGTCTCAAGACACCTCTGTTGTAGCCTTGACCGGGAAAGCTATGATGTACTCACCTGAGGTGCGTGTTGAGGGTACGGGTCCAGCCCGGACGCCCAAGGTCAAGTCCTTCACGGTACTGTCCCTCCCCACCGGCCAGCCTTCCTTCCTTCACAGGGCCTCCCCTCCAGGATGGGGGCTTCTGGCCAAGGGACCGACTCCCCTTCCAAGGCGCTCACAGAGCCTCAGGGCAGGACGTTCACCCCCTGTAACGCCCCGCCCTCCCTCCCAGGGTGTCTCTGAGGCCCCAGCTCAGCTCCGGAATGGGACGGGAGCCCAGGGCTGAGCCAGGCTAGGCAGGGCTGCCCGTCCTTCTCTTCCAGGTGCGGGGTTCCCTCTGTTTCCAGCAACCTGGCCTCCCCGCCTGGCCCAGGCCTCCTAACCCCAGGCTGGGGCTTGGTCTGTTCGCACAAGGTCCTGCTCTCAGCGCATGGTCAGCGAATTTCTCAAGTACCTTGGCCCTTTGCTTAGGAGATCTGGGGAGCCTGGAAAGACTTCTAGATTCAAAAGAACCAGTTCTTTCAAAGGTGGAGGCTGCAGAAGGGATGAGAGTTAACAGGCGTCTGCCCGTGGGGTAGGGAAGGATCTTAAGACGCCCGGAGGCCCTGGACCGTGCCGTTTAACCAGGGAGGGCTGGGGGTGGGAGGATGACCTCAGGGAGGCTCACAGCCACTCTGGGGGTCTCTGCCTCCCACCTCCTCTCCCGGGAGGGCAGTGACTGTGCCAGGAGAGTGAGGCCTGCCAGCCCCTCCCAGATCTCCCAGCTCAGAGACTGGGCCCTCCAAGGTGGGGCAAAGGCAGACCAGCGGAAGAGCCCGTGAGTCGGGAGGGCCGCGGGTTAGGTTTTCATCTGCCACGAAGTAGCCGTGCAGCTGTGGGCAGGCCACCTCACCCCTCCAGACCTCTGCCCCTCCGTCTGTTACACTGGCCCTGGACATACGGTGATTCTTTCTCCTTTGCTCTGTGTCCTTTCTAGATTGAATGCTCCAGTATTTCTGACTATTCAGAGAAGATCATTAAGGCCAACCACTTGGACAACAGTAAGACTTACCTCTGCGTGCTTTCCCGTGGATGGAAGGGGGTGAGGGGACTTGTACTTTCTTGTCTGGGTGGCAGAGACTGACATAAGAGCGCTTGGCCTTGGAAACGTGGAGGCCAGCTGAGGCCCTGTTAGCAGGACTGTGCCCACGGGGCTCCGAGGGTCGCATTCCCTGCCAGGTCGGCCAAGGGCGCGTCTGTCCCAGCGCAGCCTCCAGTGAGCCCAGCCTGAGGCTACAGCCTTCATTTCCAAGCCCTCTGCCTGGCCCCCAGCTGTAGGCATCTGTTGAGTTTTGCAAAATGGCAACCATTCCTCCACCTCTTCTCTCTCCACGAACCCTAGCCCCACCTCTCTTGACACCCACCTAGTGGCGTCCCCCGAGACCCCAGGCTCTTCCTTTGGAGAGATGCAGTCCTCTCACGCCACAGCCCCTGCCGCCGATGGGGCTGTCTTGGCGAGTAGGTTGCCCTCGGGAGCGGGACCTTCTTGCAGCTGGAGTCTGAGTATAAAGATATGTGCGTTCCCTTCCCTTCCTCTCCTCACTCCCTTCCCACGTGTTCGTGACATCCCCGGCCCCTCCCTCTGGGACCCGTCCTGAACACACTCACCCCCGCAAGCGTCCCCGATCAGAAGAATTTCTGTATCTCCCATCAGTCAGCAGGATGGGATTTAGTCCCCAGGCCCTGTGCTGAGCGGGGCCACATCACTCATTTCCTAGTTTATAAACTAGGAAAACAAGGTCGTACTTTCCTCCTAAGGATGATGAAGACTTTTTGAAGGATTTTAAGCAGCGGAGGAGCATTCTCTATGGTGAATGGGTTGGGATAGGCTGTAGGCATCAGTGTGCGGGTAGAAACTACTTCATAGCCCCGGGGCCGGGGTGGGGGGGGCGGCTAGGCCTCTTGTGTGGCCAGGGTGGCAGCCGTGGAGGTGGGAAAAAGTGACCTCTTGGGCGATGCTGGGAAATAGAGGCCAGAGAACCCGCTGACGGACTGCCTGGGGCAAGAGAAACAAGACGGGAGCAGGGCTGGCTTTTTGGCTTGAGTAAGAGTGGCTGGTGGAATGTTGAGTGATAGGAGGAAGAAATCAAGGGTTTTCCTTAGCATGCGTTGGGTTTGCGATCCCTGGGGAGATGCAGGTGGACGTGTAGAGTGAGACTCAGAGATGAATCTGGAGTTCCAGGGAGGGTCAGGCTCTGTGCTTGGGGGTCTTCAGCGTATAGATGTTATTTAAAGCCCCAGAACAAGTTCCCTCAAGGATAATGTAGAGATACAGGAGAGAAATGGGCCAAAGATGGAGCTCCTGCACATTTCAACATTTGACGGTCAAGCAGAGGAGAAGAGACCGCAAGAGGCAGAGAAGACACAGTCAGTGAGGTCAATGGACCTTCGGGAAAGAGGAGTAAAGGAGGTGGATGCCCACGGATCAAGTAAGATAAGAACAGAGACGTGACCGTTGAACGATTGTGACGATGGAGGATATTGGGGTTCTTAACAGGCACAGACTGGATGGAGGGTGGGGATGGAAGTCCAGGTAAAGTTGGTTAAGGAGAGACTGGGAAGGAAGGGCTATAAATAACTCCTTTTGCTGTGATGGGGGAACAGAAAAACGGAACTGTAGCGACAGGGAGAGGTGAGACCAAGGAAGGGAGTTGGTTTTTAAGGATAGGAGATATGGAAACATGTGAACAATCCCGCTGTCCTGTAGATAGACAGAAAAAATTGCAGATTTGGGAAAAAGTAAATTCAGAAGCAAGGACTTTCAGTAGGTAAGAGGGGGTGGGATCCAGAGCACAGGTGGAGGAGTGGGTCTTCTTCTTGGAGAAGGGACAGCTTAGCCACGGTAACAGAGGGGACGTGGGGAGTGTGGGTCCGATGGAGGTGGGCTGCTGGAGGGAAGCCCCGATTTGTTGCTTCCATTTTCTCAAGGAAGAAAGAGGCCGTCGCTGGCGCGGGAGACGGGGAGGGGAGGGTGTGAGGGTTTTGGAGGGAGATGAGAAGTGATGGGACGGTCTTGCAGAGGGAGGGAGGGAGGGCTGGTGCGGGGGAGGGTCAGCACCCGCTGGAGATGGGCGGACACAGACCTGCAGGGGCCCCGACCTCCCTGGTGTGCGGCTGTTCCCAACCACGTCCAGCAGCCCCGGTCGGAGCGGAGGGGAGGGCCAGCTGGATCTGGGCGCCGCTGGGGACACAGTGGAGGGAGGGAGGAGCCAGTGGTTGATCACAGTAATGGACCACGGAGTCTAAGCTGGGGGACGAGGGAACGAGGGAGTGAGGGGCGGTGGTGGGCAAGTGGAGGGGGCCGTGAAGAGTCCAGGCGTCCTTCCAGCCTGGGTAGGGGAAACGTGGCTCACATCCCCTCACCCCGCCCTCCGGGTTGGTGTCCAATCTCGCTTGTTTGGGGGAGCAAGGTGTCTCTGCACACTCGTTGGGAAAGTCCTTGACCCGGGCAGAAGGGACAGAGAGGGTTCCTCTCGACTTGCCTACGAACGATGGAGAAAGAAAACCGGCCAATTCTTTCTCTACAAGGGAGACGGAGCCTGGCGTCCTCGTGTTTTCATCTGACCTCCCTCCCCCAACTCTGAGAAATACGGCAAGTGTTTCTCCCCACTTGAGAGGTGTGGAGACTGAGGTTAGGAGATGTGGGGCAGAGCCTCTGCTCTCGGCTGCCGTTCCTGTGCTCTTTCCCAAAGTGTGTTTAGTTTGACGAGGAAGCACCGGGAGCGCCTGCCGATCCTGAAAGGGAAAGTCCAAGCCTCTTAGGACGGGAGGGTGTGTGCAAGTACCTGTGGGACCAGATTCCTCTCCGAATTACTGAGTCTCAACCCGGGGGGCCCCCAGGAGCCTCCAAAGAATATTTGGACCCTCCCCTGCCTCTGCCCTTGTTTCACTGCACAGTGATTCCTGCCCTCGGGGGTCTGTCCAACCCCCTTGCCCTGTATCTGTCTCTCTCGCTTCCAGCTTTTGGGGTCTGGTGGGCCAGCCTCCCTGGCTCACCGCAGTCCTCTGCAGAGGGTGATGGCCCTGCCACCACAGCAGAGTGGAGACGGGCGCCCAAATGGGAGGAATCCCTGGCCTTCGGGAGGGGAGGGGCAGCATCCTCAGAGGCCCCTCTGGCTCACAGCTCGAGGTCCCTCCTGCCCTCCCCTGCCTCCAACTCTTGTAATGTTTTTATTCCCCTTCCTTTTTCTCTTTCCTCCTTTTCCTCTTATTTCTTTAAAACTTCGGAATATCCCAGTTTACAGAAAAGGGGCAAATACAGCTGTTTTTTCCTCTGAGTCTTGGAGCAGGCTGTTGACACGATGCCCTGTCATCCCTAAGCGTGTTAGTGCGTGTTTCCTACAAACAAGGGCACTTCCTACGTAGCCACGCGCAACCATCCAAATCGGGAGGCCAGCTTCCACCACCGTCATGGTCTTGTGCTCAGGCTCCATCTGAGGTGGGCTTTTGACGCAATAGCATCCTTCTCGGCAAGAGGACTCGGCTCTGACCCGCCCACTGCACTTTGTTGTCCTGTCCTGGTTTCCTTCAAGCCGGAACTGTCAGACTCCCATTAACCTTCGTGGCCTTGATGCTTGACAACCACAGGCCAGTGTTCTGTGGGATGTCACTCAGTTTGGAGACGTGGGACACCTCCTCACGGCTGGATTCAGGTCACCCGTCCTGGAGGGATGCCTCGGATGGGATGCTGCGTCCTCACGACATCCTGGGTGGCGTCCCCGCAGTGTAGATGTGTCCTGTTGCGACAGCATCTGCCTGGATCCCTGGCCTGGGTTATGTCCGCCAGCCATCTCCCCGTTCATTAGTGATTAGTAAGGTTTTCTGGGAGAGGTACTTTGAACCGTGGAAATACGTCCTTCCTCCCCGTTAATTGCCTGTCTTATTCAATCGGTCATCACTGTTGGTGTCAGTACTTCATCTGATGCTCAAATTCTCCCTGACTTGGTTCCTGGGAGCAACCTGGAGCTGCCTCTATGTCCTGTCCACGTAACCCCTTCACTTCGCGTGAGCTTCCTTATCTTGTGGGACAACTGTTCCAGGCCCATCTCGTACTTTCCACGTCTCTGTTCTAGAATCAGCCATTTCTCTGCGGAGTCTTGAATCCCCTCAGTGGACGATGGCTTTTAGAAATGAGGACACGGGGCTAGGTGTGTGCATTGATTTTAGGGTGTCGAGGCTCCCAGACTGTCTCCGTGGGAAGAACTTGCGTGTGTGCTCACACATGCTCACGTCTGTGGTGTCACGTACGTGGACACGCATTGATGTAATGCATGTTTCCGCATCTATGCACGTTGTCCAGGACGCCTTCATGTGAGACCCCTGCTTCTAATTCAGCACCTCGGGGTTTCCTCTCATCTTTCCCCCTTTTCCATGTGATTCCGTCCTCTGACAGTGAAGCCCTGGCTGTCATCCTTCTTAATGTGTTTACATACTGGGTCAGCCCCCGTGTGTAAACAGTCGCCCACTGTCACCACCTCCTGCCCATGCACCTGCCACCCTGTGCTGGGCTCCGACCCCCATGCTGGGCAGCCCCCCCGTATGACCACCTCGTCTCTGGGCTCAGGCTCCGGTGGGTGCAGCCAGGCTGCCTCTGCGCACAGCCCCCCCCGCCCCCCGCCAGCCAGGTCCCTCCGAGGGGCCTCAGATACCCCCTGGCCTGTCGTGTGCTAGTGGCGTCTGGTTTGCTCAGCCCGCCTCATGGCCCCCCGGAGGGAACCATTCCCTGCTCTGTAGTTTGATGGCTCACACTTGATCCTGTGCCCAGGAGGTGACAGCCCAGGAGGGACAAAGTGTTGTCCCAGGTGAATAGCCACCCCCGTGCCCCGTGCCTGTCCTACTCCTCACACGGTCCTGGGGGCCTTTTCAAGGCAAAGCCGCCTCTATTTCTTCTTCCCCGGGGGTAGCAACAGGTGGGTGGAGCTGGCGAGGCCCCCGGGGCGCTGTCCTCGGCCCTAGCTCGCTCTGCCTTGGCACGTGTACTAGAAAGAGGACAGCTTGGCTTCCATGGAAATGCTTTTGAAACACTGCAACAGCCAATTGTGTGGGTCTCGGGAGCGTAGGTGTAGAGACATAAATAACAACCCAGGACATAAAATACCTGCTACCCAGAAGCAATCAATCTCCCTCCCTCTCCACCTCCGTCCGGCTCCCGGGATGGGTTTGTTCCCAGCAGACGCACACCTCCACGCAGCCACCTGCGGACGTGCAGCCTTCACGTGGCTCCTGCCACCGAGAGACCCGCACACGTGCCCGGACTATCCTCTTGCACTTCAGCACCGACAGCTCCCGTTTCCTCTGTTTCCCTGCCCAGGAGACCAGTGGGCTGCCGGGATGCTTAGGATGCGGATTCGTTTGTGAAAAGTGACAGAGGAGCTCAGGGACAGACACGTCTCTCCTTCTGCCCTGGAGCGTCAATGCCATGGACGGAGAGGCCTGAGAGGAGCACGATGCGCAGAGAGGCCGCAGGAAGGGCTCCGTCATGGCTCCCCACGGAGGAGGCACCTCCATGCACAGCTTGCAGGGCTCCTGGGGGAATAGATGTCACACACGTGAGGCGCCTCGTACCACAGCATGAACTGTAGGCCCTTCTTACATAAAGGAAGGACCTTTATGTAGGAAGGACCTATAGTTCTGCACTTGGCTCATTCCTGGCCACTCGCCCCGAGCCTCTTATAGACGATGCTTGAATTCTCCGTTCCTGTGACGTCCCTCCGTGCTTGCAGCCGTCCAGTCCTGGGATGACTCCCCTGATGGGGACCCCACTACAGCCGCCTGGGGCTGTGACTGTTCGAAGCACTTCCTTCCACTGAGGTGGAACCTGCCTTCCTGCAGCCTGACCCATGCTCTGTGTCGTCGCCTGGGGACCGCAGAGAATGAGGGGGACGCCCCTTCACCTGGCAGCCCTTCTCCCACAGACACAGGCGGCACACCCCCGCTTCCCTCACACTTTGCTCTGGTCTCAGCCCCCTTATCCTCTGCCATGCTTCAGTGTCCCTCTCACCCCGCCCAAGGACCCAGCCAGGCGGCTGGAGGGGCCCAGATGCCTCCCTGCTAACACCTCCAGCCTGCTTAGCAGCTGCGGGGAACGCCGTGCCACACTGGCGCTGAGCGGGCATCAGCCACGGTCTGCAATCTACCCTCCCGTGGCTGCCGAGCAGCGGCTCCTAACCTGCGTCCGGTCCGTGGACGTTTTGCATCCAGACTGAGAATCACACTTTACGTTCACATCCAACCTCACGTTGTTAGATTTGGTCCTTCCTTACAAGCTACTTGGAGTCCCCAGAGCCTTACTCTTTGGGGGTCACCGTTCTCTGCGTGGTGTCATCTACACGCTGATAGGAGCCCTGGGGGAGCGGGGCAGCTCCCCTGGGCTGGTCTGGTTCAGCTCTGAATCAGCACCTTTGAATACAGTCGGGGAGCAGCTGTGAACCCTCACAATCACTGGTCAGCTTCCCCGCCACAAGGCCGCGGAGGGGCTGCCTTGTCAGACCCCTGTGGAAGGCTGGCGCGGTGATTAAGGGCTCTGGCCGGTTCACACTCAGCTCCGGCAGATCAGCTCGTGATCTTGGATACCTGACCTCCTGGGCCTCCGTTTCCGGCTCTGTGAAATGGGAATGACAGTGGTACGGACCACAGAGGGTCCCTGTGAGCCGTACATAATTACCGTATGTAAAACCAGGGCGTGCTGGGGCCCGTAGTTAAATTTTCAGTGAATTTGCGGAACGGATGTGGGCATTTTGGTGGCTTGAAATTGGCCACAGTGGGAGTATTTACACGGAGAAATCAGCAGATGCTACAAATCAGGGCTTCTTTCCTGGAGAGCCCAATGGTTAAGTGTCTCTCGGCACAGCCCTTTGTAAAACACAACAGTGTACGATGTGCAGTTCGCAGCTAATAAATGTTAGCTATTGTTATGATTATTTCATTCATTAACTTGACTAATAGCCCTGTCCAAAGAAGGCAAGAGATTAATCAGATATAAGTGTTCTTAATGAACCTGGACTAGTGGCTCCTGGCAATGGCTGCCTTCCTAACCGATCAGAAGCGGCCCATGAATAATCTCAGGACTGGGTTTTGTGCACCACTCCAGGGGAGGGGGCAGCTGTCAGCCACCCTCTGGGCCCTGCTCCAGGTGCTGTGGAGTTGGCAGGGAACGGAACTGTCTCAGGGAGGGGACAGACAGAAAGCAAGTGGACACACAGCATCACAATAGAATTACAAATAGTGATGGTGCTTTGGAAGGACAGGATGGAGTAGTTGAGAAAACTGGGGGTCTGCTTTGGATGGGGTGGTCGCCCAGGCATGCCGGACCCGACTCACACCGCCCGGCGAGAGGTTCTCTCCCGGCCCTGCTTTCGGTGCTATCATGGGTGAGCCGGAATTGGGTGCGGTGGGAGCGTGTACACTGCTGACAGCAGTGGGGAATCGGGTCGTGATTCTGTCCGCTCGCAGATGCAGGACGGGGGTCTCAGGGAGGTTGGTGACGTGTACCAGGCTGCACGACAGGCCAAGATTTGGGCTCCCCTTTTGACGTCCCAAACTCTGCTCCTCTTATCAGACAAATGGAACAATAAAACCAACCACACACGTTCCCGTGAAGATGATCGAGGTAACATAGGTGACATCACTCTGCCAGCTGCTAGTCAAACGCTACTGGTGTTTTATTCTCAGAATTAGGACTAGTTTGAAGATCTTTTGTCTCTGAACTCCGTGCCCTCTTTTGAAAATTGCTTATTCATCCATCTGTTCACTCGGTAAGGATTTCAGTGAGCTGTCAAGGGCTCTGCTCCATCCTGGAACTAGGAAGCTGAAATAGATAACGGAGAGGAGGGGATCAGAGGCTGGAGGTGGGTCAGGCCCTCAGGAGGGGTGTGCAGCCGGTTCTGTGTCGCCCAAATAGGCGTGTGGGTCACGTGGCTTTGGGGCCACGGGGACGGGGGGGGTGGCATCGGGGCGCCTCCACGGCCCAGTAACCTGCTCTCCGTCTTAACGCTCACGACTCTCACGCCCACTCTTCTGTGGCACAGGGTCTGCTCTGCGAGCCGGGGAGGGGCCTGAATGGGGACACCATGAACTTTGGGCTCTGTGGGGTCAGCTGACTCTGGTGGACACAGTAGGGGCCCAAAGGAGATGGGTCTGGGCTGATTTTTTTTTTTTTAAAGTCAAACAAGGGACCAGGAATCAGAATGACTACATTTCTGTAATAATCACTCAAGACAAAAAGAAAAAAGATCCCACTGAAAACAACCCCCCAAAATATCTGGGTGTCTAATTTGAGAACTTGAAGTTACAGGGGAAAAATCTCCCAGGTTAGAGTTCTTGGGTCCCCATCGTACACGTACGTATGACAAATCCTTCTAAAACCTATCAGCCAGGGTCCTGTCACAGCTGGTTGAACAAAATTTCATCATCCTTATGGAATAGAAGCACAGCTCCAGAGGACGACCTCAGTGCCATCCTGAGAACTGACACAGTCTTAATGATGAGGGATCCAGATTGGGAGTGGGCTTCTGCAGCCGGTAGCTAATCAGAGCCTAAATATCGGAGGCCGAGATCCCCCTTGAAAAGGTTGCCATGGAGACGAGATGCCCGGGGCTGCATGTGCCCACACAGGCCTTGGAGACAACCCAGTGCCCTCACTGGGTTGCCATCAACCCCACCACAAGAGGCAGCATTTTGCAGATTGGACACTTACATCGGGGAGTTTCAGTGGTTGCTAGTGGCGACTCTGGAAAGCAGGAAGAATGTCCCTGATGATTCAGGGGGGCGATTGTATTTGGGTCCATAGAGAAAATGTAACCTCTTTTTCAAAAATCAGGATTGAGGAACTGCTGCAATTTAGAGTCAGACTGGACGTGAAGGCACTGCTCCTTCATTGATGTCAGCCGTCTCCACGGGCAAACTTACAGAATGCCTTACACATGCTCAATACATATTTGAAGACTCAAAACATGTTGGAGCTGCAAAGTATCTGAGGGATTTCTAGGTTCAATCTCTCTCCTGTTTTACCCCGATAAGGAAATTGAGGAAAAGAGGGGAGGAACTATTTGATGGCAGTTACTTGTCAGATGGAACGAGAATATAAGTCGTCTGCCTCCAGGACCCAAGCGTAAGGTTGTGAAGGTTGGGCACTGCACAAAAGCACCTGGACAAGGGGATGAAAGGGGTCTGGAATCCAGGCCGCAGCTGGACTGAAGTGAGGTGTGCATTTTTCCTTTCACAAAGGGCCCATCTACTCAACAAGCCAAGTTGGGGGGGGGGTCATGCCTGTTCCCAGAAATATTTGGATGCAGAAGGGTGATAAGAGGACAGAGGTCCAGGCTGTTCAGCATTGTAGGGGGTTAATTGATTCCTTCTGCATTTGGTAGGCAGAAACTGTGATTTTTGCTGTTCTGTGATCCACTGCACCTATGATATATCTTCTATCTATCTATCTATCTATCTATCTATCATCTGTATCTACCGATTGTCTATATCTATCGTCTATCTATCTATCATCTATATCTATCTATCATCTATATCTATCGTCTCTATCTATCTATCATCTATATCTATCTATTGTCTATATCTATCTATCTATCGTCTATAGCTATCTATCTATCGTCTATATCTATTGTCTATATCTATCTATCTATCATCTATATCTATCATCTATATCGTCTATATCTATCTATCTATCACCTATATCTATCTATCATCTATATCTATCATCTGTATCTATCGTCTATATCTATCTATCGTCTATATCTATTGTCTATATCTATCTATCTATCATCTATATCTATCTATCTATCATCTATATCTTCATCTATATCTATCATCTATAGCTATCTATCATCTATATCTATCTATCATCTATATCTATCTATCGTCTATATCTATCTATCATCTCTATCTATCATCTGTATCTATCGTCTATATCTGTCTATCGTCTATATCTATCTATCATCTATATCTATCATCTGTATCTCTCGTCTATGTCTGTCTATCGTCTATATCTATCTATCTATCTACCTACCTATCATCTGTTGCATCCATATAGATCAGGATAACAGCTAGTGGATAGGAGTGCTAGGGCAGAGATCAGGAAGAGCATACACTCTCACTGGGGGGCACCCGAGGAGTATTCTGTACATTCCTGTCTGTTGGACTGGGTTAGAAGTTCTTGTCCACATCTGCTTCCCACGGTCCTATGGAGTCCTGTCTATGGAATCATGGTTGAGCCTTGTCCTAGGCACCCAGAGTGGAGGCCATGGGGCACCAGAGGCAGGAGAAAACATCTTCCTGTGCCTCAGGGAGGTCGTGATTAATGCAGGAGGAGGGACCGACCCGTAGCCCCACAGTCACGTGCAGACATTACGGAAGAGCCTTCAAGAGATGTGCAAAGAGAAAGAAAACACTTTCAAATGTTTACAAAAATAAGACAAATCAGGCTTTGCATGCAAATGATTAGGCAGGTGGATCCGGCATATATCTGCCAGGTCTTTTTCGGAATAAACTAAATTAGGTACTCTGTTTGCATTTTCAAAACTCCCATGCTTTGTCCCCTTGTGCATGCTCCTTCTGCATCCTGGGTCCTGCTCTAGCTTGAGTTCCCGCCCTTGGGTCTCAGCCCCCGAGGAGCAGAGCTTTGACAGCCCCCTCCCCTTCCGAGCCTTTTGGTGAAGACTAGCCCTTCCTACCCTTCCTTCCCAGGGGCAGGGCTTCTGCGCAGGAAGCAGGAGGACCACGCAAGCCGGGGAGTGATCAGGGCCAATGTGCCCTCGGCCACCCCCAAAAGAAGGAGACTGCCAAATGCCCAGAGGCCACAGTGCTGGAGTCGCCCTCACGCTCTGGAGACCAGTGTCCCCCTCGGAAGCACTTTGCCTCTTCCCCTGGCAGCTGGGAGCTCACAGAGGAGGAGAAGGCTGAGGGCCAGGATGCCAGCTCCGCTGGGGCTCTCCCGTCCCCTCACAAAAGGGCCCCCCTCCAGAGTCGGAGGCTTCGGCAAGCCAACAGCCAGGAGGGGGGGCTCTGGTCCCGGCCCCTCTCAATTACTTCCACCTAACTGCACTGGCATTAAGAAACGGTTCCCCCTGTGGCCCCAACGTGCAACAGATCTACAGTTTTACTCGACAACATTTCGCCTTTTTCCGGACGGCTCCTGAAGGCTGGAAGAATACCGTGCGTCACGATCTCTGTTTCCGAGACAGCTTTGAGGAAGTGCCGGTCAGCACGCAGGGTGGGACCAGCACACGGCCCCCGGTCCTGCCTCTGGAAGCTGACCGACGAGGGACACCGCCGCTTTGCAGAGGAGGCCCGCGCCTTGGACTCCACTCGGCTGGAAAGTATCCAACAGTGCATGAGCCAGCCAGATGTGATGCGCTCCCTCTTCGACCTTTAGTTCCACAAATCAACCATCAGCCCACGCCTTATTAAAGTTATCTTCAGGGAAAAAAAAAAAGAACCCCACTTTGTGCCGGAAGTGCCTGACACCTACTCCTTTCAGAGGGGCCTTATCTGATTAAGCTTTGATTAAACACCACGCCCTGGAGAGCAAATCATCATTAGACACTGCTGATGGGCACCCCGGCACCATCCACTGTGAGGGCGGGGAGTAAAGCCGGTGACCTGAGTGCCCTTTGCATCTAGGAGTCTGTCATCCGCATTCATTTTCAGGAAACTCAGATTCAGGACAGAGGTGGTGTTTTGTTTTCTTTTGTTTTTTACTCCTGAGTACAGGCCATTGTTTAGTTTTCCCAGAAAAGCTCAGGCATTGGGTGTTTTTTTCAGAGGATGGCGCAGACAGAGTTTCCTTCTAGAGGAAAGGTTCTGATGGGACCAGCCAACCCATACATCACCCTGTCAATTGCACAGCCAGTGGCATCTAAGATAGCTTGTGCTCTGATCTTTACAGCAGTGAATGCAAAACGAGATTCCCAAACTCTGTGTATGTCTACGTCAAATGATCAAAAACTCAACTGAGAAGTTCCTCCTGCCGTAGAGGGAGGGGTCTTGGAAGGGACTCAGGAGCAGAGGCCATTTAGAGAAGGGCCTTTGTCCCGATCTTACCCCCGTCACCTCTCCATCGGCCGGTGCCAGATAATACTTGCCTTCTCTAGAGCCCCAACTGCGAGCCTGCACCTCACCTGTGACATTTCATTACATCAGTACAACCTCCCACTATGTAGATGTCACTTCCCCCGGTTGTTCTCTGGGGAACTGGAGTTCGGTTGGGTCAAGTGACTTGCAGAAAGTCATACAGCTAGTGATGAGAAGATCCAGCACTTAAACCCAGGTTTCCTGAGTGTGGAGCCCATGCTCTTGTCAAAACACCAAATTTCCTTCCTCTCCAGCTCTATCTAGATGGGCACCCCCTGGGGCTAAGCCCGGGCTGTGAACAGATACAAGGGTAGGAGAGGCAGCCTCTCTTCCTGCTGTGGGTTTGAATCATCACGGTAGCCTGACATGGGGTGGGGACTCCGAGAAGTGTGAGAGTCGCTGCTTATCAGACCCGGGCTCTGTTTGCACGGTCATCCTTTAACCCCTCTAAGCCTCAGTTTCCTTAAAGAGGAGAATAAGAATAGAGTGTTTACTTCAAAGACTTGTTGGACGATGACAGGACAGGTGCCTGTCTTGGGCTTAGCACGGTGCCAGCCACACAGCAACTGCTCAATACGTTTTAGGGGGAACATGCCAAGAGTTTTCAATCCTCTTAGGGTAAACTAGCTTGGTATAGGGGGAGATAGGCCACCTCCTAGAAGGAGAATCAGAACAGCGCTGACACCTGTAGGTCGATCGGGTCCTGATGCGGGGTGCTCATGACTCCCGGTCAGGGTGCCCAAAAAGTGTGGCCATGGGGTTCTTATTTTCCAGTCATCACCATCTTCAAGGGGAAGGTGGAGGAGGTGGAACTGCCCGAGGAGAAGGTGGACATCATCATCAGCGAGTGGATGGGCTACTGTCTGTTCTATGAATCGATGCTCAACACCGTCATCTTTGCCAGGGACAAGTGGCTGGTAAGCCTGCTGCATGCTGTCCCTTCGCTGGTCTGCCGGCTGCCTCGCTGCTCTGCCCCACCGCCTGCAGCCCAGGAAGAATACAGCCACTGCTTCCGGGCCCCTCTCTTTAAACTAGATTTGCTTCTGGGGACATAATGAGCTTTCTTAGGTCTAACCTTGGCCTCTTTTGGTATAACTGACACCCATTCTTTGCTGTCCAAAGTCGATGCTGGTCACCAAGTGCTAGGGACTTGCATGGCTGCCAGAGAGCCCAGTGTGCTTTTGACCTTGGCTTCTCCAGGCTTAAAAGTTAAAACATCTTCCACCGTCCCTCACTGGACATGTGCCCCTCCTCATGTGTCCCATTGACCCCACCTCGGCCCCTTGAGGTTTCCCATGTACCAAAGTCAAAACTGAGCTTCCCTGCCCAACCCTAGTCCCGGCCAAGGTGACAGACAGTCTGCTGAGTGAGAAATACTGGCAAGGGGGTGCCTGTCTGGTGACTCTATGTGCAGTTCAAAAATGTGATGTCTTTGTCAGGTGAATAGATTACGAGACCCATTTCTCCACAATTCATCAACAGAAACCTGGAGGGCTTATGTTTCCAGACCGGGCAGCATTGTACGTGGTAGCAATTGAGGACAGACAGTACAAGGACTTCAAAATCCACTGTAAGTCACCTTTTGATTCTCTGTTGGGCTTTTTTTTTTTTTTTTTTTTTTTTTGCGGTACGCAGGCCTCTCGCTGTTGTGGCCTCTCCTGTTGCGGAGCACAGGCTCCGGACGCGCAGGCTCAGCGGCCATGGCTCACAGGCCCAGCCGCTCCGCGGCATGTGGGATCCTCCCGGACCAGGGCACGAACCCGTGTCCCCTGCAGGCGGACTCTCAACCACTGCACCACCAGGGAAGCCCTGGGCTTTTTTATTTGTTTATTTTTGCGCGTTTGGGGTGGACAGCGCTTCAGCGGGCTGACGAGCAGCTGCTCTCGCGGCCACAGCTGCCGTGCCTCTGGAGTTTACCTGTGACGCTTTCTGGATTCTTCTCTCTGGATGTTTTCCCCTGGTCCCAAGAGTGGGGTTCTACAGAGAGGGAATAAGCAGCATGGCTGGTGGGAGATAAAGCGGGGAGAGAATGAACACAGTGCGAATGGAAAATGGACGAAGCAGCAGAAGCCGAGGTTTTGCAGAGCTGTCCGGGGGCCTGGAAGCTGTTAAGGGTCACTTATCCCCAGCGTCCACACAGGGGCAGGGACCACGGGTCTCCAGCCAGGCCAGTCGTTTTGAACCCTGCTTTTGTACCCTTCAAACTTTTCAGCATTATATCGATTCTCCTTCCCATTAAGTAAAAGATGGGGAGAGATGGGGTCTGGCCATGTAGGTGTCGGGGACAGGCAGGGGACTTATCCGCACCGGTGTTCATTATGCCTCATCAGCTGAAAAAGTGTTGTCTTAGAAAAAAGCCCCCCAAACCCTCCAACGTTTTATCTGGTCCCCAAAGGGTTGTTGTGTTCTATTTCCTTTAAAGGGTAACCATTCTCAGTGACACAAACCTGGTCCTCCACGAGATTAAACGGATTATGTTTTCATAAGGTTTAGAGACAGCCGTGTGTCCTCAGCCAGAACTAAAAGGACCAAGGGGCAAAGACCCCCCACACACAAGCATGTGTGCGACGTGACCAGAGCACAAGCAGAAATTCCAGACGGTCTAATGGGCTCTGCAGATCTGGGTTCCAGCCCCTGCAGCGCTAAACCCCCTTGGCAAGACCACCTACAGTGGAGGGGTTCCCAGACGGGACAGATGGGCCTCCTGCTCCCAGAGGCTAGGCCTCCAGAGCTCAACAAAGTCTTGTGCCGTCTAATCATTGTTCGTGCCGCTGGCGATACCACAGAATGAGTGCATCTGCGTGTGTGTTCACACCCTTCTGGAAATATAAACTCAGAGCATGAAGTTCAGAGACGGGTTCGGGAGAAGACAGAAACGGGACGATTGTCTGAGGCTCTGTGCCCTATGCCTACAGCCCTTCTGGCATCATTTCCAACATTCGATAAACAATGAGAGGTAGGGGGGCCGAGGTTAGATGATCCTGCTCTGAAGTTGGCCAGCCCTGGCTTCACATCCTATGGGTGACGGTGAGCAAATTACCTAACATCTCTGAGCCTCGGTTGAGATGAAGTCCCCAATCCTATAGACTTGCCGTGAGGATTAAGTGAGGTGATATATACTAAGGGACGCGAGAGTCGTTGGTGCTGCGTGCACCAGCCTGGTCTCCGAATGTATCACTAAACCCCTTCCTGCTCGTGGCTCTGGCCCCCGAGCCTGACTGCCAAGCTCGTTGGCCTCCAGTGGCTCAGAATCTAGGACAGATGTGCCCTCCTGATAAGTTTCAGAAACAGCTCAACAGGGAATGTTGATCAAATGCATATATAAGTAGGACATGTTTTGCCCTGGAGCTGCGCGGTAATGCTGTTTTTGGAGTTCTTGCCGTAACTGTGTAAATCGTGTTTGGGGGAGAACATTCAGACCCATTCTTTGTTCTCACGTGCACTAAATATTGATTGAGCTCCGACCCTCGGCACAGCTCTTTAAGGAACCTCCTCATGGTTTAAAAGCAAACATACCTCACCCTCCTCCTTGCCTGGATCATGGACCTTGGCTAACGCATCTTGCAATGAGGACTGGACCCGTCCTGACAGGCGCTGGGGCACTGGCCGCTACTCAGGTGCCAGCCCAGGACTGGAGACCGTGGGGTGGAGTCTTGTCCTGCCCATCGCAATGTTCATACCTTCTGAAAAAGAAAAGAAAATGAAAAGTCAGCCCCATTTTTTCTTGTGGAAACTCTAGTCTGGCAACACCACTGCCCCCAAACCAAAAATCTCACACACCTTTTACATTTTATTTAACATATTCTCGTTTTCTATTTAAACGTTGTTTTTTTTTTTTAATGCCCTGCTTCTGTTTTTAGTGAAGGAAGCAAGTCCATTTAGAAATCTGTTTTAAATAAACAGGGATTTTGATTGCTCTCAGGTCTTAATCAAGAGTGAAAGCATAAAGGTTAATGATCGCCAAGGGAACAATTGTAAGCAAATTCCAGTTGGCTCAGGAACCAGCTAAAAGAGAAAAACCTTAAAGTGGGGCGGGAGAGGGAGACAAGCCCAGTCCCTTGCAGAAAGGAAATTAAGAAAACAATTTCTCCCCTTCCCTCCCGCCTTCTCCTCCCCTTCCCTCCTTTCTCAACCACGTGCAACGCGGGAACACAGGCATGAGTGAAATACAGAGCCTGCCCTCAATTTGCTCACCGACTACTAGAGAACACACAGAAAGAGAGACGTGATTGTCATGTACGAGGCTCACAGCGCATATTTTGTTGAGTGAATGAATGAGAAAATGAATGAAGGAATAGAAGTAAACCAGCAGACGGATGTGCAAGGTGGACGGTTTAACCCTGAGAGAGGAGCAATCATTACATTTTTTTTTTACTCTGGGGATTTCTAGAATCTCAAAATGGGAAGGAAATTTGGTAGATATTCTATTTGATTTTGTTGCCCAGTACATGAATCTAGAACCTGCTGAGGGTCAGAGGATGGGCACCAGCTTCCCCACTGCCGAGAAGGTGACAAGGAACCCCTCGTGTAGATTTGGTGGTGCCTGTAGCTGAAGGGTTGAAGGGCAGAACCTCTTGGACGGCTCAGATGCTCTCCATGGGTTTCCCTTCCACCACCACCCCGACATCCAGAGTTCTATTTCTAGCCTGTTTTACACAAGGAGCTGACTTTGATCTGAGAGCCTGCAGTGTATTAAACTATTATGCACGCCTTCCTTTCCGACTAGAGGAGAAGCTGTAAGTGGCTCCTGGTAGCACTTGCTCTGATTTTCTCGGAGGCAGAGTCCCATTTGCCCTAGCAGGGAAGCTCCAATTACTCGGGCCAGGGAAGGGAGGGATTGTGTAGCTACAGGTCTCTCCAATGAAGAGTGAAATTTGTTTTCCGGTCTTTCATATTCCTGTCTTTGTTTTCAGTTTTATTATCTCCTCTGATATATCCATTCTGCTCATGAGCCCATTGGAAGAATTCTTCATCTTTGATATTGTGATTTTCACTTCCAGCAGTTCCACTGGCTCTTTTTTATGGTTCCCATCTCACCGATGAAATTCTTCATCTGTTCATGCATGTTTTCTCCATTAGATTCTTTTTCTTTTTTTTAAGTAGGCAGTCTCTCTCTACAGGTTACATTCTTTTTTTAAAATAATTTATTATTTATTTATTTATTGTCTGCGTTGGGTCTTCGTTGCTGTGCACGGGCTTTCTCTAGTTGTGGTGAGTGAGGGCTACTCTTCGTTGCGTGTGCGGGCTTCTCATTGCGGTGGCTTCTCTTGTTGTGGAGCACAGGCTCTAGGTGCGCGGGCTTCAGTAGCTGCAGCACTCGGACTCAGTAGTTGCAGTGCATGGGCTCAGTAGTTGTGGCTCATGGGCTCAGTAGTTGTGGCTCGTGGGCTCTAGAGCACAGGCTCAGTAGTTGTGGCGCATGGGCTTAGTCGCTCCATGGCGTGTGGGATCTTCCCGCACCTAGGATCAAACCCATGTCCCCTGCACTGGCAGGCTGATTCTTAACCACTGTGCCACCAGGGAAGTCCCTCCATTAGATTCTTTAAAATATTCATTACGGGTACTTGAACGTCTCTGTTAGATAATCCCGACACCTGATCTCTGAGTCTGTTTCTATTGACTATTTTTTCTTTTGGTGATGGGTCATGTTTTTCTTTCTTTTCCATGTGTCTTGTAATTTTTATTAATGCTGGGCCTTGTGAGTAATGCTGGACAGTAGAGACAGATGCATAATTTATGCCCAGAGAAGAGCATACCTTTTCCTCTGCCGGGCCATTAAAGTGGGACTTTTAGTCCATCTGGTCTGTAGTTATGGTGGGTCTGGGCTTTGTCGCTGTTTTAGTTGCATTCATTGCACCATAGCATGGTCCTTTTCAAGAGTTTGTTTTAATACAGAAACTAAATGTCACAGGTCCTTCTGATGTTATTTTTTTTAATCCCCAGAAAATTAATTACAGTATTTCCTGCTGACTGATGACCCTCACCCCCCATTCACTCATTCAATAGACAAGACAGAATTACAACAAAAGATTAATATGCCTGATGTCTATCCTCTCCCATCCCTGCGTCGCGTAGTGTAAAGAAGCTAGTGGGAAACGAATGGTCAGCAGAAAGGAGAGAAAAGTCTAATGTCCTGGGTGATCGGTCATTGAATAACTGGAAGTGGGGCAGTCTGGCTGGGGAGATAAGACACGAATTAACCCCTAAGAAGATAACTAAAACACGAGGCATTGGGAAGCAGGACAGGCTTACAAGTTTGGGAATACGTTCCAATTAAAAAAGCGTTATCCGTGGACCTCTACTGTCCAGATGCTCTGCTGTAGGTGCTGAGGGTACAGGAGGAGAGGCCCCATGGTTGAGAGTCGTTGGAGAAGGTGTCACAGTGGCCATTGGAGACTTTAAGTCCATGTGAAAGAGACTTCGAAAATTATTTAGGCCCAGGATTTCTAACTGGTTGGAATTGCCTATGTAGTTTAAGTCCATTTGAAAGGGACTGGAAGGGACTCGAAAATTATTTAGGCCCAGGATTTCTAACTGGTTGGAATTACCTATGTAGTTTAAGTCCATTTGAAAGGGACTGGAAGGGACTTCGAAAATTATTTAGGCCCAGGATTTCTAACTGGTTGGAATTACCTATGTAGTTTAAGTCCATTTGAAAGGGACTGGAAGGGACTTCGAAAATTATTTAGGCCCAGGATTTCTAACTGGTTGGAATTACCTATGTAGTTTAAGTCCATTTGAAAGGGACTGGAAGGGACTTCGAAAATTATTTAGGCCCAGGATTTCTAACTGGTTGGAATTGCCTATGTAGACGTGAAAATTCCAGCTCACTGGGGCACAAATCTGGGGATTCTGATGCAGTAGGTCTGATTGTGGTCCAGGAATCTGTATTGTAAAGAGTGTCCCAGATGATTCCGGAACACAGAACCACGGAACCAAACTCCTCACTTTACAAAACAAGCCAGAGATAAGGGGACCGATCTGCCAAGGTCACACAGCTTGGATGGCGGCAAAGCCAGGGTGCAAACCACATAACGGCGGCAACACTTGTGTATCAAGGGCCTTCTAATGGGCCAGGCACTGTATTACGTACTTTACATATATTATCACATTTAATCCTCGTAACAACTCTATAGAGTAACTAGCATGATCGTCATCTCCATTTTAAAGAAGAAACCAACTCTTTGGGAGGTTAAATTCTTGCCTGGAGTTGCACAGCAAATAAACAGCAGAGCCCAGATTTGAAGCCCAAAGCCCAGGACTTTAACCATTACCCACATAGACTCTTAGATATCTGCCTAACTTTTTTTCTTTTTTTTTGCGGTACGCGGGCTTCTCACTGTTGTGGCCTCTCCCGTCGCGGAGCACAGGCTCCGGACGCACAGGCTCACGGGCCCAGTCACTCTGTGGCACGTGGAATCTTCCCGGACCGGGTCACGAACCCGTGTCCCCTGCATCGGCAGGCGGATTCTCAACCACTGCGCCACCAGGGAAGCCCCCTGCCTGACTTTTTCACTGAACCTTAACTTAAAGCAGGGCTGGGAGAGGGAAAGAGCAGGTACGTGGCTGCAGGTCTCTTGAGAAGGGGTTTTAACCAAAGGCAGTGTGTTTTGGTGTGCATGTTCTATCTGGGTGAGCAGGGACAGCTATTCCCAGATTCTAGAAGGAGGTCTTCTCTGAAGCGTGTGCTGTTGACACACTTCCCCAAACTTAGGTAGGTTCAGTTGGGACTTTGGCACCAGCCTTGTGTATGTAATGGGATCTGACTGGCATCTTATCCTCAAGCCAGAATTTCACAAGTGCTCCCCCTCCGGGAGATGCTTATTTTCTCGGCCTCTTCTCCCCGAGGAAGAGCTTTGCGTGCCCTTGAAAGGAATCTGAGTAAAAGGGGCATAGCTTTCCCTGACCATTCACACCTCCCTCCTCCCACCCCCCTCTCCTAAACACATGCAGGCTCATGAGTTCCCTAAGGTACCATTTGTTCGGTGAACATTTAAAAAAAAAAATAATCCTGTAAGATTTTAGAGAAAAGCGTCTCTACTGCAGTGTAATTCTAAACCCCTCCGAATAAACAGACAAGTGAGATTTCAGCTGGCCAGTAACTGAAGACTCCGCTAAGGCACTCTCTGCGCTGTGGGGAGAGCAAATGGCATTCCTGGTTGCTCTCACGACTGAGTCAGTGCAGCTGAAGGATTAGGACCCAAGCTGGGTTTGAGCCCCAGCTCCACGGTTCCCCTGCTGTGGGATATTGGACCAGATACTGCATGTGAGCCGGATGCCAGCTTCTGCAAGCCCCTGTTTTCTCATCTGTCATAAGGAGGTGTCCTCATGGGGTTGATGGGGAGATTCAATGAAGGGTCTGGCCAGGGCTAGGTGATCAATCAATGATTACCATCATTTAAGGGTGATCTTGGACCATCAGACCTGCATTCATTTACCCTCCAACCCTGCATCCTGAATACGTCCCCTGCTTAAAGCATCTTATGAACAGCCCCAAGGGGCCAAAGAGCACTGTTGGGGTGCTTTGTGCCCCAACGGGGGGATATGTCTTACGAGATGCATCCTTAGAGAGAACATCATGGCGTGTAAGAAAGTTAAGCCCTCTCCTGGACTACCCCTGCCCCTGCCCCTCATTTCTTCAGTTGAGAAAATGGAGGTTCAGAGAGGTTAGGAAATTTGCACAAGGGCCTGGCCAGGAAGTGGTGGTGCTGGCATTCACGCTGCAGCCTGTTTCACCGAAAGCCCGTGTTTCTTTCTGCTGCTTGAGAGGTTCAGCTGGCGGGGATGGGAGGAGGGAAAGAGATGGGCCTTGTAGGTGTGGAGAACGACTGGAAAAAAGGCTCCGGGGTAGAAATGTGGACGGCAGAGGAGAGAGTTCGTAGGAGACTCTGAGGCTCAGAGAGGGGGCAGGAGAGCAGGTACAGAAGAATCAGGAATGTGGGCTCTAGTCTTGACCCCGTGGGAGTCTGCTGTGTGACCTCGGAGAATTTTCTCAGCCTCTCTGGGCTTCACTTTTCCTAACCCTGAAGTGGGACCTGTACAGATGAGAGGGTGAATGAGCGTCTGGTACATTGCAGAGCTCTCCACCAGGCAAGCGACTCTCCTGCCCTCAGGCAGGGGGACACAAGCTGCCCCCCACCCTCTAGGACTCAGGGGGGTCGGGAGACTTCTGGGGGTCCTGCTGCCACTTCTCGCTCTCTTCCCACAGGGTGGGAGAACGTCTATGGCTTTGACATGACCTGCATCCGGGACGTTGCCATGAAGGAGCCCCTGGTAGACATCGTGGACCCAAAGCAAGTGGTGACCAATGCCTGTTTAATAAAGGTCTGCAGACGCCGCTTGCTCGGGCCTGGGTGTGCGGGAACCTGGCTGTGTCACCTGGACTCTTGGGCCTGAGTAGAGGCCACACCAGCTCCTCCCAAACTGAGGCAAGGCCACCCTGGCCAGAGCCTCTGGCAGCCCGTGGTGACCTATCAAAGCCGGCACTGTCACCGAGCAGAGCTGGGGAGAGAGCGCCACTGGACTCCACGTGGCACAGTTGGGGGGTGGGTGGTGCATGTCCCTTGGTGAGGGAGGGGTGGGGTGTGAGGGGGGAGGGGTGTCGGGTGGGCTTGTAGGAATATCCGAGGGAGGACACCCTGGAGGCTCAGGTGGGGGGAAGCTCCTGCATTCCGAGGGCGCTGGCCTCCTAGGCAAGAGATCCCACACCTCAGTCTGCCGTGTGAGCAGCTCACGCCCGCACCTCTAAGCACACATCTGACCGGCCGCACGGAGCTCCCTCCTCCTGAGTGCCTTGTTGGTGCGGCCCTCACCTCTTGTCCTCCAAGGCTTTCTTCAGCGCAGACGGAGAACAGCTCGCCAGCACCCTCGGCAGACCAGTCCTTACCCAGTGCATCCTTATCACTAAATATCAGACGTGCCAAATTTGCTGGGGTACAGATAAAAGCCCCCCGAGACCTCCCTCCCTCCCAGCCCACACTCCTCCTACAGGTAACCGCTGTCCACAGGATGAGCTGATCTTTCCAACCCTTTTTCTAAGTATCTGCATTTACAAATGCTAATCTATCCTGTCTAACGATGGAAAACTCTTGCTATTTCACTACTTTTTTTAAAGTCTAGAAAGACATCTGTCTTATAGGCTTCAAGTTAATGTTTTAATCGAAGAATCTGGGTTCACTGTGTCCGTTGTCATCAGCCCTCCCAGCCCCCATCTTGCTGAAGCATACCCTCCCGCCCTGGTCCTGTGCACCTCACTGCTTTTTCGGGAACTCTGGGTGGATGCAACGGGGAAGAGCCCAGGGGTGCGGGGAGGTTTCTGCAGGACTGATGCAAATGGCTGCTTTGTCCAGGTGAGAACGGTCCCTTGTCCCTGGTCACAGTCTTCCTGAGAAGAAATGCAAGCCTTGTCACCATGGCATTTCAAAGGGACCTCAGAGGACAAATAAAACTAGATGTACCTTGTACAGGTCCCATCAGATAGACACCGCCTCCCTTTTGGAATATCCTGCCTGAGGATTCTGCTTCTTAACTCGGCCCTTTCTGAGTCCAGGCAGGGTTGATGAGAAGCAAACGTCCTCTTATTTCTTCCCACCGGCCCCTCTGTCCCCGAAGCCTCTCTCTCTGGCATCCCAAACAAGAGCCAGCAAAGTCCACCCCAGATAACTCCCCCGTAGTGCAGAGCATGGCTGCCAACACTGTAGTACGAGTGGAGATCACCTGGTGCAACTGCATTTGCCAAAATGACGCATGGCAGCTGTATGGAACCGATAGGCGTCTGCCCATGGTGGCGCGGGGATACGATTCCTTCAATGTGCTTGGGCCCTGGGTCGCTCTCTGCCCCTGCCCTGCAGGTGTGGCCACGGCACTTGTGCACGTCCAAGGCTGGTCCCAGACTGGCCTGCTCTGTCCCCCCCGCCTCCCTCTCCCCCTCCAGCCAGGAACAGGCAAGGGTCTCTCCTTGGTTACACCGGAGTGCAGCCTGGGACTGTGGGTATGGCGGGGCTGGAGTTCTGGGCCCTCCGTGCATGTCACCTTTCTTCCTGAGCTCTGAGAAGGGCAAGGACGGCTGTGTTTGCTTCTGCCACCAGGAGAGCCATCGTCAGCTCTCGCTAATGTGCTCAGCACCTTCCCTGGGAAAACACTTGCCCTTCTTCACACGCTTAATTGCTATTTTCATCGCTATTAACGTTGCGGCTTGTGACACTTTATTATAATTAAGACTCTGTTTTGACCAGACTTCTGATCTGAGACAACCATTTGTAACATGATGTAGTGATGTGGACAGCATCGGCCGGGGCCCCTCTGAGTCACCGGTGCCTGCGGAGCCCTGCGCCTGGTGGGGCGGCCTGAGGCCGAGCCAGGGGTCTCGCTGGGGTCTCAGAGTTGCTGAGGCGGCTGCTGAAAGAGAAAGCCTTCTGGCAAAGGGATCAGGGCTCCGGGGGCCAGCATAACGTGTCTGCCTCTGGACACTTCGGGCCTGAGAGGAGGGAGGGACCTGACCGGAGGCCTTTGTGTCTCTGAGGCCCGGTCACAGCTGACTCACCCACACAGACTGCCTGTCCCCACTCCAGAGGCCAGCAGTCGCCTCCCTGGCGCCCATTCTAACGCAGATCATCCTTTCAGTCTGGACGGGTTTTGTTCCTTCGGAGGCCCCTATTCAGATGCAAATGTCCGTAGGACCTAGAGAACGCTGTCAGGGCACTGGTGGCCGACACTGGTTGATGGGCGTCTGAGACCCTATAGAGACGGAATCCCCGACAGATGGGGTGTTTCTGTGTGTGTGTGTGCGTGTGCGCAGGTGCATCATTGTTCCTGTGCAGGCTGAGAGTGGTGAAGAAGTGAGGTGAGGACAGAGGAGAAAGGAACCAGTCCAGATGGGTCACGGGGTCTACTTCCCAGGTCCCCCTCTGAGTCCAGGCCAAGAGGCTTGGATATTTTTAGGTAAACCGTAGAAAGTCGTGGAAGGCTTTAGATCCAGGGAATGGCACAGTGTGAATGCATCTGAGAGAGATTAGTTGGTTGGTCCGAAGGGGAGGCCTGGGGAGGGGATGGGAAGGAGAGGCCTCAGGCAGGGAGACAGTTTTAGGAGAAGAGTGGCGCGTGTCGGGGTTACATCGCTCACTGAGGGCGCACAGACCATAACGTCCAGACCCCGCGTCTAAAGGGCTCCAGTCTAATGGTGGGGACAGGGGCGGAGGTGGTGAGACCCCTGAGAGGAGCCAGAAGCAGGGTGGAAAGACCAGGCGAGGCCCCTGGCAGAGGGCGCCCGAGAGAAAGGGACAGGGACCTTGGAAGGAGCCTGGAGCCTGGCGGGCTGGCCCCAGTGGAGAAGGAGCGGAAACGTCAGTGAATGTAGACAGCGTGAGCCCAGCCTAGGGGACTCTGCCGAAGCCCTTATCAAAATCACAGTTAAGCACAGCTGCGCTAAGAGTGTCTGGGCTGGAGGGACCTGCAGACACGTGGCCCAGAGGGGTGGCAAACCTCATAAGCTGACAGGTACTGGGGCTAAACAGATTTCCCCATGCTGGGCAATGGCCCAAACTAACAGGGTGACATGTAATGAAGGACCCTCCCCCCCGCACTCGGGTCCCAGAAATAAGGATGATGAAAGGGATGCTGTGGGGAGGGGCTTGGCCGGCTGAAGGCAGCTGCAACCGGCAGAGCGCGCTTCGAGGTCAGAGGCTGCTAGAAGCGGGTCCCAGATCAGGAGGGTGACGGCGTCGGAAGCCATGACTCAGGAGACGCAGTTTATGCTGGAGGAGAAAAGGTTTAGGGGACCCACGTGAGCACGAGCGGGCGGTGGCTTGTTCCGTGGGTGGAAGTTACAGAGGCTGCTGAGGGCCCTGCTCGCTAGTTTAGAAGCAGGACCTACCGACTGGAGACATCGGGGAAGGATTGGCTGCCTGATAGGCAGTGAGTGCATCCTCCCAGGGGGAGTGCAGGAGCCCACGGCAGCCACTACCTGGGGATGCTCCCCAGGGCTCTTGCATTCTCGGGGTAAAAGGGGACTGGCTTTCTAACCCCATCGAATTCTGCACGCCTGACCCGGGCTCACAGGGACCTTTAGCCCTGTTCCCGTACTTGAGCTTGTATCTGAAGTGATGTCACCGACATCGAGGGCTCCCACGGTCCCCTGCACCTGCAGTCCCACCCTCTTCCCAACCGACAGGTCAGAGGGGGTCACAGCTGCCAGCCCGCACCGTAACAAGTCTCTGGGCTGCCTGGCTGCCTCGACCTCACTAGCGCCTCTGTCCACTGCCCTCCTGTGGAGACAGGACTTGGCTTTGAAGTCCCCAGGATGTTTTGCATCAGTTTTTCCTTTATTCATCCTAGAAACGTGTAGAGATAAAAGTCTCTGTCTCTTCGCTGCTCTTGTTTCCCCACCCGGAGACCCCTCTCTCCTAGTCACTCCCAACATCTTCCTTCATCCGGGTCTCAGGGGCGCCCCTGGGGACCACTCCAGGCACACAGGTGTCTGTCTGGCCCGTACAGAGCTTTCAGGACGGAGGTGTCTGCCATACAGCCCGGCAGTGGGAGGTTCTTCCTTAGACCTCACTGAAGGCGGCCTGGATGCCTCCTGGGCCTTGGGAGGTCTGCTGTGTCTTGCTGGAGCCGGCCAGCGACGGGTCAGCATCCTTCTCGCAGAAAGAGCACCATGTTGCAAACCATTGTTCATTTTACTCCCGCTCCCAGCAAGACTGATGTGCAGCCGCTTCCCAGCTGAAACTGTTAGAACGATGAGTTCCTTGTGTTGTCCATTCCTAGCTGGAACTGAAAAGTTCTCACCTCTTATTTCCCCCTTTCATTTGTTTTTAACTGTCCGGGCTTGTGGTAAATGGTCGGCTGGCTTCCCCAGGCTCAGTCCGTGACCGTGCGGGCTCGGTCCTCACTCCTGAGAGAATACTCCGTACCTCGTATTGCTGGAAAGGGAGCAGTCGGGTCTGCCGGAACCTGGGAGGGCTTGACGGGGCACACACTGCTGCCTTGATTCAGTAGGTCTGGGATGCCCTCCCCTCCCCGCCCCACCCCCGGCGATGCCGACGTGCTCCTCCAGGGACCACAGCCTGAGAACAGCTAGATGCACTAGTGATGCCGAGGGGGACTGCTCTGAGGATATCTGGGTTGGGTTTACAGAGGCTCTAATTCATCTTCTTCTCCTCTCCCCTCCCCCGCATCAGCACTCATCCCCAGAAGATTTACCGTCCTGATTCTGTTATCCTCAGGCTCTGACTTAAATCTGCTCGCAGCATTGCCTTAGCCGACTCCACCCTAGAAAGGATGGAGGAGGTCATGGGGAGGGGGGTGGGTGGGCCTGGGAAGTCCCCCCGAGAGCCATGACACCCTGGGGAGTCTGCCATCCATAGTCTCCCTGGGAAATGAAGCTGAGGACGGCCCAGACCCGGTGGAGGCACTGAGCGTCCGCATTCTCTCTTCTCTGGGCTGCAGGAGGTGGACATCTACACGGTGAAGACGGAGGAGCTGTCCTTCACATCCGCCTTCTGCCTGCAGATACAGCGCAATGACTACGTCCACGCCCTGGTCACCTATTTCAATATCGAATTTACCAAGTGCCACAAAAAAATGGGGTTTTCCACAGGTGAGCCTTCTGCTGGCCTTCCAGACCCTCCTGGCCTCGTGCCAAGGCTCTGTGGGAAGTGACCTCCCCGGCCTGGACGTGGGGCAAGGGCCGGGGGCATCAGCCAGGGGCCCTCACTTAGCACCTCCTAAGCCTCTCCAGCCGTGGAGGAGTCGCACGTCCCCAGGGTTTTGGATGCCCGATGAGAAGGTAAAAAACTTGTGGCTGGTGTGGCCAGAGCTGAGAGCAAGTGTCGGGTGGGGAGAGGCAGGCGTGGAGGCCACCTTTCAAATGCACGTTTGTTCATTTAGTGTTTCCCGAGCCCCCTCTGTGTGGGTGGAGGATACGGAGACGCCTCATGACAGATTCAGCGTCTGCTTCCCTAGGCTGCAACCTGGCTCTACGTCTCCTTCCTGTCTTCCCAGCTTCTGTCCCTCCCCATTAAGTCCCTGACGTGCTCCAAACTCCTTCAGAGGTGCCTCATCGCCCGTAGCAGATAAGTCCAGATTGCTTAGCCTGGTAACTGGCAGGGGGTTGGTCCCCTGACCGGCCCCATCCCACTTCCCCAGCCTCATCTCTCAGCACCCTTCGCGCTGTGCCGTCCACCCCACGCCTTTGCTGCCGCACACGCAGCCCAGCACACACTGGCCCTGCAGCTCTCTGCGCCCAGGCATCTTCAGCCCCTCGGCCGTGGCCTCTGCCTGCCCCAGCCCCGCTTCCATCCACAGGGCAGGAGGGTCTTCTGTCAGATTTGTCTCCTTCCCTCCTGTATTTGTCTGCTGGGGCCACTGTAACCAAGTATTCCTCATGGTTCTGGAGGCCTCTGGAGTTTTCTCCTGAGGCCTCTCTCCTTGGCTTGCCAACGGCCGCCTTCTCGTGGCCGCCTTCCTCTGTGCTCATCCCTGCTGTCTCTGTGAGTGTCCTAATCTCCTTGCTCTACAAGGGCACCAGCCAGATTGGATGAGGGCCCACGCTAAGGGCCTCGTTTTAACTAAAGACATTCTCTCTGAATACGTTCATATTCAGAGATCCTGGGGGTCAGGGCTCCAGCACATGAATTCTGGGGGGAGACGATTCAGCCTATGGCAACTCCCGCATCCCTCTCCTCCCCTGGCCACCTCCGGCTCAGGCTGCGTCTCTCAGCTCAGGTATTATGACCCCCTCCTTCCCTCCAGGGTCAAGGTTAGGCCTTCTTCCTGGGGCTCCCTAACATCCTGTGCTTATGTCTGTCATGGCCATGCTTAAAGTGATACGGGTGCAGTCTAACAAAAAGATAACAAAAGGGTATAAAAAGGGGCATCAAAAGTTAAGGAAAAACACCTCCCCCCCATCCATGCCAATCCCGTGCCTGAAACGCATATTTGTTCACGACTTATTTCGTAGCCTCCGAAAAATGTCAGTGGTGCACAAGCAACTACATACCTACATACACTTTTTTTCCTTTTTATTTGAAATAATTATAGGCTCACAGGAAGTTGCAAAAATAGTCCATAGATTTCTGTGAATCGTAGACCCAGCTGCCTCCGCTGGTGGCATCTTCCATGACAGGAGTACGACATCCAGCTACACTTTTCTTGAAAACACAGGTCGGCTCGCACCGTACGCACTGCCCCTGCTCCCTGTCTTTAGTTAACCATGTGTCTTGGAGATGCCGCCAGAGCCGCGCGGAGATATATCCAATCTCTTTTTTTGAAACAACTACCCAGGATTCCAGTGTAGGCTGTGCCACTAGTCACTGAACATTTCCATCGTCTTCTGCAGACCTGGGTCTCCCCCAGCTGGGCTCACATCTCATTAATCTCTGCCTTCCTAGCTCCTCCCAGCGGGGTGTGGCTCCGAGATTTCTATGCAAATCTCTGTTCAATGCGTTTATGAAGCTAGGATTCCTGCCCTGAGCATGTGTTCATCCTGACCGCTCACGGGAGGTCTTCCTGGGAATTGGGAGCTTGTCGCCGGGGTTGAGTGTGCACGTGGCAGGGATAGGTGAGTTCTACCAGAATTTGAAGATACGATTATTCACTTCCTGCAGCCACGGTGCCAGCGGTCCTCTTTCACGTGGTGACAGCGATCCCACTTGATCATGTTGTTTCATCCTTTGTCTGTGTTGCCCAGTTTTCTGACACCTCGTTGATGTATTTTACATCCATACAGATGAGTGACCCTGGGTCTGTAGATCTGTTTTCTTGTGAATCTCTCTCTCTCTGACTTTGCCAACAGAGTAATTCTGATCTCGTAGAATAAGTTGGGGAGTGTTTCCTCCTCCTTTACCTGCTGGAAGGGTTTTTGAAGGATCAGTGATATTTCTTTTATAAATGCTTGCTGGAATTCCTTAGTGAAGGCATCCGAGCCTGGAATTTTCTCGTGGGAGAGAACGGACAAGAGACTTCACCTAATCCCTCACAGAAGGGCTTCTTCCAGAGTTGGTGTCTCCTGACCATCAGGACTAGGGTCTTCTGGTCTCCATCAGTCAGGCCAGCGCTGGTGCCGCCTCGTCCTGGGGAAGAGACCAGAGAGCCCCGATCCGGGTCACTGTCAGCTGCTACCCTCCCTACGGGAGCAGCAGACGAGCTTATCCTCTCGGTGGGTGCGCAGGAACAGCCAGCAGGAGGAAGGGGTATTTTACCTGGACCTTGAAGGATGGGTGAGACTCAGCCTTGCCATGGTGAGGGTTGGGGCAGTGAGGGCTGAGGAGGGCCCGATCGAGGACGGTGCCTGTGACTGGAGGCCAGGGATGGAGCCACGGTGGCTGGCTCTGCTTCCTCCATCCCTGGGCGATGCCTCCCCCAGGGCCCGCCCTGCCGCAGGTGATGGGAAAGTCAGGGGGCAAGGGTACTCTGGGAAGAGTTCTGTGTCTCTAAAGCCTGGGCTACAGCCCCGTAGCTCCAGGCTGCGTTTTTCTTTCCCTGAGATGATCTGTTTCCGGCGGATGACAGCGTGGTTTTGGTCCAGCCTGTAGCATCTTTACCATCTTGGCCATCTTCCAGCTGGCATGGCTTTGGCAGTGGGCTTTACTCAGACCCTCTGCACTCTGACCAGCAAGGAAAGCATATTTCTCCTTTGTTTTTAAGGACCTCAGATGCACGGAATTAGATTAATCCGAATTCGTGGTTCATGACGTGCTACCATCATTGGATCACACACAGTTCACTTCTGGCTTATTTTTTAATTAATACAAGGGACACCTGTGAACTTGCCACCTAACTCAGTAACAGATTGTAAATAAAGTGTTATTAATTAGAATGTAATAGTAACTAGAACGCATTATTAACTAGAAGGTAATAATTCTAATTATTATTAGAATTTAAATACATTAGTTAATATCAAGAGATAAACTATTGTTAATTAGAATGTAAATATTAACCAGAAATACATTATGAATAAATATAATATGATTATGCTTATAATTAATACATGCAAGTCAAGTCATTCAGAGTCACCTAATAAATCCCTGTGAGCTCAGCATCTAGCTCAAGGGCTTAAATACTACCAGTACCTTTGCGGCTCCCTGGATGGTCCCATCTTATCCCCTCCCTCCACATCGCCTCTAAATGAACATTATCCTGAATGTTCAGTTCCTTATCCCCTGCTATTTTTAAAAAGGTTTATCATGCGTAAGTGTAGGCCTAAACAAGGTATCGTTTGGCCTCAGCTGGCTTTGAACTTCAGGCGAAGTGCAGCCTGCTGTAAGCGGCCCCTCGCCATCGGCCCCCAAGGTTTGCAGCTGCTCCGGGAGACCCACGCGAAGGCGCGTCGCGGCTTGTGCAGCTTGCAAACCGCCCCCGTAAATGGTGCTGGTGACTGCCTGCTGCGGCTCCGGGCACAAGCACCCAGGGTTCCACGCTGTGCCAGCACAGCTGCCCCGGCCCTTGGACACAGCCTCGGAGGGCGGGGCAGGAAGTGGGAACTGGGCCCCCTGGGGCTCCTGCTGGAAGGGCAGTACCCAGAGTAGAAGCAGGCCTGCGCTAAGTCCTAGTTTTTCCAGGAAGCCCTTCAGGCCGTGGAGGTGCTGCTAAGTGAGCTCCTTTCTGGGCCTTGGACTCATTAGTGAAATGACATGGTTGGACCTCGACTGCCTGGAAGCCCCTTCCCAGCTTTGCCACCCTGTGACACTGAGCCATTTTCTCAGGTCAGAGAAGCTTCTTCATGCATCGTCTTTAATTCTCCAAAAAGCCTGTGAACCCCCCCGGGAACAGAGTTACAAATTTACAGCTAGAAAAAGTATTAAATTCCAGAAAGAACTACCAGCCACTTAGCCATGGGGAAGAGAAAGAGGAAGCAGGACTCCACTCCCTCTCCAGAAGCACCAGGAAAATCTTCCTGTGAGAGGCCCCAGACGTTTGCTCCTGCAGCCCCCGTGCACCCCTCCTCCATCCTCGGTCACAGCTCCCACCCGACCTTATGGCCAGCTACCTGAGTGTCTTCTCACTTAGGCTGCAGGATCTCGGGGGGTGAGGCTGTACTGGCTGCTGCTCCCCACATTTAGGACCACATCAGGCACGTGGCAGGCACCCTGAGTGGATGACTGCTGAATGCATGAATGATTGAATGAATGCCTGAATGAGTGAATGCACGCACGAGTGAATGCCTGAATGAGTGAATGAATGAATGCTGAATGAGTGAATGCGTGCGCGAGTGAATGTATGAATGAGTGAATGAATGAATGCCTGAATGAGTGAATGCATGCGCGAGTGAATGTACGAATGAGTGAATGAATGAATGCCTGAATGAGTGAATGCATGCGTAAGTGAATGTATGAATGAGTGAATGTACGAATGAGTGAATGAATGAATGCCTGAATGAGTGAATGCACGCGTGAGTGAATGTACGAATGAGTGATGAATGAATGCCTGAATGAGTGAATGCATGCGTAAGTGAATGTATGAATGAGTGAATGTACGAATGAGTGAATGAATGAATGCCTGAATGAGTGAATGCACGCGTGAGTGAATGTATGAATGAGTGAATGAATGAATGCCTGAATGAGTGAATGCACGTGTGAGTGAATGCATGAATGAGTGAATGAATGAATGCCCGAATGAGTGAATGCATGCGCGATTGAATGTATGAATGAGTGAATGAATGAATGCCTGAATGAGTGAATGCATGCATGAGTGAATGAATGAATGTGTGAATGACGGTTCGGTCATAACGAGGAAGCCTGAAAGCCACTTACACTAACTTGAAGGTTGTAGTTGGGGCAGAGCGGGAGGGAAAGGCTTGTCCACTGACCAGAACTCTGGGTGTCGTGGTCCACAGTGATACTGAACGCTCACCCCTGTGCACAGGAACTTTCTGGAGAATCCCTAGAACATTCCAGACCACGACAATGAGGCAGCACCGCTTTACAGGCCAGAGCCATAGTTGATGGATACATGAAATGATATGCCACTTTCCACAATGATTAACTAACCACCTAATGCAATGGGTTAGCAGTACCCTAACCTGGGCCCGCTGTGTTACAGATAAGGGGACCGTATAATTCGTCTTTCAAATGAGGACATTTTGAGAGTGAAAGGGAGAGCTACAGATAATTACACCAGGAAAACGGTCCTGGGCACAGCAGGAGGCTGGTCGTCCTCAGTGTATCCTTTCCCCTTCCCATCACCTGTCCTCACAGGGAGGTAAACTTTCTGCAGGTGTAGAAAATGAGCGCCAGGGTCACAGTGCAAATGCATGGCAAAGTGGAGACTGGACACTGGGCCTACTGTTGCCTAATTAGATGTCCCTTCCACTGATACCCACCCAAGAGATGTATTAGATGTAAATGATCGAGTCTGCACAGCAACTGGCTGTGTATCTACAACACCTGGGGGGAGACTGCCCCCATCTCACACCCAGAATTACTGGATTCAGATCTCTAGGACTAGAGTCAAAACATCTGAATTGTCATCCACTTCTCCTGGACACCCTGATGGAGAACCTGCATTGAGAAAACTGCTTTAGCAATGAGTCCGTGGACCCATCGTGGAAATGAGATGTTTGGGGAAGTTCTTAACCTTTTGATGTTGATGTCAAGGGGAAATGTCACTCTCCTCCAACCCAAGGCTGGTGTCTTTTGGGCGACCAGCATCAGAGGTGGACTTCTGGGCTCGCTGGCTGGCGGAGCTGAGCCAGTGAAGTCTCTGGGAGTCTCACAGGCATCTGATTAGGAGGCAGAAGGTAGCTGCTGGAATCTCCTTGCCTGAAGGTCTTTAAGAACAGGAGAGACACCTGTCTGGGTAGGCGTGGGTGGCAGCGGGGGTGACAGTGCTGTCAGTCATACGCTGCCAGCCTCTGCACACCCCGGAGACGAGCTTTTGACAATTCGTTTAGATGTCGTTGGAAGGGAAGGTGCTGGGAGCAGGTGGACTTTGCCTGTGGGCCGCAGTATGCGTAGAGGCCAGGAAGGCTGGGTGTGTTTGGGGATCCAGGATCTGAGCGGCACAGACTCTATGTACATGATCCTCCTTCAAGCCCTTCCGAATCCTCAGGCTGCCTCCCCTCCACTAGACCTTGAGTCGGCATCGATTTCCTAAATGCACACATCGAAGGCTACTCGAGTGTCCAAACCACTGACATTTGATCAAGCTGGTTCATTGCAAAGGACACAGACAGA
This sequence comes from Tursiops truncatus, assembly GCF_011762595.2. Classification (NCBI taxonomy): domain Eukaryota; kingdom Metazoa; phylum Chordata; class Mammalia; order Artiodactyla; family Delphinidae; genus Tursiops; species Tursiops truncatus. The sequence goes on along the minus strand of NC_047044.1, from coordinate 98,595,260 downwards.
CAGACTCTTCACCACCATTAAAATAGATCTTGGGGTCTGAAGGATCTTGGCCTGACTGGGCATACGATAAATCCCCAGCCAGGTTGTGTGTGCACTCCTCCGGGCCGGACCGCGGGTGTGCATACAGTCGTGGGGCAGCCCCAATCCTTCCTGTGATTAAAACTCTGCCTTCTAGTGATTCTGAGTGCCTAGCCTTTGTTCTGCCTCCAAAGCCATCTATAAGGCCACATATAAGTCCTTCCATGTGACAGCCTTTGAAGTATTTGAAAGGCACTTACTACATCCTCCCTAAGTCTTCCCACCTTTAGCTCTGGTCCTAAGCAACGAGGGAATCAGTGTTCATGAGTCCTGCATCCTGGTGGAGGGAGGTAAGAGCCTGAAGGGCAAGAGGAACTGACTGTAAGACGGGTTCTTCTACAACCCTTAGGTCCCAAAGCCGCGGTGTCACCGAACACCTCTGGGTACCTTGAAGCGTCACAACGCGCCCCCTCTGGGGCTTTTTACCATCGTTCATTTATTCGGTACTCACAGACCCAGCAAGGGTGGTGATGGGCTCTGAGGACAGAGCAGTAAGCAGACCCCGGCCCTCATGGAGACTGCAGTCTTGCGGAGGACACAAACACGTAAAAAGAGACAGAGACGGTTATGCAGGGGCATGACAGTCACCGTGGTGACATAAGCCCAGGGTGCCCTTAATCCAGCTGGGTCAGGCAAGGCGTGCCCAAGGATGTGACCTTGAAGAATGAGGAAGGGAGAGGCCGGTGATGAGGGAGGGAAGAGTGTCCCAAGGACGGCTGCTGCTGAGGAAGGGGGCCCATGAGACAGGACCCCTCATCTAGTTGTAGAATTGGTAGTGTGCCCAGAGGGATGGGTGGGATTTCGTGGCAAATGCAGGGGAGGGGACGTGCAAGCCTCAGTCAGTGTGGACGACGTGTGAGCTGTGGAGCAGCGTTGGGTCCGTGGAATGAGAATCTTCCCCTATTCCTATTCATCCATGTAGGAAGGCACGGCTGAAACCCCAGGGCAGGCCTGGGCCAAGGGAACTAGGATTGGTTTTAGGACAGAGAGGCAGGCAGGGAAAGCTATGTGTAGGACTGGGGTATCAGCGGAATCGGCGAAACCGGCTTAGCCGTGGCGTTGGCATGAACGGTGTCATTTAAGTGGAGACGGGATGCACCACCCTCCAAATCTCTCCCCTACAATGTCTGAAAGTCTTCACTCTGTTGAACTAATGAAAACCAGTAGCATTTTGAGATTCGTTGTTAATGCCGCCCCCTGTATGGCTTTGTAATATCAGCTTGTTTCTCTTCTGATCCCCAGCGAAGACCCGCAGTCCCGAGGGGGCGGGGCCTTGACCCCGGGAGGAGTCCCCGGGCTGAGCGGGGCGTCCTGCGGGCTTGGAGCAGGCGCAGGGGCTGGGTGCCTGACCCAGTGAGAGCGCTCGCTGTGGTGTTCAGTGGGTCGTCCGCGCGGGGTCCCGGCCCCTCTGAGACGTCTTCTCTAACTCTTCCTTGTCATCCTTCAGCCCCTGACGCCCCCTACACCCACTGGAAGCAGACCGTCTTCTACTTGGAAGACTACCTCACCGTCCGGAGGGGGGAGGAGATCTACGGGACCATATCCATGAAGCCAAATGCCAAAAACGTGGTGAGTGCCGAGGCATCCTCTGTGAGGCCGGGGTCAGAGAGGAGGAGGGACCCGGGGGCCGGCTTCCAGGGAACTGCCAGGACCCACTTGCCCCGGGGGGCCTGGCTGCCTTGTGCACAACCGGAAAAGTTACAGGGGAAGCGGTAGGAAGGCGGGTTTGGATGTGATGGCCTCCTTCAAGGACTCCAGCCTGGACCCCTTAAGACTGGGGAACTGGAGCCTTTCTGTAGGACACCCTGGACACCCTCCCAGCCTTGAGGACAGCTTCCCGCCCTCGGTGGGGGGTGTTTTGAGAACAGGGGCTGTGGCCATGGACTTTGCCTCATTTAGGACCAGCTGAGCCAGGAAAGAACAGTGTGTGGTGGCTTGGAAGACCGGGCTCGCCTTCCTCAGGCTGGCCTGGGGGGCTGGAGGCCGTGTGATTCTCTCTGAGCCCCCTGGGGTGCAGGCACGTGCCGGGCAGGCGCCGAGGGCGCGCCGAGGCTTCCGCCCTGGGAGACTCGACCGCCCCACTTCTCCCGGGAGGAAACCAGAGGGAACATCTCTGTATTCTAACAGGAAGGACTTACTTAGGTTAGAAATCAAAGGCCTCCCCGTGAGGGTAACGAGGCACCGGAAGAGGCTCCCGAGGGCTGTTGGTGGGGAGCGGAGTCCTGAGCTGGAAAACCCTAGCGGCGCAGATGCGCCCGGCCCTCTGCCTGCGGGGAGGGGGGCCGCCTTCCCCCGCCGCCTTCCGCGCTGATGCCCCGGCTCCTCCTTCTTTGCAGCGAGACCTCGATTTCACAGTAGACTTGGATTTTAAGGGACAGCTGTGCGAAACATCTGTATCTAATTACTACAAAATGCGTTAGCACACGTGGGAGGCTGCAGAGAGCGAGCGAGCACGGAAACTCACCTCCGTCTGAGGCGCCGCCACAAGGGACCCTGTTTGCAGGACTACACGCTCCAAACCGGAGTCTGACACTCTGCCCTTGAGATTGGTGAACTCAGCCGGCCTCCTGAGGCCCCTGCCACTGGACAGAGGGCCTCCAGCTTCTCGGCTCTGCTCTGGGGGCCCTTCTCAGAGGCTCTGTCGTCCCGACAGAGAGCCACGGCCAGCGCGGCAGCCGGGCCCCGATGGAGGAGTCCACGCGTGTCCCCATCGTCCTCCTTAACCGTGACTCTCGGATCTTCAAGTTTTGCATGCTGCAGGCATCTAGGACAGATTGCTTCACTAGACCCTGGAGACTAGCGTCTTTGATAGCATAAGCCAGACGCTGTGCGTGCGGCGGTGTGCGTGCGCATGCGCGGACAGCATACCTATTCGTTCCTTTACCCGGCACGCGGGTATGTGCTTGCATATACAGCCAAGCGGTAGCGTCCGTGTTCATCCAGGGCTGTGTGCGTGTGTGCGTGCGCGTGTGTGCGTAGAATATATATTATCTCAGAGGAGATTCTGTTGCTTTCGAATAGGAATTTGTTTTGTGATTAGTTCTCCCCCTTCCCCACCCCTTCCCCGCTATGAAATGTCCTCTGTACAGCTCCGGTCTCCTTTTGACTAGACTGTGGCTGCGAACCCTGGACGTAGGACCATGCACTCCATGGGCGCTCAATAAATGCACATGAGAGCGAAGCGATGGGGTGGCTGTGTTCTCGGCGCTCTGGGCAGGGGGGCGGGAGGAGGTCAGTGGAACAGAAGATCCAATCGTGCCGCTCCCAGAAGGAAGGTAGCTCCTTGGTAAAGGGAGCCTTGAAGCTAGGACCAGTCCAAGGGCTTCTCCCTTGTGACCCTCAGGGGTGGGAGGAGAGTCCTGCAGCTGGGGTGGGGGGACATGAGTTAACCTCGAGTGCTCCAGAATGGGAGGCGAGGTGTAGCCCGGAGAGAGGCCAAGGTCGGGGCGGGAAAGGCTGGGAGGGTCCAGAGGAAGCAGGAGGTGGTGTGAGCTCACGGTCCTGGGCTGCTAGTGTGAGACGAGGGCAGGGTCTGAGGGCAAGGCCGGTGGAGGCACGGGCCGGGGCGTGGTGGTGGACCGTCTCGTTCCTACTCTCCCTCACCCCGTTACTGGCTGCCTAGGTGGGTGTCTGCCCTGGCCTGCACCCTCCCCATCAATGGGACCGCACCCCCCCGCCCCACCGTCTTGAACAGGGCACCCACAGAGCCCAAGTGAAAGAACTTGGGTCCTGGAGGTGACATCCTAGGTTCTACAGAAGCTCCCTTCCCCAGAGTGGTTGCTAAACCTCCAGTTCCCCAAACGATTTCTGCCACCTCTACCGCTTTCGACTCTGGTCCCATCGTGGAAAGGGCGGAGCCAGAGGGGGCCTGCCGGGCCAGCAGAGGCCTGGGATTCTTCGAAGGCCCAGAATGTTCCCTTCCTGGGAAGGAGCAGGTGTGAGCTACTGCAGGGGCCTCAGGGAAGTGCCTGGTGACCCCCGATGCCCTCCCGGGCTGGAGAGCCCTGGGCAGGCAGAACTGGTCCTCCAGCAGGGGTGCCTCCTCCCACTGTCTGCAGGTCACACACTGATTGCATTTGCATGCGGCTCTGAGGGACAGGTGTGCCCTGGACCAGGCGGGGCCTCTGGAGTTCCTCACCTGTCCCCGTTCCCCACCTTGCTGCTCCAGCGCTCAGCCGTGGCAGGAATGAGATCTCTGTGGTCGGGACGATCACTTGGTGAAAAGATGGGGCCTCACCCACGGGCAGGGACCAGACCGAGCTGCCTTGAGGATTCAGTTGCCGAGGAGGCTGAGGGCTGCCCCTCTGGTGTGGGAAGGAGCGAGCCAGGCTGGCCTGTGGGTGGGTGTCCTGGGAATGGCCGTGCCCAGGAAAATGACAACGGACTCCAGTGGCAGCGGCCCCTGCCCTTTCATTGTCCTCTGGCATCTGTGTACGTGTTGGCTTCCCCGAAGCCCTGGGAGTTGGGCACGGAGGCCCTACCCACAATGGTAGCTGAGCCTCTGGGCCCCGGGGTGGGGAGGAGTGGGGTCCTGGGGGAGCTGGGCCCCCATCTCCACACCTGCTCACGTGTCCTCTGCTGCCCTGCTCAGTCCTCTGCATCCCCGGCTGGGGAGGCCTCTCTTTGTAGCTAGAGACAAACAACAGTGCAAATCGTGGAATGCTTTTGTCCACATGTTTTGCACAAGAAAAATAGAGAAACTTAATCGGGGAGAACAATGAGTGCGTTAAAAGAAGGAAGGGGGTTGAGGAAGGATGGGGGGTCCCCCAGAGGGCACGCGAGGGGAACCCCTTAGTGGGAGTCGGGGAGCCCCTGGATTCTGCCCATCCCTGGGCAGGGAGCCCATCCGGCTTTGGAGAATTCCATCCATGGTCCACAGGGCCAAATCCCACATGGCCACCAGGAGCCAGCAAGGTCGATGACCTTCCGGGAGCTCTGGGCATTTGGAAGCTGCAGGCGTTCCTGACACCCCTGGGGGCCGGAAGGGGAGGCCCAGGCTGGGCAAAGGCCCGGCAGTATTGCGGGCCTCTCCAGCCAGAAGACGAGAAGCGGGCAGCCCCGCGGCCTCTCCCGGGCCCCGGGTCTTCAGCACCTGCCCCCCTGGCTCCTTGCTCTGCCCCTGGGCTGCAGGAGTGAAGTCGGGAGAGTGTGGAGGGGCACCTCCACCACGGCCCCCTCCCTCCTGCCCGTGGGGGCGCTGCAGGGGGACTGTCATCTCCCCTGATTCAGTGGGAAATGAGCGGTGTCTGCTCTGAGCACGTTCGCGATGGGATGAGGGCTCAGCTCAACAACAGGGGTGCTGCGGAGACCACTTCACTTGTGACAACTGTTTTTCCCTGACTCTGCCTCTTTCTTTTTTCCAACCTTCCTTCCTTGACTGTACCCGACTCAGTAGTGACTTCCTCCGTGTCCCTCTCCTCCCTCTCTGGGGAATTTCTCCCTTCCACCCCACCCCACTTCTCTCCAGGCCTGCAGCCGCGGTGCCCCTTTCGTGGTCTTATTTGGCCTGGATTGTTCATGGGCCCCTCTGCGCTTGCTCTGAGGCCCACTGCAGGCTTGGACTTCCCCGCTGGGCCACAAGCTCCAAGGGCAGAGATCTGCCTCTTTCTGCCGGAGTTTCCCCTGGACAGATGGGGGTGCAGGTGGGAGGAACCAGGCAACAGTGGACCAGCTTGACTCCCGTGGAACGTGCCCTGGAACTGCTCAAGGACCCCCAGGCTCCTGTCCCTGCGATCTCTGCCCCTCGGGGGATGCCCGTCTCCCCTTTGCCAGGCCCTCCCTGGTCCCCCCTCGGCAGCCTTCCTCTCCTCTGGGCACCACACCTGGTACTGCACCGATAGGCCCAGCGTGGTTCCAGGCCTCAGTAACGGAACGAAATTAAGCCAGACCTCTCAGCCCATCCCCGTGCCTCAGGGCGGTCACCTGCTCAAGCGCCTGTCCCTGGCCTACTGGCCAGTTCAGATCCGTGGGCTTCTGCCCTGCCTCGTCTCCCATCTGTAAGTCCCGGGTCCCACACAGGACAGGGGCTCCGTCTTGCTTTCACAGACGCCGCTCCCGACGACTTGGCGGGCCCCAGCCTGGTTTCTGGAGGCCGCTTCCTAAAGGCAGGCTTTTCTGGATCCCTGCTCCCTCCCTGGCGTCTTGACTGGCACCCCCCTGCATGCCTGGCTTCATGCCTGGAGCACAGCCCCACCTGTGAGGCGTCCTACCTTACACGCCTGGGCGTGTGGAGCCCAGCCCCTTGGCCTGTGGTCCTGTGACCGCCGGGAGGAGTCTGGCTTCCTGGGGATGGGAGGTCACCTCCCACCTGTCTGACCACGCTGGATGTGCCCGGCTCACGTCCAGAGCCTCCGAGGCCGCTCTGCCCCCATCCTGTTGGCAACAGCCCATGTTCAGCTGAGACTCCGACACAGCCTGCTCAGTGAGCAGAAATGCAGCCAACAAACACGGAGTGGAAACGGCCTGGGCTCCGGGCACTGGTGATAACAGAGCAGAGTCCGCAGCACCGCCCTGCCCTTGGGGCTCCAGGTACGCACTGCGGGCTGCTCAGTCTCTGGGTGGGCAGGGCCTGCGCTTGCCCCAGAACTGAGAAGCGGGGTCCCTCAGCTGTCCTCCCTGACCAGCCCCCCTCTCCCCGTCCCCTGCAGTCCTGGCCCCCTCAGCAGGGGACACAAGCTGTGTCCAGGTGGTGGTGGGGGGGCCTGATCTGCTCTAGAGAGAGACCCTGCTGAATTGCCCTGTCCTCCGCAAACTGCCCACGGCGGCCCAGCCTGTCACTTTCAGAGAAGGCCCGGAGCCCTTCCTGTACCCTAGCGATAGGTCATCTCTCACCGCAGAAGTGAAAAGGGTCTCTACCAACCTCTAGGCTGTAGCCAATGACTCGGCCTCAAGGGAAGCCAGAGCACACGGGGCAGAGGAACCCCCAGGGCGCTGCGTCCCCTTTGCCAGGCCCACGCAGCCCCCACCTCCCAAGGGCGCTGCGTCAATGACCCAGGCCCACGCGGCCCCCACCTCCCAAGGGCGCTGCGTCAAGGACCCAGGCCCACGCGGCCCCCACCTCCCCAGGGCGCTGCGTCAAGGACCCAGGCCCACGCGGCCCCCACCTCCCAAGGGCGCTGCGTCAAGGACCCAGGCCCACGCGGCCCCCACCTCCCCAGGGCGCTGCGTCAGTGACCCAGGCCCGCGCGGCCCCCACCTCCCCAGGGCGCTGCGTCAAGGACCCAGGCCCACGGTCTCCACCTCCCAAGGGTGCTGCGTCCCCTTTGCCAGGCCCGCGTGGCCCCCACCTCCCAAGGTGTGCGTCCATCCCTGGACGACTCTGCCACGTGACGGAGCTTTGGAGCCAAAGGACCCGCTGGAACCCCAGCGCTGGTGCTTAACTAACCGCGTGAGTCTGGGCCAGGTGAGACTGAAAGGAGGTAACACGGATGAAATGAAAGAACTAGAAAACACGCTTGGAAATGGAAAGTACGGTGGAAATTCCACTTATGGTTACTATAGTAATAACATTTCCGCCCGCATCCAACCCTGTCATTGAGAAGTACGGCTGGGCGCCAGCGCCTGAGGCCCGTGGGCCTCTGACGGCCCTGGGGGAACAGCAGGCACCGCCATGCACCGTCAGCAGCGGGCTAGGCCCTGGGGCTGCAGGCTGAGGCCCCGGGTTCGGGGACGGCCCTGCAGGCGACACACGTGCAGAGTTCTGCCAAAGGCCCTGGGCAGAGTGGCCTGCTTTGTGGCTTTGCTCGTTAGCTCGTTAAAGCCTTCCCACGCGGCTCGCTGAGGTCTTGACGTTTGTCACCCAGCCTTTCGGCAGGCAGCGACCGCCTGGCACCAAGACACACGTGGCCTTCCGTTAGAATGAAAAGCTCCTCAGTTACTGAGATGCCAGAGCCCCACCTGGGGTGCTCTGGGCACGGCCTTCCCTTGTGGCTCTCTCTACCTCATTTCTCAGAACCTCCTGGTGACCTGGAGACCCAGCCGGCCTAGGGCCCGAGTTGCATCCTGGGGAAGCGCAGGAGGAATCTGCAGCTCACTTCACCCTGGAATTCAACTCACACTGCTTTTCCCAGGAAATGTCATATTTGCTTTGGGTCAATAACATATTCACTTTCTATAATGGGGACACCTATTCTCTTTGACGGCTGGAGTGAGAGACTCAGAAGTACCTTCCGGGAACCAGCAAGAGAGAGGAGGCGGGGACCGGTAAGACCCGTGAAACCCATCTTGACTGCAGTAACATCCACAGAAACGCTCCAGAGCTTCTGGCTATACTGAACAGGAAATAACCGGCCAACAGTCCACTGGCATAAATCGTCATTACTGTGACAGAGGCGTGTGCCACGACGGCGCGGTGAGTCGGGAAAAGAACAGAACAGGGGGGTCCTTCTCTGTGCTCAGGGCCAGGAGCGCGTCTCCCAGGAGAACACCTATGCGGGAAGGAAGGTGTGGTCTAGGAATCCTGTGTGATCACCAAACGTGGAAGACCTACCTGGCAGGGGAAGGAGACACACCCCCACCTGTTACCTGGAGGTGGCTCCCCGCTTAGGCATGGGAGCTGAGCCATCCTCAGCACAGTGGCTCCGGTTCTGGTCCCAGGTGGACCCAGGAGAGCTACGTGAGGAGCCTCTTCCAATTTCCTCATTCCATAAACTTGTCGCGGTTCCTCCTGGGCAGCAGACACTACGCCAGGCACTGGGAATAGAGCAGAGAACAAAGCAGGCGCCAGGAACAGACGCTCCACAAGAGTGAGACGTATTACGAGGGAGCAGAGACTGTTAGGGGATCAAGAGAGCCGCTCTGAAGATATGACGTTAAAGGGAAACTTGACAAAGCAGAAGAGGAGGGGAGAGTAAGGGAGAGAGAGGTAGGGGATGCCTAGGCAGAAACGGCAGGTGCGAAGGCCCCGCCCAAAGGAGTCCACACAGGGAGGCACATGTGAAAAGAAGAGCAGAGAAAAGGAAAAGGCCGGGGCTGGGGGAACGGGGAGAAGGGAGGCCTGGGATGCAGCCGGGGTCCGCGGTCACGAGCCTGTGGCCGTGTCAAGCAGACTTTTCCCTCGGTCACTGAGAAGACACTGGAGCTTTAAACAGGAAAGTGACGGGACAAGGTTTGCAGGCCACACATGCTCTCCAGCTAACGAACTCAATTTAGCAGTTGCTTCCCCTGGAAAACGGCAATAGACTTAACTTATTGCCTAGTTCAGAAAATCAGCCACAGAAAATGTACGTGCAAAGTACACCCGGCAGGACCCCTAGGAGCCCCGGTGGAGGGTGGAGAGGAGGCTTCTCCGGATGCTGGTGGAAAATGGCTGGAGTTCAGATGGCTGCCTTGTAGGATTGCCTCTCCGCAACAGGGAAGCGCAAAGGGGCAATCTGTGCAGCTCTGAGATCGTCTGCCTCTTCCTTTCTGGTGTCAGGTCGTACTGTTCTTCCCACAAGGACGGCTCGAGGGATGTAATTGTCCGGGAGGCAGGAGGGCGCGTAGGGTCCGCACCAGGCTGATGTGCGCCGGGATACTTCTGTCTTCCAGCCCCAGGCGGCTGTTTCCGGGGGACCGTGATGCTCTGCATTACTTTCCACTCACAGAGCGTATTCCTGGAGCATCTTTCAGAGTCTCCATGGGTCGTAATGGGTTTCTGATATGACAATTGCTTCCTGGCCACAGTTGGTTAGCTCGGTTGGATGGAGCTTGAAGCCAAAGACACAGGCTTCTCAGGCTCCCGCTCAGCTTCACAGTCACGGATGACACCTTGAACTCCAGCCAGCCTAAACAGACCTGGGGCTGCAGCCTGGCTCCTCCAGCCAATGGCTGAGACCCACAGCGAGGTACTGGAATTGCTCATGCCTGTGTGAAACCTTCCTCTGTTAGTTGGCATCATGATCACACCTCTGTCCCAGACTGTGGCAAGGGTTAGATGAGATAGTACTCGATGGCCGGGAACGCATCCTGCGCAGTGAGACGGTAGCTCCTTGGTCTCAGAACTGAGGGTCCCAGGCAAGAATGTGCAGGCGCCCCTGGGAGGGAGAAGCCCCTCCAGGCAGAGTCTCTGCCCACAATGGGTCAGAGTGCTTGCTTTCTGGGGCCAAGGGGACAAGGCACAGGATCCGCCGTTGCCTGGAAACGATTCGGAAGGAAGCTTGAGGATGCCCGGACTAGAGACGGGGTGGGAAGTCAGAGCAGGGCCCGGCCTTGGGGGACCTCAGGCTGTTAAATGGGACGCACGCCGCCCGCCACGTGGTGCAGAGTTGGAGCCAGAGCGCACACCTGCCTGTGATGGGAGGCTCCCGCGGCGTCGTCGCGGAGGACCCGCGGTCCCCTCGCGTGGGAGGAGCCTGGGCACAGTGGAGTGCACGCTCTGGGCTGGAGGACCGCATTCAAACCCCGATTCTCCCATAACCTCCTGGCTGCGTGACCTGCAGCCTCTCCACCCGTTTTCTCTACCTGCACACTGGAGGTAACCTGTCACCTTCCTCAGAGGACAGTGGTGGAGCTGAGTGGGACCCGTGCCCGGGACGAGGGGAGCTGGCATGGGTTTGCTGTCATGACTGTGTTTGCAGCTGTGGCTCTGACCTGGGTCCAGTTGAGCCCCTCCAGGGCTGGGACACACAGCCCCGCGGAGCCCCGCCTGGCTCCCTGCATCTCTGGGCGGATGTGTGCCCAGGCGTGGTACCCTGCTGTACTGTCAGCGTCTGTTCTCGTGCCTCCCTCGATGGTGATCTCCTGGAGGGCGGGTTTGCATCTCACTTGTGTCGAGCACAGACCCCGCCCATCATAGGTCTTCTGGGTGCTGGGGAATATTTGCCGAATGGGCCGAGGACGGCTTCTGACCGCAACGCTCCTGCCCTTGAACCTACCTGCCGCGCGGCCTTGAGGTCAGCAGTTTCCCTGCTAGGCCTCCGCGTTTGTTCTCACCTATGCAAGGAAGGTGCCAGCCTAGAACCATCTCCAGGCCTCCACCCAGCTGACGAAGCTGTGATTTCCTGCTTCTGCGACTCTATGCCTCTTATTTTGTGACCCTGGACTCAGAGTTTTCCAAGGAGATCCTGCCCCAGACTTTTTAGTGGGGGCTGCTGGGCCGTCAGGGGTCAGGGCGAGAAATAAAGCCTGCAGGGGGAAACAAGTTCCCGCCAGGACTGCAGCACGACATCACGGCGACTTTGCCAACATGCAGCAGAGTGGGCGGTAGGGACCAGGCTGCCAGGTCCCTCCGGGCTCTCAGCTCCGTTATGAGTCTGTGACTCTGCTGAGCTGGGACTATCTCTTGGAAAATCATTTTAATAACTGAGCGGAAATGGAATTAAGGATACGGCTGCCAGCTGGCCAGGGCTGGGTGACGCTCACCCAGTGGGGTGTTGATTCAGCTCTGCTAATGTTGCCTATTGATTATCTCTGATTAGATCCCCTTCAAGCATCACTCCTACTGTGCTCCTAACGAGTGGGCCTTTGGAGAGGTGGGCTTCTGCAGAAGGGGAGGGGACCAGAGGGGGAAGTAGGACCGGGCCGGCGTCGGGGATCAGGGGAGGCCTGGGGGAGATGACCAGTAGATGCGATCACATCTAAACAGCGACCTGGCCCCGGACTTAAGGTCCTGGGTTGGATGAGTCCCAGCCATGCTCTGGAGGAGTTCCTCATGCTTCCACAGAGAGAAAATGGTCCACAGAGGGTGTCACAGAAGAGACTTGTAAGCTCCAAAGTGCCAGGTACTTGTGGGCTTTCTGTTATTCTCTTCCAGTCCACAGACCACAGCTAGGTTTGTTTACTCACGATGGTGGCGGGAACTATGGCCTGGGGAATTCCAAGCAGTGGCTGATACACAGTTTAATTCTTCTGGCTTGAGGTCTGCAGTGTGTAATCCCTAAGCCCCAACTTCATTCTGAGAAATCCCCTTTGCTAAGGCTCTCTGGATTTAGTTGGAGAAATGTCAAGTAAAAATTCAAATTAAGTTGGAGATTTAATGACTTCAAGTACAGGGCGGGGACGTACTGGGGAGCCTGGACGCACATGGACCCTGGGAAGGCCAAGGCGGACAGCACGGTGGCTGGTGGACACATGTGGACCCCGGCGAGAGCTGAGCTTGGTTCGTTCTGAGGTTTTCCTTCCTCCCCTCTCCTCACCACACCTGGCCTCCCTCACTGTTGTGTTCCGGGACCAGGGTGACAGATGCTAACTTGTCTTCCGGCCTCCAGTCCTGTCCTCATCCTTCCACTCCACCCTCTTCAAGCACGATGGCAAATCTGAGCGCCGCTCCCCTGCCGAAACCCTCCAGTGGCTCCTTGTCACCGGCGGGTGATATTTAAAACCCCCTTGAAGGCTCAGGGAGGCTCTCGAGCTCCGGCCTCTTCTGCTTATGTCCCCCGCCCCAGAGCCCTCCTCCCTCGCTCTGCTCCAGTCCATGGGACTTGCACCAGCCCTGCTGGACCCCAAACCACTTCCTCTTCCTGACAGCCGGGCTGCTCCCCTCCCACCTTCCCCTTATCCTTCAGTCCTCAGACCCTGATTAAATCCTGTGTTAGAACCCGGCTGCCTCTACCCATCCTCCCGCTGCAAACCCAGGGGCAACTTCACCCTGCTCACCTCTCCCCTCCGCCAGCATCTGCCCAGAGTCTGTCACTTCCAGCCCCCTCTTTGCTAGTAGCTCCTTCACTGGCTCTGAGCCCCCGGGTAGCGTATTGCTTGGCAGGATGGCATGTATGCAAAGTTTCATGGAAAGTAGTTTAAGCTATTGTCAACTGAAAAAAAAAAAAAGCACAACCTAAAAGTTGAGAATTATGTTTTATTTGGCAGACTTACTGAGGACTGAAGCCCGGGAGACAGCCTCTCAGATGGCTCTGAGGGACCACTCCAAAGAGGTAGGGGAGAAGCTAGGATATATAAGAATTTTTGCAAAACAAACCCCCAAACCAGGAACTGGAACATCAAAAGATTACTGCTAACTCAAAAAAAGAGCAGAAAAGACAAAACCAGACATCTCAAGTTAATGAACTTAGTGCTTTTCTATGTAAGGGAAGAGGCAAGAGTCTGGGCTCATCGAAGTCATTTCTTTGACATGTAAGTTAATTATCTAAGGCCAGTGTCCTGTTTTCCTCCGTCCTGAGATCCCCTCAGTTGGGCTGCAGTGGCTGATAGCTTTATGGCCGCAATATCCTTTGTTCACTGAGATGGCAGGTGACATTCTTTGTATACGCCATCATGGTAGTGAGACAGGCTGGGACCTGGGACCCTTTGCTGGGACCTTGTACCCTTTGCTGCAATGCTTGCACCTGGACATATCTCTCCTTAAGCAACAAAATACAAAGAAACTGTACGGGACTAAAAATAACCAGTGCATGCTCAGTTGGGGCAAATTCTGGACCAAAAGATACAAAGAGACCAAAAAACCCGCCACTTTTGAGGAGTCTGGAGCAAAAGCAGGGTACTGCGCATGCCCCCTGCACACAACACCACCTAAGGAGTGGGCGAAACACCTAAGCCACCCCTCTGGCCTGACCCCCAGACACACCCCTACCCTCATCCCATTCATCCCATATGGGAAACAGGCTTGCCCCCCATCGGGGACACAGCAAGCAAGGGAACCTGCCGTTTGTTCTCACTCCCCCCGGCTTCAGCAGGGGCCCCAATAAAGCCTTGCCTGAATTTCCTGTCTGGCCTCTGGTCAATTTCGATTGATTAAGGAGGCCAAGAACCCTGGTCGGTAATAGTCGGACGACTGGGAAGGGAGTCAGGGATGAAATTGGAATAGGTGGAGTGTGTGGATTCGTGCGTTTGTGTGTGTGTGCACGCGCGCTCGCGTATGTGCTATAGACCAACAGACACGGGATGATGGGGTGCAGCACCTGAGCCCCAACTCTCCCCCTGAGTGTAGGGATCACCTACACTGACCGCTGTCCAGGCCTGGTAATGAGAGGGTCTGCAGTACTGGGGAGGTCTCAGAACCCTGGTAGGCCATCTGCTTCGCTCATGACCAGCTGTGTGGACAGAGGCAAACCTTTGAAATGCCCTTAAGGAATCCAGACAGAGGGAAGATTGTGGGTAGAGACAGAGGCACGAGAGAGCAGATCTGAGGAGGAGCTCACACACAGGTGGGTTTTTCATTTTCTACTACTCCATGCCATTGTTAATATTGGTAATAGTAAACAATTTTTTAAAAGGTCTTTTAACTTCTAATTAAATAAGAATTTCTTGTGGGGGGAGTCCAATGATACAAGGATTGGTATTATTTTTTTTCTTGGTACTTACCAACCAAGTGAGTTGAAAGAAATAATCCACCAATGTATTATCAGTAAAATAACAAAATTAAAGGAACACTTTCAAACACTAAAGAGACATCAAATAATACCCCTCCCAAAAGGAGCACAATATTATTATCTTTTAAAAAATTATTTTAAAATTACTTTTTAAAATAACAAAATAAATAAAACAAGTAAAAGGAGAATAAACAAACAAAAAAATAGTAAAAATAAACAAAAACTCCCCAGGTGATTCAATGGGCATCCAAAGCTGAGAACCTCAAGTTGGAAGCCTCACCTTCCTTGTGCAACTGGGGTGGAGCGGTAGGTGGGTCGTTTCTGGGAAAGCAGCTCTCCAGATTCTACCACTGTAATCCCTGCAATCCTGGCCGCCTACCTGTAGGTGGAGGACATGCTGCCGGGTCTGCTCATGAAGACTCAAAGCGGTGATGCTCAGAGATTAGAGGGAATATGGCTTAAATTACAGCAGGAGAAAATTGGGTTAGATCAACCAAAGTGGGCCAAGGCTCCAGAATGTCTGGGCACAGACTGTGACCCCTGCTGTGACAGCAGCCTGGGAGGTGCTCACAGGTGGCTTAGCGGGAGCTGTGGGCTCTGGAGAGAGCAAACAGCCTTCCTGGAAAACAGAACGCGGAGATTTGGGAAGGCTGGCCATGACCGCCAGGTAAGTGGGCTGCAGTCTCCTCATCTGGGACAGGAGGGGGCTTGGTGAGCCCAGCTCTGGGGTCAGCCTGGCACTGCATTTGCACACAACGGCCAATGCAGATGACCCCCTGGCCAGGCAGGGATTGAGCTGGGAGTGAGGGCGCCCCGCATGCCCGTGGGGTGGTCTCCCTTGTCTCCTATGAGCTGAGGAGGGAACCCAGACCCCAGGGGCGCCCAGCCACCGCTCAGGCTGCAGACTTCCATGCCATTGAGAGAAGGGGAGGGGTGGGGAGGGGGAAAATGGGCCTCATGAATGAAAACTGCTCTGGGAGGGCACAGGAGACGGGGAGGAGGGAAAGAGGGCGGGGCTGGCACAGAGGAAGGAAAACGCAGCCTCATCTGCTTGTTTGTGTTTCTTATATTCAAGATGCTGACTTCTAGCATATTTTTAAATCCATCAGACGTGAAAGGCTGACTTAAATAGATCTGCAGTATGAAGCTGGTAATTTCGCTTGCCACGGTGGAGGAGCTGGCAGGACGCTGGCGAGGATCCAGCGCCTCTCCCTGCGCCAGGGAAGCTGTAGGAGCACGGCTGGCTCTCTGTGGTGCTTTTAGGCAGGTGCTTTCCCTGCTGACTGGGGGAGGGCAACACAGGCTGCGGGGGAGGGGAGGGGGTAGTGGGAAACTGAACTCGAGATGTGAACTGGCCCGACATTCTCCTGGGCCAGGGGAGCCTCCTGGTTTAACCCATCGTGACCCCCTGTCGCATACTTATACTACATACTCTCACTTCGACCTCAGCTCAGAAGAATCCTAGACTCTTGGGGTCAGTGGGCTGGAGGTGAGGGCCTGGCAGCTCATGGTATGTAATTTCTCACCTGCATTCCTTAAAGCAGAACCTCAACATCTGCTTGAATGCCTCTAGTGTCGGAGAGCTCGGTACCTCACGAGGCAGCCTGCTCCTTTGCTAGACGGCAGTCACTGGGTAAACTTCCCTGGGATGACGTGAAAGCCCCGTCCTCTGCGTTGATTAGTCCTAATCTTGTCCTCTGGGCATGATGCCAAAGTCAGCCCCTTACCCCTGAAGACGGTACTCAGCTCCCTCCCCCAGCCCAGTGCTTCTGTACCAGTGCCTAGTCTCCTTCCCATAAACTTACCCCATAAATCTCTGCAAAACCAAAATATTTCTGGGTGCTAAATTAACATATTTCCTGTTGTAGGAATGCATATTTTCCAATGCAACAAAATTCCAGGAACGACAAAAGACTCTGCCATTCAATTTTGTTGTCATCCAGCCCACTCTGGCCCCTACTCTGGGGCCAGGATATGCTTACCGTTGGCTTCGGTGTATGGAGGTCCCCTCATCCCCAGGAGCTTGTCTCCAGGGAGAGGCGCCAAACTCCTAAAGAGACGGGTGTGCACAGGTGGGCAGGGGCAGCAAGGCCGGCAGAGTGGGCTGGGGGAGTTCACTTGGGGCCCTGCAGGGAGGGGAGCCTGGGGTCGTTGTCCCGGTGTTGTTTTTTTTTTTGCGGTACGCGGGCCTCTCACTGTTGTGGCCTCTCCCGTTGCGGAGCACAGGCTCCGGATGCGCAGGCTCAGCGGCCATGGCTCACGGGCCCAGCCGCTCCGCGGCATGTGGGATCTTCCCGGACCGGGGCACGAACCCGTGTCCCCTGCATCGGCAGGCGGACTCTCAGCCACTGCGCCACCAGGGAAGCCCGGTTTTATGATGCGTCAATGTATAGTTGTGGGTTTCCAGGTGTTTCCTCCCCTCGGCGCCCTGAAGCTCAAGGGCTGTCAGCGAGCTGGTCTTCCTTTCCCGCTCCCTCATCTCCTGACACAGCCCCACACAAACATCGGGTGTTTTAGTGCCTCCGTGGTGGCACCGAAGAGGATCCGTCCTTCACTCATTCACGGAACATAAACGTTTGTGAAAGAGCTTGGTCAAGAAATGCATTGTGGGAAAATAGCCACAGCATACAGTGACAATTTGAACCATTTTCAAATGTACAATTCCAAGGCATTAAGTACAGTCACAACCGTGTGTGCAGCCGTCACTCACTGCCCCCCAAGGCCACAACTTACGCCTCATCACAAAGTGAAAGTGTTTCATAAACCCTGAGGGTAGAGATGGTTCGATCAGGAGTGTGGTAGTCAAAGTCTTAAATCTGCCCATCCACCCTTCCGGTGTCTGTTACGTGCCAGGCCCTAGTAAATACAAAAGTGAACGAGACCTGAACCCTGCCCGGGGGAGCCTGGAGCCTGGATGCTGGCCCCCCTGTCCACCTTCAACGCAGACGGGGGAGGTACAGAGCGTTCTTAGGCCAAGTGTCTAGCTTGGAGGAATGCAGGCTTTCCTTGTTTTATTAGCCTAGGGAAATGGGAAATGCTCTTGCGTGAGACTCCAGCTGCTCCCAGTGCCAAGACTTGAAGGATTTTCTCTCTTGCCTATTGTGTTTTGCTCTGGTCTCTTCACAGGAGATAGATGTGATAACTAGTTTGCCTAGAGATTTTCAGTTGACTAAGCCCTGTCCCCAGGGTTCTCATTTGACCTACACACGCCTGGTGACAGTAGTCGGGCAGAGAGAACTCTTTTATAGCCTGGGAAGCTGGGGCTCAGAGCATCAGGCAGGTCCAGGTTCTGCCCAATGCCACAAACTTGTATGTAGGTTCTCACTCTGCACAGGTCTTTAGGGGCTAGAGAAAGCCTTTGGGAGAGGCACCGCCTGGGTGAAGGTGGCTGGTTCCACACCAGGAAAGAAGAGGGCCGGGCAGGGAAGTATCTTTTAATGCTCAGAGGCACGGAGCCCAAGTCAGATTGAGCTGTCGAGCTGCCAGTGGGAGCCGCGGCGGCTGCAGGGTAATGAGACAGAGGCTTTGATGGGCCTCACACTGTCTGAAAGGCAATCAAACCGCAGCAGCTGGAACGACCCTCAGCACTTTGTGTTAAAGCCGGAAGCAGCTCCTCATTGGAGCCAGCGGGCAAACCCCATGGGTCTACTAGGCCACAGGGGTCCAGGGGTCCAGCGGAGTGATCCACCGAGTGGTGGGCCTTGCTCTCGACACACGATGCTCTGCTCTTAACTGGACCTTTAGGCAAACACTGCTGGCCAGACACTGTGCCCAAAATGAGGTGACAGAGGTGAATGTTCGTCCCTCAGGGGAGCGGTCCGTGGACACTGTGTATAGATAAACCCCACACCCAAACTTTACAGAACAGCCCGGCAACCCATGGACTGCCATGTTGGATCACCCCAACCCTCTGCCCGTGACCTAGCTCTACACCTGCTCGTTGAACCCCACTTCCACAGTCACATGACGCCAACTCATTCTTATGCCCCTTGAGCACCATGTTTCAATTCTTCTTTCTGAGTCAAAAAAGATTCCATCCCCTCTCTCCATGTTCTTTGGGCATTTTTGCTTAGGAGGGCAGTGTTTTTATGTGTAGTATGTATTTTTATAGGTCAGATGGGTGCAGTCATAATCATTGTGAAAGCACAGGCCTCACTGGACCTAGGAGTCCTTATTTTGGGGGAGTGGAATCTCCCAGTGCTGTGACAAGGGCCTGCAATGACCACTTCTGGATCAGAGCCCGAGCCCTGATAAAGCCAGGGGATCAGTCCCTGGACCTGACCCAGTCCTGCCCAAGGATGATAAATGGTCCAGCCTCACGAGCGCTCCTCAGGCTCCACACTGACCTCAGGTCCTCTGCCACACACCGTTCGGGTCCTTCCTAAACAGAGCACTTCGATTATGTGCCCTATTTGTGTGAAAGGTAGAGCTATGGTGTTCTTTGTTACTGCTGCTGCTAATTAGCATGTCTATTAATAGAAACATTCATAGTTAGGAAGTGGGGAGGTCTAGAAAGCTCCCTATCCTGCCGACCAGCATCATCCTCACCCCACCAACACACACCCCAGGATAAGGAGGGAGGGAATAACTAACGAGTATGGATTTTGACTGAATTGGTTGGAATTTGTAGAGCCACTTTCTGTTCCCCAGAATGACAGGAGGAGAAATAGCAGGAAACCTAGGGCCAGTCAGCAACAGGACAGCTGAGTCATGGTTTTTGTATGCTTATATACTGTGATTTCAGTATTTTGAAGTAATTAAACTGCTTTTTAAATAAGCTTCTGATTTGCAGTCTTCCCACACCTATCCCTTGTGAGTGAAGTTTTGTGGAATGTCTGGATTCCTGGCAGGAGGGGGAACACTGCGTGAGGATTTCTGGCCTTCCTTCACTTCCCCAGGGAACTGGACACCTCCTTGAGCGGCTCATCTTCAGCAGGGCAGCCAAAGGCTCAAGGTGGAGGGGAGGGTTTCTCAGATCTAAACAACTTCTGATTTTAAGGTCCCTCCTCCAATCTAGAAGAGAACAAAGACTTTGGGGGGGAGGTTTGGGATGGGGCTAAGGAAGGAGACCAGAGTCCTGGCTATGTTGTGTGAAGTGGGAGAAAGAAAGCAGGGATGGCAAGCAGAGCTTCATTTGTGCACAGGGCAGAGGGCTACCAGCGTGAGGTCTTTGAAATTTTAAATCCAGCTATTTAAAATATGTTCAAAGACCTAAAGGAAACCATGTCTGAATAACTAAAGGAAAGTGTGAGAACAATGTCTCACCAAATAGAGAATATCAATAAAGAGACAGAAATTATCAAAAAGAATCAAACAGAAATTGTGGAGTTGATAAGTACAATAATAAAATTCACTAGAAGTACAATGAAAAATTCACTAGAGGGTCCCAACAGCATATCTGAGCAGGCAGAAGAAAGAATTAGTGAGCTTGAAGATAAGGCAATTGAGATTATCCAGTCTGAGGAACACAAATAAAAAAGAAAGAAAGAAAAATGAACAGAGCCTCAGAAACCTGTGGGACACCATCAAGCATGCCAACATATGCACAGTCAGGTTCTATAAGGAAGGAAAGGGAGAGAGAAACAAAAATAATATTTAAAGAAATAATAACCAACCCCCCCCAAATTTGATGAAAGCCATTAATTTATGCACCCAAGAAGCTCAGTGAACGGCAAGTAGGATAAACTCAAAGGGATCTATTGTTAGACACATAAAAATCAAACCATTGGATAACAAAGACAAAGAACTTTGAAAGCAGCAAGAAAGAAGCAACTCATCGCATACAGAGGATCCTCAATAAGATGAACAGATAATTTCTCATTAGAAACCATGGAGGCCAGAAACAGTGGGATGGTAAAGTCAAAGTACTGACCGGGGCGGGGAAGAAACCCTGTCAGTCAAAAGTTCTATATCTGGTAAAACTATCTTTCAAAACTAAAGGATAAATTAAGACATTTCCAGATAAACAAAATTGAGAGAGTTCGTCTCTAGCAGACCTGCCCTACAAGAAATACTACTGAACTAAAAGGACACTAAATAGCAACTTCAGTCAACATGAAAAAATAAAGAGCACTGGTAAAATTACATAAATAAATTAAGATGCTATAAATGTATTTTTTATTTGTAACTCCTTTCTACTGACTTAAAAGACAACTGCATAAAGCAATAAATACAAATCTATGTTGATGGGCATAAAATGTATAAAGATGTAATTTATAATAATAACAGGGAGGGGGGAATGGAAACTATACAGGAACAAATTTTTTATACTATTGGAATTAAGTCATTATTAATCCAAACTGTTGTAAATTGAGATATTAATGGTGACCCCCAGGGCAACCACCAAGAAAACAAATAAATTATACATAGTAAATAAAATTACAAGAGAATTACAGTTGTATAGTAGAAAATAACTAATACAAACAACAAAAGAAGGCAGTAGTGGAGGAATAGAGGAACAAAAAGGACATATGAAATACAGAAAAGAAATAGCAAAGTGGCTGACACAAATCATACTTTACCCATCACATTAAATATAAACAGATTAAACTTTCCAATTAAAAAGCAGAGACTGGAAGAAAAGATTTAAAAACGTGATCCAGCTACACGCTGTCTACAAGAGAACCACTTTAGATTCAAAGGCACAAATAGGTTGAAGGTAAAAGGGTAGAGAAGATATACCATGCGGAAGATGTATCAACCAAAAGAGCTGGAGTGGCTGTACTAACATCAGACAAAATAGACTTTAAGGCAAAAATTGTGACTAAAGACAAAGAAGCACATTTTATGATGATAAAGGGTCAATTCCTCAAGAAGAGATACAATTATAGACATACAAGTGAGTGAAGTAAGTCAGCCAGAGAAAGACAAACATCATATAATATCGCTTATATGTGGATTCTGAAAAAAAGAGTACCAATGAACTTACTTACAAAACAGAAATAGAGTTACAGATGTAGAAAACAAACTTATGGTTACCAAGGGAGGGATAAATCAGGAGACTGGGATTGACATATACACACTACTATATATAAAATAGATAACTACTAAGGACCTACTGTAGAGCACAAGGAACTCACTCAATACTCTGTAAAGACCTATATGGAAAAATAACCTAAAAAAGAGTGGATATATGTATAGGTATAACTGATTCACTTTACTGTATAACAGAAACTAACACAACATTTTAAATCAACTATATACTCCAATAAACATTTTTTTAAAATATACAAGAACTTAGAAATAGAGCCCCAAAGTACATGAAGCAAACAGATCTTTAAGAGGATACAGGAGAAGCAGCTCTCTCCTAAATATTTGACCCCCATGACTCATTAGGGTGCTTAATAGTCTAGCACTAAGGATTTATTCCTTCGAGTTAAAGTTTTCTCTCCTTTAGAGTTCTTTGTTAAAGTATCAATATGGCCCTGAACACCACTGGCATTAACACCTTAGCTGAAATTGGTTTAAGACCCTTTGGAGCAGTGACCCCTCATGACAGAGACAAAGGGTTGAGCCATTTATGATGGAGGATGCAGACGCCGCCTGTGGGCCTGGGGGAGAGAAGCGGGGAGGGGACTCCAAGATTGGGCAGAGGTATGAACACTGGGGAAAGAGTACAGGGCGGGGAGAGTGGGAGAAAGTCGGGGTATCACAGAGAAGCAGAAAAGACCCCAGAGGGGCTGTGAGGGGAAATAAGTGCGGGACAAAGAGCAAAGCGACAGGGCTGTCGGTGTGGTGGTGGAGCTCGTGGGGGCCACTCAGGGTGAAGGCAGCAGCAGACCCGGGAGAAGCCCAAGGAATCAGAATCGGGGAGCGAGCATGGGGCCAGGGATGCCGACGAGCACAGGGCATCCCTGCGTAAGCACCGGGAACGGGCTGAGTCCGGGAGCACCAC
Organism: Tursiops truncatus; assembly: GCF_011762595.2. NCBI lineage: Eukaryota > Metazoa > Chordata > Mammalia > Artiodactyla > Delphinidae > Tursiops > Tursiops truncatus. The sequence goes on along the minus strand of NC_047044.1, from coordinate 98,573,045 downwards.
GGCAGGGAGGGAGAGTGGTGGGACGTGGGCCCGACTGGAGAACCAGGAAACCCGCAGGACAAAGATGGGCAGGGCCAAGAGGCAGCGCTGGACACAAGCTCAGAAGCCGGGGGGATGGGCTGGACGAGCAGGCGCACAAACGAGGTGGTGTCCGTGCACTTCCCAGTTACGGGAGGACGCTTAGTGTTAGCTGCTGCTCAACCTGAAACTGAGGCAAGGCAAGGGGTCTGGGCAGAAACTCGACCTTGACCATGACCACAGCCCCTCCTTGTCAGCACCTATGTGTCCTGGGCACTTCACACGCACTGCCTCCCGTGATCCCTAAACATCCCTGTGAGGTAGACATGGAAACCTCCCGTCTACAGACAGACAGGAAACCTGCTTAAGGGACTTGCTCAGGGTCATGCCAGCAGCAAGGGGGTGGAGCTAGGAGGCTTTTCTGACACACTGTGCTAGGCTCTGGGCCGGGCTGGCGGCCACTGGGGTTGCTTCAAAGGAATAGGGAGGGAAGGGGCAGCTGACCCAGGGACACAGAACGTCTGAGAGTCTCTCTGAGGTCCCTCTCTGCCATTGTTTTTTCAGGTGGGGCTGGAGAAGGAAGCAGCAGAGGCCTAACGACCCTTCCTGCCCCTCTTTCTGCCTGGATCTTTGCGGGTTCGTGGGGATTTGCCCAACATGCCGGAAGGCCAGGCACTAGGGCCAGCCCACCCTGCTCGAAACCCAAGCCAGGGACTACTGTCTGGGTACTCAGGGAGCCCCGGCTACAGCCTGCTGGCCCCATGAGTCCCGTTGACGTCTCTGTTTTTTGTCAGAAGTGGGAGAGCTTGTTCACTTTCTCCACGCTGTCCCCTCTCTTCTACCTGCCCTCCACATGCACACACTGACATTGGAGAGCCACTTCTGGGTGACCCGTCCCACTATGAGACCATCAGCAGTGCCCTCTCTTAGGGAAAGGAGCTGCCTGTGGGTCCCTGCACACCCGGACTGGGGGCCAGCATAAGTTAGACACAAGCCCTCTGAACAGGAAGAACCTGAAGCGTGAAACAGCCCACCCCTTATTTTACTGATGCGACGGGGGCCCGGGAGGGAGCAGGCTTGCCCAGGGTCCTGGGCACCTCCTGGTGCCCAGTGCTGGCTTTGTCCCCCACTTCTGTGGGCTCCCAGGGGCCTACGAAGGCTGGACGAGAGAGAAAGTCTGCACGCGGCGGCTGCCGCTTGCTTGTGGCCCATGGGCTCTGACCCTGAGGCTGGTTTGGGAAAGAGGCCACAGGAATACCCTTGGGAGCTCTGGCCAGTGGCTTTCCCTCCCGCCCCGCGGTCGGGCTGGCTGTGTGCAGGTGTCTTGAATCACCTTCTTGGAGGCCCGTGGATACTCTCTGCTCCCTTCCTTCCTGCATGCCCCACCGCACATGGACATCACCCAGTTTCCTACGGGGGGCCTGGGTCTAGCCCTAGAATGGTCATAGGCAGTGATATTTATGATCATTGCATTCAAACTCCCAGCCGGGGCAAGAGTGCCCTTGCCAACCCCCTGGACACCAGCCAGTGACGCTGGAGCGCTGCCAGGGGTTGGGACCTCACCACCTAGCGGACGGGCCCCCACACGGGCCCAGATCAGTCCCCTCCATCCAAGTGCCCTGTGCCGGGGCCCTCACAGGGGTGCCAAGGCCGGCAGCTACCCTCTGTTCACGCTCAGACCCCAGCAAAATGTCAACATCACAGCCACACTTTAAAAAGAAAATAGAGCCTTCTAGAAAAAAGTAACATAAAGTGATATCAGTAACTGCGGACCTGGTGTTGGGCCTCCCTGCTCGCCTGTCAATCTGCCCTGTTAATCATCATGTACGAATTTTGAAGAGCTATTTTGAGAAACATTTAGAAGATGGCTCTTACATAGCTACATACCCTTATTTATACCCTCAGACATGGCCTCTCTGTTCAGCAACAGATGGCTTTGTTGCCCTGGTTTTCTTTTCGTCTCCTAGTCAAAGTCAAGCAGTTAGAAGCCACTCGCTGACCCCAGGCGCACATTTATCACCCACGCTCCAGCTTGGCGTCAGGGGTCTGGGTGGGCGGCGGGGAGCAAAGACTGTGGGTTTTGGAAGGCGTGGCTTCAGAGAACCCCAGGGGACAAACACTGGAGGCATGGTGGCTGCTGAGAGAGGAGGGGCCCGGGAGCTTGGGAAGGAGCAGGACCAGCGCGGGGAGAGGCTGGAACAGGATGCAGGTGCCCCAGTGTGCTCTTCTCAACACCCGCGGGCATCTCGACGTCCACGAAGCACCTGCCAAGGGTATCCCACTGCCATCCAGAGAACAGGCTCCGAGGCCAGACCAGCTGCCCCAGTGCTGTGGCTTTGGCCTACAGGAAGCAGCAAGTCTGCCTTGCTTAGTTGCCATGGCAACCTCAGTGCCGAGGCTCCTAAGGGCAGGGGGCGAGAAGGGAGGTGGGAAAGGCACGTGGTGGCTTCTCTGGAAAAGCCCATCTGTTGTCTCCCCAGGAAACCAAGCTGGGGGGAGAAACAAGAAAGGAATAGGCAACTGGGTCTAGACAGAGAAGGGGGAGAAAGACCCCAAGAGGCTCCAAGAGCAGCTTTCCTGACGGGATGTGTTTTCCTTCCTTTGGGGTGGGGGACATCGCTGACAAGGATAAAGGTCTGGGTGGGCCCTGGTGAGGGCATCTGTGCAGGAGGCAGGGTAGGCCCTGTGGCCTCAGGCCTGGGTGGGAGTCCTAGGGGACCTGTATCAGCCGCAGCAGGCTTTCTTCTTGGCGGGGCGGTCAATCTGAATGGTGTCCTCCCTCACTGTGTCTTCTTGTTCCTTGAGGATCCTGGGAGAGGGGAAGGTAGAGTGTCAGCAGCAGAGAAGCTGCTAGGCACCTCAGGTTACAGGGTCATGAGGAGGGACCCACCCTCCCCAGAGCATCAGAGAGTCCTCCAAGTCTCCCCCGGCGAGCACAGGTGCACGACTATAATTTGTAAAGCCAGAGTGTAGTCAATATGCGTCCTTCATGACACCTCCTCCAGGAAGTCTCCCCTGATGCTCTGATAGCATGTGGATCCTTTCTCCATTATAGCCCCATCACTGGGTGTAATGCCCTGCTTCTGTGCTGGCTCCCTCAGCAGAGGGTGAGGCTGATGGCAGAGACTGTATCTTTTGTCTCTGCAGCCTATCACAGTACCCAGCACACAGCAGAGGCTCAGAAATTATATTTATTGGTTATTAACTTTATGGTGGGGCTTCCCGCATGAGCACAGCTCCAGATTAACTATAAGAGGTGAAGGATTAAAAATAGCATTAAGTATCTTATCCCTGCTTTATACCTTCCAAGAGCTTTCACCTGAAGCATGTCTTCTGATTTTCACAACCCTTGAGTGGGCAGGGAAAATACGATGGATGTTCCTATGCTGGGGGCAAAGCTCAGAAAGGCAGGGTGACTTGCCCCGGGAATCAGTGGCAGAGAAAACCCTAGAATTTTCCCCATAGCTCCCTACGTCTTCCATAACCCCAGCGCCTCTCCAGTGCATTGAAGAAGTTGTCCTGAGCTCTTAGTTACTCAAATAAAAATATTTTTTAGATGCCCCAAGGTGAAGGCTGAGCACAAAATGAGCGCTAGTCAGTATTTGCCGGCTGGATGGATGGACAGATGGATGGAGGGAGGGATGGATAGATGGATGGAGGGGTGGATGGAGGGAGGGGTGGACAGATGGATGGGGGGAGGGATGGACAGATGGATGGAGGGGTGGATGGATAGATGGATGGATGGAGGGAGGGGTGGAGGGACAGATGGATGGAGGGGTGGATGGAGGGAGGGATGGATAGATGGAGGGAGGGGTGGATGGATGCCTAGATGGATGAACGAGTGAATTGCCCAAGGATTGAGATGGGGCTTGTGTGGTTCTGTTTCTTTACCCTCAGTGTAGGCAGAGTGGGGCTGATCTTTTGAGTGCTGTCCTCTCGGGTGCCTCTGTGTCCCCCACCGCAGCCCCTCTCCTTGGGTTCCCCTCCCCCTCCCCCAGGAGCCCACGGTATAACCCAGCTGGCTGCCAACTAATCCCTGCTAAAATAGTAGCCAGCATCGAGGGGCCTCTGATCTGACCCTTCCCAGGAGGATTTGCATTTCAATAGAGGATCGCTGGGAAGAAGGCAGGCTTTACGGCTCAGAAGACTGCAGTTGGGGGGCGGGCGGGGTGACAGGCAACGAGGCTTTCTCTTTGTCACTGTGTTTCGGGGGGCTGTCCCTCACCCCTGGGGTCCCACACAAAGGCCTAGGCCTCCAGCCGCTCTACCCAGATGGCTCAGATGGACAGAGGGACCGGCTGAGTGGTGTCCCTTTACCTGGCCAGATGGAGCACGGACTCTTGGGTGTTGTGACCGGAATAGGCACTGCATTCGTAGAAGATCAGGTTGTGCTCCTGGAATCAGAGAACAGAGGGCATGAAGGAGAATATGGGGGGCGGGGGCTGGAGGGAGCCATGGGGGGCATGGGAGAATGCCCCTCTGCACTTACCACACCCTCACTTCCTTGTGTCATCCCCTCCCCACTCTGTACCAGGTTGATTTCTGTCCCTCCTGCTCCCTGACTGATGCAGGCTCTGGAACTATCTCTCAGGGGAGCCGTAACAACTATAAAACAATAGGACCTACACTGCTGCCTTCGTGTTTTACACTTTCTGGAATTGCTCTCCGGGATGTACGGGCTCCTTTCTTTTCACACCAGCCTGTGATGCAGGCCGAGACACAGAGGCCAGGGTGGGCAACATCCATCCCACTTTACAGGCAGGGAAACTGAGGCTCAGGAGGGTATGAATGGCGGGTGGGCCTGTTTGGGTCACAGCGGGGCTCCCAGCAGCCTGCTTTCCCCAGGACACGGGCACAGTTAATTCATACACCAGTTAATTAATACGCCGCTGCCCGCGCCATCCGCACTGGCTCCACAGGACAATTGTCCATCACTTTGCTAGGCAGAAGCTGGACTGTGAGAGTGGAGGTAGGGGTGTCGTGGCCAAGGCCCATCTTATTCCACTTGTCACTCCCATTAATAGGTTTCCTGCTTCCTTAATGACAATGCTAATGGCATCTGGCATGAGCCCTGGAGGCTGACGCCCTGGGGGGGTCGGGTAGCTGAGTGCAGACACTTCTGTGGTTGCAGATCAGGAGGCCCCGCGAACGCTGGCCCAGCTCCATCCTCTGCCTTCACCTGGTCTGGTCCCTGCACGCCTCGGTTGGGCCCTGACTCCCCTTCCATCTGTGGAAGGTTTAAGGCTTTGTGTGGGTGCGGGCAGCACGCAGGACCTAGAACTGGGAGACGTGATTTGCCTTCCAGCTTCGAGTCCTGACCCCACCCCTGGGGCCGGGTGAGAATTTGAATAAATCACTTAACTTCTCGGAGCCACAGGGTTTTTTTCCACTAGAAAGGAAGAGAGAAAGAGAGAAAGACAGAAAGACAGAAAGACAGAAAAAGAAAGAAAGAAAGAAAAGAAAAGAAAATGGGATGACAAACTAAAAACACAGGTCTGCACTTCCTTAATCAAAAACCTTGGATCCAGATGCATTTTGGAATCCAGAATTTTTGAGTTTTAGAAAGTGAATACTTGTCTATAATACATATTATATAATAGCCTCTGTGGATCTGGGATAGCAGGCTATAATCAAATATATTAATAATTCTTCAGTGAAATATTTGAATATTTATTCAAAGTGAGGTAAACAAAACCCATAAATAGCCTCACATCGGTTCCGGTCAGGATTTTTCTGCCAAACGCAATGCAAAAACCTCTGTGCTCAGAGCTCCTTGGACTGGGAATTGTGGATGCAGCCCATGGACATGCAGCTGTGGGACTCTCTTCTTCCTTTTTCCCTTGAGTTTCACCACCTGTGCCTGCTTTCCTAGCCTCTGAGGTCCTGAGTCCCTGTCTGGAGCAAAGCACACGGAGAATTATGGAATCCTGGGGCTGGGAAGCCCTATCTCCCCAGACACACAGTTCCCCAAAAACCACTCTGAAGCAGTAGAGGAAGCAAGGAGCGAGCATGGCTTTTGTTGCTGCCTGATTGCCATCACGCTGCGACAGTTCCCTGCTTGGGCAAGAGGGTCGATGCTCATTTTAATGGCTGGCTTTGCAGTGCCCGCCCTGAATTTATCTGGAGTTTGCAGCTTGGACGCTCAGTCTCGGTAGGAAGGATGGATGCTCTAACAGAGCTGCCCAAGGAAGAGCACGCTGCCCGACAGGCAGTGAGTGTTTCATCCCTGAAGGCAACCAAGTAGGGAAACACAGATGATGGGATTCAAGGATCAGCTGGGGGACTGAAATAAGTAACCTCCTACTATCTGAGGATTCATAGTTCTGAGTTCCAAGGAAGAGAATCTGGGAAATTCCCCACACCTGAGTCAAGTTCTCTGCGGAAACTTCCACGTGCGGCAGCTGGACCAGCCCCACGATGCCAGGACACCACCCAGCCCGACTGCTGACTTCACAGGGGGCTCCCAGAGAAGGTTCCCACTCCGGCTCTGGGGTGCATGCCCGACTCCCCTTGGGGTCCCTCCCTGTCCAGAGAGACGGGGATGCTCGCCCCTCACCTGGGCCAGCTGCTCTCCTCTGGGGTGCATGCCCGACTCCCCTCGGGGTCCCTCCCTGTCCAGAGAGACGGGGATGCGCGCCCCTCACCTGGGCCAGCTGCTCTCCCAGGCCCCGCGGCACTTCCCGCTCCTTCTCGTTGTCAACTTTGTTGCCCAGCAGAAGAACGGGAATGCGGTCTCCCACAGCTTCCTGCGGAACAGATAATCCCCCAACTGAGAGAAGCATCCTTAAGGAGAACCGGGAAGGGCAGGTGGAAACACTGGCTGCAAAGACACAAACTAGCTTGCGAACCCACTGCTGCCACGAAGGCTGGTGGTAGCAGAGTCACCCCAAAGCACAGAGGGGACCACCATCTCCCAGAGCCCCAGTTTGCCGGGCTTCTGCAAGGTGCTCAAGGCTGCCTCTGGGTGCCTCCCAGCCCTCTCAGTGCAGGGACCCCCCCTTTACCCCGCTCCCCGTGACCTGGCACTGGGAGCAGGCTAGGGCACAGCTGGCGCTGGTACAATAGGTGTCCGTACGGAGCCCCCGAGGGCGTCCCCAGGTGATCAGACTTGATCGATGTGACCAGAGTGAACAAGGAGTTGCTCAAGGGGCTTTTGAGGAGGCCCAGGGGCTGCACGGTCAGCAGTGTACCTCTGGCGGCCTTGAACTGGGCACGTAGCTCCCCGAGGGCTGGGTCCACATCCGAGTCACGGTCTTGGGTCCACAGCACGTGATCCGTGACTGTCATGTGCCTCCCTGGAGGTCACCCCATGGGGACCCCTGTCCTGGGTGCCCTGGCTCTGAAGGAGCCCTGATCTGCAAGAACGGGAGCCACAGCAGTCGCACTTCATGGGCCAGAAGGACAGGTTTATTCCAGGGCTCAACCCTACTTACTCCTCCAGGGGCTGTCCTGTGTCATATCAGCCAGGGGCCTGCACCCCAGGGTGTCTGCACCCAGGGCCCCTGAACCCTAGGGTCTTTGCACCCCAAGGTCCCTGCACCCCAGGGTCCCTGCATCCCAGGGTCCCTACACCCCAGAGTCCCTATATCCCAGGGTCCCTACACACCAGGGTCCCTACATCCCAGGGTCCCTACATCCCAGGGTCCCTACACACCAGGGTCCCTGCACCCCAGGGTCTTTGCACCCCAAGGGCCCAGGACGCATAGCTACTGAGTGAGTCAATATGGTAATGTTCACATTTACGCAGGTTATTTTTGCTTTGTGAGATATTTAATTAGGGGCTTTTAATCATAATTTGGTAATAAATAGTTATTCACTGCAGCTCTGTTTCACTAAGTAGAGAAGGCCGTGGGACACCAGAAGCCTGCCGGTGGCTACTTTCGCCAACAGTTCGTCTGCTTTACCCTAGACCCCATCAAATAAATGTCCATGGTCCGTCTGACAGGTCACCTGTTTTGGGTTTAAATAGCATCACATTCGAAATGAAGCGTCCGTGGTTCCTCAATCTACACATTCATTTTTTTTTATTTTATTTTTTTTGCGGTACGCGGGCCTCTCCCTGCCGTGGCCTCTCCCGTTGCGGAGCACAGGCTCCGGACGCGCAGGCTCAGCGGCCATGGCTCACGGGCCCAGCCGCGGTGCGGCACGTGGGATCTTCCCTGATCGGGGCACGAACCCGCGTCCCCTGCATCGGCAGGCGGACTCCCAGCCACTGCGCCACCAGGGAAGCCCATCACATTCATTTTTATTGTAGTTCAGTAGTGAAAAGCCTCTCACGTATTAAATGAGAACGTTAAAGCTCAGAGAATCCAGGAGCACCCGGCGAAGTCAGCGCTCTGAGCACCCACCCTTTAGTGCACGGGGCCACCTTTCTCTAATCCTTCGCTCTGAACTACTATTTCCAATGACCTCTCTGCTATTTAGTGTCTCATTAACCGGAACTCTCTAAAGGCAGTATTTCCACATATTCGTGGTGACATGGTAATGAACATTCGTGACGATGACTCAGAGGCCCAAGATCGTACAGTGCCCTCAGCAGTAGATTGACTTACGCACATGGTGGTGGATGTGTTGGGTAGACTTGGCCACATTCCAGTTATCTGCAAGTAAGAAACCCACTGATGGCTATGTGCGTGGATCATAAGGCTCCCTCTTAACCGGACTGCGGGTACTGGGAATACCCTGCTCCCCACCTGTGCTGTGCCGCAGAAACTTGCGTGAAGAGTTTTTCACAGAAAAGGAAGAAAAGGGGAAGAATCAGGAATGTGGGCCAGAAGACTTGCTATTTGCAGCACACGCGCGCGAGAGATATTTGTAGATTGATGTGTGAGGAATGACTAAGGCTGGTGGGATTTCTTGACATGGAAATGCTCTGAAAATAAGAGCATCAGACTTGAAATCCCAGGGTGGGATTCTAGCCTGGAACCTGGTATTACTTGTTACGGGCGATGGCTTGTTCCTCCCTTGTAAAGGGGATGCCAGGTCCTGAACGACCAAATAGGATGAGGTAGGAACAGTCAGCCCAGCATCTGGGCCCCGCACCATGAGCAGCCGGGCTGCCTCTTGGAAAAGGAGAGGCAGTCTTCCTTCCTAAAGTGCTTCCTGGCTAAGAAAATAAAAATAAAAGAGCTTAGAAGGAGCAGGAAAAAAAAGCTCAGGCCCCAGCTGGAGCGGTGGTTTTCTGCCCTTTGCAGTGTTCCCCTCTTATACAGACTCTCTGGACCCCTCGTTTCCCCTCCCAGGGCCCTGGCCTGTGCTGATGTAGGAGAATCAGGCCTATCTCCAAAGACGTGGCAAAAATAAGTGAGAACACACATAAGGCCAGGGCGTGTGCTACCCGTTGCTGGCAGCCAGGCACCCTCACCACGGCCCCAGGTCACCCTTTGACACAGGAGGCACTGGGGCTGGGCTGGGGGCTTCATGGTCCTCTCCGACTTGAACCTCGAGACGTGAGCTTTTTGCCTACACTTTACATCATTCACCTACTTAACGAGGGTGTTGGCCTGTCCGCTGCTTGGACAAAGGGGCTCATAATTATCCACCACATGAAGCCACACTTACTTTTAAAAGTCCAAAGGGCACCTCCTTTGGTGACTAAGTCTAAGGCCACCCAACGTCTGTAGACATTTTTTTTTGCGGTATGAGGGCCTCTCACTGTTGTGGCCTCTCCCGTTGCGGAGCACAGGCTCCGGACGTGCAGGCTCAGCGGCCATGGCTCACGGGCCCAGCCGCTCCGCGGCATGTGGGATCTTCCCGGACCGGGGCACGAACCCGCATCCCCTGCATCGGCAGGTGGACTCTCAACCACTGCGCCACCAGGGAAGCCCTGTAGACATTTTTATAGATGTTGCTGAAGTCCCATGGGCACACCAGGTCAGAGGGACAGGTCTGAGGGCAGCTCCCGGGCTGGGCACAGGCTCTGTGCAGGAGGCCCAGGCTCTGTCTGGCTCTGCCACGTCTCTCCGTGGGACCCACCCGGATCCCTCCTCTCTTCCCTCCCTCTTCCCTGAGCTGTGAGGGGGGCTCCAGAGCTGGTCTGACACACAAGCAAGTCTCTCCACCTTCCACCACTTCAGTTACCTTTCTCTGAACTTGAACTTCGTGGAAGACAGACTTGCTGAAATGCAAAAGATTCCCCGTCTCTGACTTTCGCTTACAGAAGCTGTCAACTCAGAGCAAGGGCTGGCTTTCAGCTCAGGACGTGCAGCTGTTGCATTTGGTTGGTTGCTGTGTGTGCGTGTGCGTGTGCGCGTGTGCGTGTGCACGTGTGCGCGTGCGTGCGTGTGTGTTAATATCTATTTGCTAGGAGGCAAGAAAAAGCACTTAGTGCTGCTATTTCTCCAGAGGCAGAACAAAAAAATTTCTCAGCACATTAAAGCATGCATTTATGCTCAGAAGAAAATGACTGTAAAATTATATATTGGGGGTTTCCATATTTATCCGCCCCCCCGGACGATGAGTCAAAACAAGGTTTATTTGCGTAGTTCGTTCTCAACCGCCAGCACTTTGAGCTCAGCTCGGAACGTGGGGAAAAGGAAAATCAAACCGCTGTTTTTTGCCGTGTGCTGTACATTGTCACCGGTGGCAAAGATCACAGAGTGAGAGCCAGTCAGCCGTCCAGGAAGGGAGAGGAAAGCTGCAGAGCTATAAAACAAGAGGCTGCGTGAGATTAATCTCCATGGTTTTTTCTGGCTCAGAGGCACTGGTCCTGCTGGTTGATGACTTGGGTCAGATGCCACTTCCTTGATGTACAGGCCTAACAGGACAGTGCTCCTGGGGACGACAGAAAGATCCAGACGAGAAGTTAACACGCCAGGACTGCAGACAGTGCGGACCAAACATCTGGATTCGGGAGGAATACCAGCCCATCGGGCTTGTACCATATCCTATCTTCTCTACCTGACACAGGCCCCAAAGTCTTCAGATGTCCAGGGTGCCTCACGGTCTAAACATGGGGCCCTTAGAGCCTGACCAGTTTCTCCTCTAGATTGGACTGGTTAAACCAGCACCACGCAGCCGAGATGTGGTGGTCAGGAGAGTGGGGGGTGCTGAGTCGGTAGGAAGGTCTAACTGCTTTGATTCCCTGGACGTGCACAGGAAAGCTAAATGGCGGGAGAATCAGCACAGAGCGTGTGTGGGCCCCGCTTGGGTCTTTCCTGCAGGAGACCTGCGGGCCAGGTAAAGGTGCTGAGGTGGGAGAGGAGGGGCTGTGGGGCAGGACACCTCATAAGGCAGAGCAGTCGCCCCTTCTCTTGTGCCCAAGGCATTCGGTTCCCTCTGGGCTGGCAGGGTTCTCCCATCCACACACACCTGCTCCATCCCGGCCCCCCAGAGAGTCAGGTGCCAGACCCTATAGAGCGCGGGGGCCAGGAGAAACCTTCCAGACCCTCTGGTCCACCCCTTCGTGGAGTGACTGGCCCACGTTTCACGGCCAGGTGGTGGCTGGGCTGGGACGATGAGAATATCCTTTGCAGGGAACTCCACGCCTCCCCAGCCGCTGTTCCTGCCCGTCGCAACCTGGGAGTCAGTCTTTGCCGTGTATAATCCGTGGCAATGTCAGCCCTTTCCTTGGGTACGGCTTTTCAGGTTGATGGGGGAAGGGGCGCTGGGAACAGCTGGCCACCATTCACTTAATAATAAGGCTTCTGAACCCAAAGCCTGTCATTAAAGCTCCCCCTCCACCCTCCCTTCTCCTGGCAAGGGGCTGGCGAAGCGCTGGGGGTGCTACGGAAATTCAAGGTGCGCCACAAACATCAAGGGCCGATTATTCTCAGGTCCCCTCCGATCCAATTAGGTGTGAAGTTTTAATCTATCGCCTGATGTCTCTGATGGCTGGTTGCCAAGGCGGAACGACTTAGCTTTTCAAGAATCTTGAGAACAACTGCATTTATGACGCCACGGGTCCATATCCTCAACACACAACCCCACCTGACACAGCCTCCAGCACCCGCTCGCAGAACCCTGGGGCCGCTGCACCGGTGCATCACACTGAGTCCCCCAGAGGGCGTGGCGCGGGCTGGGCACGTGGGTTGTGCCCCGCAAATTACAAACATCTTTGAAAAGGATTTAGAATCTTGCTTCTCCAAGTGTGGTCCCTGGACCAGCAGCGCTGGCTTGTTGGAACTTGTTAGAAATGCAGCATCTCAGGCCCCAGCCCGCACCTGCTGACCCAGGGTCTGTATTTTAACCAGGTCTCCAGGAGAGGCTTCGTGCATATTAGAGTTTAAGAAGCACTTGTTTAGGCTGGAATCCGTGGTGGCTGAGAAACAAAACCACCTGGGGGACTTTTGCTGTTTGGGGGTTTTTTGCATTTCCGGGACCTGAATCGTTCTCTTTGGGCCCTGGTGTCTGTTTTGTTCGAAAGCTTCACAAGTGATCCTGATATCTAAGTTTGGAATCATCATTTAAAATTTACCGGTACCTTCTGCTAAGATTTTAAAGCAGGAAAACGCAAACTACAAAGTGTACAGAGGAGCCCCATCCACATGGGGATAATTCTGAGTTAGCCACAGGTGGATCTGCCATCTCAGCTCAGCTTCCACTGGGGAGTGGCTCTGGCGGGGTGCGTGCCGGAGATGCTTCCCAGCCCTACCCCGGGCAGGATCAGGCCAGCCACGCAGTGCTCGACCCAGCGTTCTGCAGAATGGCCGAGCTCATGCTTCAAGCTGCAACGATGGCCCTCTGACATTTCTTCACCTCCACCACCTCCTTCCAATTCAACCAGACGCTCCACTTCCTGGCTAGATCCCGGGCTCTCTGCAAAACAGGGGCCTTAGAAACTACAGCCCCCTACTAATGGCAGAAGGTGTAGTTCTGTAAGTTTCTCTCCATCCATCCCTACTAATCCCAGACTATCTGCATTGCCTCTTCCCAGCTCTAGTATACGGTTGTCCCTCCCTATCTGCAAGGGATTGGTTCCAGGACCCCCGTGGGTAGCAAAATCCACGGACGCTCAAGCCCCTTATATAAAATGGCGTGGCCCGGTCAGCCCCAGCCCGGAATCTGCAGGTCCTGCGTCCTCGGGCTCAGTGCACGTGGAAGCCCCACTGTGCACTTAGATACGGGGAACGAGTAAATGTCTGTGGCTGGGAAAAGAACAGGAGACCTTGACCAGGTCATGGCCTAAATGTCTTCATCTGGAATGAGATGGCTGTCTTATGTCAGTCATTCTCAGAGGGAAACCCTCTTGTCTAACAAAATTGTGGCTGAACTTCCAATAAGCAAAACTGAAAGTCATAGAGGGGTTCTGAGGTGGGGGGAGAAGGCCCAAACCTGTGACCACCACCCTTCCCTGCCTGTCTCTGGCTGTGGGCAAGGTCAGCCTGGTTCCGGGGCTCCAAGGAGGAAAGTTTCAAAACCACCGGGTTAGGTCATCCCTAAAGTCTCTCCTGGTGCTTAACTTCGCGAGGAAGAGGAATCTGCTGGTGCTATCAAAACTCATGGCATAGGGCTTCCCTGGTGGCGCAGTGGTTGGGAGTCCGCCTGCCGATGCAGGGGACACGGGTTCGTGCCCTGGTCCGGGAAGGTCCCACATGCCGCGGAGCGGCTGGGCCCGTGAGCCATGGCCGCTGAGTCTGCGCATCCAGAGACTGTGCTCCGCAACGGGAGAGGCCACAGCAGTGAGAGGCCCGAGTACCGCAAAAAAAAAAAAAAAAAATCATGTCATAAATTACAAAGTTTAAAGAGGGTTCACTTCCGGATCACCCCACCATCTGTCTCCACTCTTAGCTCGGTATAGAGCCATTCACTACATTTCAAAACGTACATTTTCTCTATTGTGTTTTAGACGCAATAATTTTGAAAAATAACTTGTATCGAGCACATTTCTGAGAAACTCCTGCATCTGGCTTCCATTCCTGCTCCTCATTTTTCTTGGTAACGACAAGGATGTAGATTAACAGGAGAGAAAGGAGCGGCCCATCCAATCCAAACTTCAAGAGAAACAGATTTTGGTGCGAGGAAGCATAAATCTTAGGGTTGAAACAAGTGAAATGAACAGACCCCCTATCCCGCCTGCACGGTGACACGGCATCCACGCACGCGTCCAACATTTGCCCAGCACTGGGGGACCCAAATACCGGTCACGATGACAAAGATGTGCAGAGGGCAGTGGGGGCCCGGGCTGGCAGCTGCGTCCCGGATAGCAGTGTGGCAGCCTGACGGATGAGTAGGTAAGGGGCTGGCCAAGGCCTACGGGCTTGAGCAGAGGGTTGAACATAAGCTCCATGGGGAGAGGAACACTGTCTCTTTTATCTGGTGCTGGAATGCCCAGACCCCAGAACAATGCCTGGCAGTGTTTAGAACAAATAAACGAACAAAGCACGGGTCCTGCTGATGGAAGGAGCTGGGACCATTTGACTGTCTGTGAAAGAATCGGGCGGGAGGGGGCCTGTGAAAAATAATAAGTGGCTTGGCACGCTGCCCTTGGCCTTGAGACATCTGCATTCAGTGGCAGAGGAGGACGTGCAGGTGGTCGGGAAGTAGAAAGCGCTTACAAAGCAGCATGTTGCAGGGATAACAGCGAGAGAGCGGAGTCTTACAGAGAATCCAGAATTCAAGGAAGAGCCCCGTGTCTCGAGGGCCCGGCCTGAGGTGACTCTGGGGGGGGCCTGGGTCCCACACATTGCAGATCAGCCTCCCCTCGTGCGAAGGGCTGTGACCCAGGCCCCCAAACCGTGAGCACAACGGTCCTGGGCTGGTCACGGCGGGACCCCCTGAAGCTAGAAAAATGCAGGAGAGGCGGTGGTGACTCAGTTTAAATGCCTTGGGAACCCACCCATCCTTGACACTCCGTCCCCTAATCCTACCCCGCTTTTCACAATCTTAATGACACCATTATTGGTTTAATTGGTATTTGTCCTGTGTCCTTCCCCCAGCCCCCTCCCCCCATGAGGGCAGGGACCGCACCTCTTGTGTTCACCTTTGGGTCCCCAGTAACCAGCCTGGTGCCGGGCACTTGGGTGGACTGACGCATGGACGCCTGAACCGGTTTTTTCCCGGAGAAGGTGGGGTGTGAGTCAGGTGTCCAGAGAGGGCAGCAGGCCCAGGAAGAGGGGCTGCCCGTAGGCCCCCAGCTCACCTCCACGCTGCTCAGCCACGGGCGCACGGCCAGGAAGGACTGCCTGGCTGTGAGATCGTACATGACCACGACGCCGTCGGCCTTGCGGAAGAACTGCTGGGTGATGCAGCGATACCTGCGCAAAGGGCCGGGTCAGGTGTGCGGCCTCCTCTGCCGCCACAGCCCGCCCCCGCGGGGAGAGGAGAGGCGGGGTTACCCGGGGTGGGGGTGGGGATCCTCACCTCTCCTGCCCCGCCGTGTCCCACAGCTGCAGGGCCACCCGCGAGTCGTCCACACGCACGGTCTTCATGCGGTAATCGATGCCTGTGGGGGGAGCCCAGCATCATGTCCAAGTCCGGAACCCACGCCCCAGCCTGGAATCCCATCAGCCCGAGGGCGCAGCCCTCACCCTGCTGCTCCTGACAGGTGGTGTGCGCGGGACAGAGCATTGGACCGGGAGGCCCGGGACCTGGCTTCTGGTCCTGTCTCTGCCACTGACCGGCTGTGGGACCTTGATCCAGTCACGGAACCTCTCTGAACCGCAGGCTGCTCCCTGCAGTGTAATCCAGACCCTCTTTAGGGATCGAATGAGATCACATATGGAAAAGCAATCTACCAACGCAAAGAATTATCATTCACTCCCTCCTTGGGAAGATGAGGCGACAGAAAGACTGTCCTCAGATTCCTTCCTCACTCCCTCCCTTTTCTTCTTTCTCCCTAAAATGCTTTTCAAAGTTCCCATAGTACAATCCGAGTATCCCTGGGGGATGGATCGCACTCCCAGACTCCCACCGTGGTGATGCAAAGGTAGGTGGGGGAGGAGGGCGGGAGGGGAGGGCTTGGCAGGTGGAGGGAGGGACAGAAGAGAAGGAAAGCGGTGGGGGCGGGAATCAGAGGCAAAGCCCCCTTAGAGATGGAATCAGAGCTCCTAATCCCAGCCATCAAGCCACTTGCAATCCTCCCTCTGAGGCTGTGACCCTACCTGGAGTCGTGGATCCCAGAGAGAGGATGCAGGGCAGGCAGGTCCCACAGCAGCCCTCAGACAGAGGACCTAAAGGCAGGTGCTTTGATAACAAACATTCCTCCCTCCTACACCCTGTGAGAATGTTCACAGATGCTCAACCAGGTTTAAAACGTTTTTCCCCCTTAAGGCATCAGATCTTGGAACCAGAGGGCATCCCCTCCCAACCTCTAAAAGGCCCAGCCTCTGGGGTCCTTACCCTGGAGGGCTCAGGTAGGGACAGCAACAGCAGCCTGGCCAGACAGAGACAGACAGACTGACAGACAGACAACCAAGAGGCAGTTGATGGAAAAGGGCATCCCTGCCACGGTCTCCAGGCAAAGGCGAGTGTGTGAGGGGCTGGGCAGGGGAGGAGAGATGGGAGGGTCATCCGCTCCTAGAATGTTAGCAGGACTGCAGAGGCCTGGGCTCACAGAAGAGAGTCGGAGAGAGGATGCGCGTGTCTGGGTGAGGAAAAGAGGGACGTGTCCCATTGGTAGAATGCTTGGCATCCCCAGTTTCCATGTGCCACCTCTCCCTCTTCACCACGCTCCCCTGGGACATCCGTGTGCGGGCTGCTATCTGCACACACACGCACACACACACATACCCATCCTCACACGTGCACACACGTGCACCCCCCTTCTCCTCCTCAACCATAGAAGGATAAAGAAGCGGGAGCCCAGCCTTGCCCAAGCTGGTCAGCAGCCTCAGTGACTTGCAAACCCAGTTCTGAGGCTCATTCCTCTTTTCATAGCAGTACCCTGGGCACAGGGTCCCTGGCAGCTCTGTTTCACCTAGAAAGTCCAAGGCTAAATGCTCCCATCAGAACAGATGGAAACCAAACCCAAGGGTGTTTTCTTAGCTAAAGCGGTAGGGCTTCCCCCATCTGTGCTCTGGGAGGCCGGGGGGCTGCCCACAGCCTGATAACAACCCAGGGGAAAGCCAGCCTCAGTCATCACATCTTCGGGGCCTGATCTGAAGCCCCCGAGGATGAGCCCTCTCTCTGATGGAAAGGCAGGTGGTGGAGGGACGGCTGGGTCCCTCGACCTCACTGGTAATCGCTCTGCTGGTGGACGGGGAGCTTGGCGAGTGTCCGCTGGTCCACGACGTACCCGTCCCTGCAGCCTCAGACCCGCAGGCCGGGAAGTAGACCAACAAGTCCAAGGGATGCGTGGGGTTTGGGAGGACACGGGGAGTCAGCGTCCAGCAGGCTGCACAGAGTGACGAGGGACCAGAGGGATTTCTGAGACCCCCCCGCCCCGCACCCGTTCCAACGGTCCGGGAGCCCAGACCTCATGTTCCTGCCTCAGTCCTGCCTCTGACCAGCTGTGTGGCCTGGACGACGTGACTTCCCCCCATCTGGGAGGCTTCGCTTTCCCCATCTGTAAACTGAGGTGTGACGCGGGTGCTGGAAGGGAGTTGGGCGTCCATGGTTTTACGTCCAGCTGTAGCGTTCGGCAAACACGTGGAGGTGACCCCCGACTTGCAACCTCAGTGGTTCCTGAATGAGGACTGGACCTCGGGGGCCCTGTCACCGTGGAGTGTGATGTGTGTGGGATGTGTGGGTCAGAGCTGTGGGTGATGGACCCCAGGAAGGGTGTCCTTTCTGGACAGGACAGGTCATTCCAAGCAAGAGGGATTGGGAACGGGGAGTGCCAGTGAGCTGTCCCGGAGGGGAAGCTCTCGGGATTTCTCTGTGGAGTCGAGGAGAGGGATGGCAACAGACTGGTGCCCAGGAGAGGGCAGAAGAAACACCTTGGGCCATGGGCCCTGGTTTAAAGCAGGGCCATGAACCAAGGCGGGGCCTCGGGAAGAGCTCTGGACTCAGAGTCCTGGGTCCTAGAGCCTTAGCCTCTAACAGTCAGTCTTCTCATTGACAAAATGAGCTCCAATGTTCTGCAAGAACATTTGACGTCTCCAGGACACACGCAGGGCCCACCCACCTGCTTTACAAGGGATCCGCTGGTGCTAAGGTGGGGAAGGCAGGGGCGCCCCAAGACAGACTGTTGCATGATGGAAGCCACTTCACGCACAAGCCGGAGGTCGAGGACGGGTCACGTGCTCCTGAGGGGCTGGGCGATCGGGAAGTCCCTTCGGTGATGGAGGAGAGCGTTAAGGCACCACCGCGCCCCTGTTGGTGCTGTGCTGAGGGTCCAGGGCTGCTGTGCTCGACAGGGGTTGGCCTGCTTGAGCCCCGGGAGCCCAGGACTCGGTGGCTCATCTGTGTCTGTAAAGGGAGCATCTTCCAGGCGGCTGGTGTGGCATCAGCGCCCTGACACGTGTGCCGGGGAGGCTAATTCCAGCTGCTACTCTGGCTCGTTTTGCACAGCTCGATGAAGGGCGTCCCAGATTTGGAGACTTTGATATTTTTCCCCTTCCTAAATTGTAGGTGTTTCCATAATTGGCCTCCTGGGGAGTGCGAATTAGTCTGATTTTCTCTTTTTCAGAGCTTTCCATCTCGGGGGCATCAGTTGGAGGTGTAAGCAGACCCCGATTCCCTGATTTCACCAACAGGAGAGGCACCAGGTGCACTGCCAGAGGGCCGCCCCCGGGGGTACAGCATCCCTCCCCTGCCCCCACAGCCTACGCCCGAGCTGTGACCTCAGGTTCTGGGGCCTCCCCATGGAACGCTCCAGGGAGGGCCAGTCCAGCTCTGCAGCCGCTGTTTCCTGTGTCACCACACTCGGCACATGGGGGTCACTCCTAGCCATCCCTTCCAGCCGCACGAGGCCAGGCTCTTCTGAGCCGTCTTCCCATCAGAGTCCCGATTCTTCACCGTGGGATGCACCCAGTCTCTGGGTGGAATGGGGCGCGGGGTGGGGCAGGAGGGGGCTCCGGATTTGGAAACTGCAGAGGCTCAGCAGTAAGAACAGGGCGCCTACAGTCGTGGGAAGAGACCCATCTGCAGGAAGAAAGTTGCAAGGAACGGCCCATTCAGGTTATCCTGGAGGAAGAGACCAGACTCTCCCCAGGCAGGCTCTGGGGCAGGAGAGTTTGTCTCGGATTGTCTTGGAGGGCCAGCTTGTGAGACCTCCAGGGGTCAGAGGTGGTCTGGACAGAGCCCTGGGCTTGGAAGCAGTCTTGGCTGGCCCGGTTCAAATCTCTCATTTTTCTCAGGTGAGGAAAGACTGAAGCCGAAAAGGAAACACCTCCTCCCGAGGTCACACAGCTGGTCGGTGGCAGCGCTGAGATGAAGGCCCGGGACCTCCGATGCCCCATTGGACCTTAGCGGCCTCCCCTGCCCGTGCTAGCCTCCACCCGCCTCCTGTGGCAGAAGCTGGGCTCTGAGCACGCACAGCACAATGTTGTTAGGGAGGCAGTGGGCTGGGACAGCAGAGGTGCATGCGGTTGCAGGGGGACCAGTATCAGCACGGCCAGCTGGTGGGAATGAGGACCCGTCTCTGGGCCTCAGCATCTTGGTCTGTCCATTGGGCTGACAGCAGTGCTTGCCTTTCAGGGTTGTTGGGAAGACAGATGGAAATGATAAATATCAAAATCCACGGTAAATATTCAGATCATATCAATGTATTTTTGTTAGTTCGTTTGTTTGTTTTTTTTTTTCCAGTACGCGGGCCTCTTACTGCTGTGGCCTCTCCCGTTGGGGAGCTCAGGCTCCGGACGCGCAGGTTCAGCGGCCATGGCTCACGGGCCCAGGCACTCTGCGGCATGTGGGATCTTCCCGGACCGGGGCACGAACCCGTGTCCCCTGCATCGGCAGGCGGACTCTCCGCAATGTATTTTTAACATAGCTGACTTAGCGTGGTTAAATGGCACATAGGAGGCACCCAAAGGATTCATTTTTTTTTGCTCGAGTGATTCACCTGGGGAGAACCTAGAAGGCCAATGTGCCTTTGCGTCTTCCCACACACTCCAATGCAAGGAGCACCTCTGGGTGAAGGGGCAGAGGCTCCTGTCTAAACACAGAATTACCCGAGATGATGATGGAGGCGCATGAAGCCCTGATCAGCTATTAGCAGCTGAGCCTAACGAGTGTCTACAGTGGACTCCAGCTGTTACCCAGCAGGCCCGGATGCGAGACGAGGAAATGTGATGGGTAAAAGAAGCCCCCAGAGCACTGTCCTCCGTCCTGCACGTCTATACACGTGTGCATGCACGCGCATGCACACACACACACACACACACACACACACACACACACATGCACACACATACACAGAGAAAGTCGGGAAGGGATGACTGAAGACAGACAGGCTCAGAGAGGGAACAAAGGGCCGGAAGTCCATCTCTGCCAACTTCAGAGCCCCTCATCTTGGGCATAGGAACCGTTCGTGGTCCCACAGCCGTGGAGCACCAGGCAGAGGGGGGCCTCGCCTACCAGCCCAGCCCTCAGCCCCTCCTACGGGGCTCCAAGTCCCTCCTGGGCACCCTTCTCACAGCCGCCCCTTCCCAGAGGTGGGCTGGGGTCCAGCCCAGGGCCGAGAACTCACCCATGGTGGCTGCTGAACCCAGGGAGAACTTGCCGTCACAGAACCGGCTCAGGAAGGACGTCTTCCCCACGGAGGAATTGCCCACAAACACGATCTTGAAGAGCCGGTCTGGGGTGGACACAGAGCCTTCCTCCTGTGGAAGACAGACAGCAGGGTCACATGCTGGGACGGCCGCTGGCCAGCCCTGCCCCTGACCTGTCCCTGCGGTGTGCAGGGAGGGACCCGCAACCAGCACCGGGGAGGCTGCTCGGGCCTCGGAGGCAGGAAGCTTCGGGCTCAGCGCACCAAGGCTCCTTCCAGCTTCAGCAGCGGGAAGAGAGACTTTCACTCCACCACCACTGCTGCCCACGTGCTGCGCCGCAGGCCCTGCGCTGGGCCGGGCATGTGGTGCAGGGAAGGCAGCCACGCGTACACATAGTCACGGCACGATGTTCCGAGTGCCCAGAGCACGGACCAGGAATCAAGGGGCTCGGGGTGCGGGGGGGCTCTGGGCTGGGGCTTAAGGAGGAAGCAGAGATCCTCTGCAGGGGCTGGGTGGGGAGGACAAGGTGGAGTGTTTGAAGGGGAAGGGGAGATACAGAAGATACAGAAGGCTTATCTATACTCGGGGGCAGAGGCATCCCAGGCTGGGGTCGGGCCTCTCGTTTCTGCCCCGTCACTGGAAGCCGGGACCGGATGGAGGACACGCTCGCCTCCCTGCATGCTGCCCTTCTGTCCCAGCTCACCTTCCATCTAGGGTCCCTGTCTGCCCTGGAAATAAGGCAAGGCAGTCTCCACTCAGTAGCTTGGGAAACCCCAAGATGCCAGGCTACGGGAAGAACGTTCCAGAACACAGTCATGGTGGTCCTTCTCCACCCGGCAGCGGGACAGACTGGGAACTGGCCTGCCTGTTACTCTGGCGTGTACGGTCCAGCGGGAAGTGGACTTGCTCCAGGATGCTGGGTGAGTGAGAGGCAGAGTGAGGACCGGCACAGGGCCCTTCCTCCGAATGGTCATTAAGTCCAGAGAGCCGCGTGCTCCCCCAGCACTGCCAGGCCAGATGAGGAGGCTTTGCAGAATCTATTTGGAAGTGGATTTGGGGGGAATTAGCTCCTTTCACCGAGCAAATACTATAGCGGAGTAGCAGCAGATATTAGCAGTACTTGAATTTCAGAGAAAAGCCATTAACAGCCTTTTGGGGAGAAATCAATTCCATGCTGTACTTAGGAGGGAATTCAAGGTCAATGACAGAAACTTAAACCCAACTTAAAAAAAAAAAAAAAGAGAGAGAAACCCACACTCAGAAACGCTGCCCTGGCCCCAGTTTCTTTATTGCTGCGAAGCACAAGCACCGCTCTCTGCCAGGCTCGTGCTCCGTTTGTCCTTTGTTTGAGACCGAAGCTCAGTGCAGCCACTGGCCCACTGCAGGCCCGGGGCCGGTGGGAGGAGATGGTCTTGGCTGCAGACGCAGTGGCGGACCTTCTCTGTGCTCCCCTCACCCTGGCCCCCGCCTGCGGCAGGACACTTATTCCGCAGACAGGATATGATCAACCCGGTGATGGTTCCGTTTGGGGAGGGACCCACCTCACAGGAGCAGCGAAGCTGTTCCAGTTCTTGCCCTTAACCTGGGGGACAATCCACCTGCCCGCGAACGACAGTGAGACAACAACATTGTGGGGAGGGGCTGGAGAAAGGCTCCCTCCACTGGCAAGTCAGGGGATCTGTTCTCATTCTCCTTCCCACCACTGTTTTTATTTTTTTTAAGCTTTAAAAAATGAAAGTAATACATACTAATTTCTAAAATTAGGAAACTTAGCAGAGAGGAAATTAATGACTATTCATAATTTACCCCCCAACCCTGAAACGGTCACTATTCCTATTTGGATACATTTCTTCCAGGTTTTTTTTATATAGATGAATCAATATATGTTTTTTTGAGAGAAATTTGAGGTACTATGTATACTTTATTTATATTATTATATATAATATAAATTTATGTATAATTTTCTATTTGTTCCTATGTTATTGAATTTTATATAAATATTTCTGAGTCACTGAAGTTTTCCAAAAATGTGATTTTTAATAGCACTATAACATTCTATTAAATTACTATAGTCTAATTTATGTCCCTACTGTTGTTTTTTCAGTTATTTGCTCTTATGCACTTACATTCTTGGATTAAATTTTTGTCTGGTTTTGGTTATTTCCTTAGGAAAGGTTGCTAGAAGTAGGAGGGCTGGTTCAAAGGAGGCGGACTTTTAAAGTTCTTGATTCCTATTATCAAACTACTTTCCCGAAAGCTGGTACCAATTGATGGCTCAGCGGCCTTGCAAGGGGCCCTCTGTGGAGGCTGCTGTGTGACTGGCTTCCAGCAGACACACTTCCTCTCTGCTGCAGCTTCTGTCCCAGCTAAACAGCACCGCATCCCGGTGCAGCCGGTGGGGATGCAGAGCGGTGGGTGCGAAGGCTGGGCTCCCCTCACTGCGGGCTGGGTGGGCCTCCTCGCTCTGGGCTCTACTTCCCCACCCGCCTGAGGGGAGAACAGATCTCTGATGCCCGTCATCCAACAACCGCAAGGATCAGGTGCCACGGCAGACATGGACGCTTAGCCTCTTCCTTCACCCCATCTCCCATGGCCCTCTTAACACTTCTTTCACATTTGGGGGGCTATCGTGGGGTATTTAAAGCCCCATTTGTGCCCACTGCCAGCAAGTGTAGTCTGTCCACTTTTGGGGATGTAGAAGGGGGTGTAAGGGGGCTGCCCCACCCACCAAGGGCCCTTCAGAGGAGTGGTTTGTAGGCATGAATCTTAATCCAGGCCCAAGAATGATAACCGAGGCCAAGAAGTCCCCGTGCAGGGGCTGGAGAGGGCTCACCGGCACGCACGCCAACGCCTCACTCGGACCGCTCAGCTCTGAAGGCCGCCACAGGGTGAGGGAACTGTTCTAGAGGGTCCGGCGGCGGGCAGGGGGAGGGCTGAGGGGCCAGTTCCAAGGCCTGGGTCACAAACAAGGTAAGGAGTATCACCTGTGATCCAGAGGAGGATGGTCCACGCGGCCCCCTTCTCCCGGGGAACTCAGCGGGGAGAGCTGGTGGGGGTCGCGGGGATGGAGGGTGGGAGTGCAGCGTCACACTGCCGGGAGGGCCGAGCTGATTAGGAACCGAGAGAGAAGCGATGGTGCGCAGACTTCCCCCGCAGGGACTGGCCTGCAGGGGGCGGTTACAGAACGGACCAGAAGAGGTACCATTTTTAAGGCCTGTGACAGCTGACGCTAATTGCCCAGCAGAGGCTCGGTCCTACTCTATAAATGCAGAATCTGAATCAGAACAAAACACATAGGGGCCAACAACAGAAGTTGTTAGGAGAGTGTCCCCAGACCCCCGAGTCTCCACCATGACACTCGGCAGAGCAGAGAAGGGTGGTACCCGAGGGACACAAACTTGCTGCGTCACCAGGCCTGCTGAGTCTGGCTTCCTGAGCGGCCTTGGGGCTCTTGGGCTCACACTCGAGGGACAAGGCCCAGGGTGACCTGCAAGCCAGTGAGGGATGCACCCTTACCTCAGATGGGGTCTCTTTTCCAACAGGCTGCCCTCGGGGAGACGCAGGCATGAGCTCCAGAGGTCGGGACGGCCCGATTTGTCCCTCCGCCCCCTGGTCGGAGGCCTCCCCTTCTTCCGGGCATTGGCCCAGTGGCTGCTCAGAGCCGCCCCCCAGCAGCTGGGGCAGCGGGTCCTCTTCAATGGAGATGATTCTGCGGAGCGGCCGGGAGAGCAGACCCCCGGTCCCCGGCCCCTCTTCTGTAAGGGGGTGCCCACTCAGGCCCAGGGAGCTTCTCCTCCGCAGGATGCCAAACACATCTTCCTCCTCCTCTGACTGGCTGTTTTGGAGAAGAATGAAGAGTGGGGAGAAGATTGTAAAATGTATCAGAATGGAAGCTGGGGGTCTGTGACAGAGAGCTGAGGAGCACACTTTTTGGGGGCAGAGAGGAACCAAGAAAGGGAAAACCAGACCCAGCATTGTTCCGCTCATTCATTCAATGTCCTTATGATGAGGGTGAGATGAAGACGAAGGTGATGATGAAGGTGAAGGTGGTGAAGGTGAAGGTGATGAAGGTGAAGGTGATGATGAAGGCGAAGGTGATGATGAAGGTGAAGGTGGTGAAGGTGAAGGTGGTGAAGGTGATGATGAAGGTGAAGGTGGTGAAGGTGAAGGTGGTGAAGGTGAAGGTGGCGAAGGTGAAGGTGATGATGAAGGTGAAGGTGGTGAAGGTGAAGGTGGTGAAGGTGATGAAGGTGAAGGTGGTGAAGGTGAAGGTGAGGGTGGTGAAGGTGATGCCGGCTCCCAGGTATTAAGCTAACGACAGTCAGCAACAGGTGCACCAGCCCCGTCCTCGTGGAGCGCTTAGCTTAGCAGGGCCAGAGCAGTCATGACACACTCACTGCGCTGTCCCAGACTGTGGGAGGTGCCACAAAGGAGAAGCAAAGGGTGAAGAAAGAAGCACAACAGATGTGGAAACAAAGCCTCCTGGGTTAAAGGGCGGTGGCCTCTGCCCTGGTCCCATGCCAGCCCTTACCAGCTGTGTGTCCCCAGGTAAGACACCAACTCTCCAGGCCTGTTTCCTCACCCTTCCGCCCTGCCCACCTCCCCAGTAAGCCAGTGCATAAGCCAGACCCGTTAGGGAAGCAGCCCTCGGGGATGCAGGCGAGGGAGACCACTGCTCTGGGAGGGACCCCGGCACGGCAAGCGTCCACCACCAGCTCAGGGTGGAAGGAAGCCCTCCACCCGCTTCTCCTTCCTTTCTCCTTAGGATCAGGAGCGAGTGGCCTCAGAGGTCTGAGTGCACGTTTGCTTCCAGAAACACCTGAGCAACAGAACAAGGAGAAGCAGCGGGGGGGTGTGCAGCACTCGGGCACCAGACGTGGGTCCAGGGCACGGGCTGTGTCCCCAAGGTTTGTGAGCAGAGGCCCCACGGGCCCTCCTGGTGCAGCCCCCTCTCAGGCCTTTATGAACAAGTCAAGCTGAGGACTGTTTTACGGGGAGGAACCTGAGTCCAGAATCGAAACACACACACACACACACACACACACACACACACACACACACACACACACTCGAGAACTAGAAAATCGAGCAGGATGCGGTGGTGAGGCGGAAGTGGGCGACGGACACAGAATATGCAGCACAGGGAAAGCCCCTTCACTTTGCCCCAACTCCCGCCCCCCCCCCGCTCCTAGCATTTCTGGCCCCTAAGGACCAAAAACAGAAAAAAAGAGAAAAAAATGCGTGTGTCACTGTTCTGAACTCCGGACACTTCTAAGATAAGTTAAGGTATAGCGCTTGCTCACAGAAGTGCTGACTCAGCTCGGATCCCCTGATATAAAATAAAGGATCTGCAGCAATTCAAGGACTCTTACACTCATTTATAAAATCAGCTTTTTACGGAAACTGACTGCCATCTTTCTAACAAATTTCTTCTACATTCTGACGAGCCTACTAAGTGCCTAGCCACGTCGGCACACAATTGGTGCTCCCATCTGCTTTCACTCTGCTCACACACACGAGTGCACCTGTGTGAACACGTGTTGTGAGCATGTATGCACGCGCACAGATGCAGAGCATGGCTTTTCAAAGGCCTTGCAACTAGAAAAGACATGGACACTGAAATGACCCTAAATGAAGCGTTTCTTGGCAAAAGCTTCTTACTTGGGAAATTCTCAAGCACTATTACATTCCAGAATACCTTCAGCTTAGCATGACTGAGCTCCTTTTTGGTTTTGCCACCAAATGCTATGCACCAGCGGCAGACAGCAGTCACCTCTGACAAAGTCTGCATGGGAATTCGGGGTTTGCAATTTATCGATTACTCATCAATTATTGTCTGTGTCCTCCACTCAATTATAAGCTCCATGAAAGCAGAGACGGGGTCTATTTTGTTCACTCCGTATCCCCAGCACACGGCACTGAGTCTTGCACAGGGCAGGCACTCAGTAATGGATATTAAGGGCAGGCCTCGTGTCTAATCGATCTTTGGAGACTTCCCAGAACTCAGAGAATGTCAGTTACAGAGTAGGCAATCAGTCTCTGCTTGTTGGAAGCACATATTCCGTTCCGAGGAACCAACAGGTGAACTGTTGATGCAGGAATCTGGCTCCCATGTTGTGTCTCCTGGTTCAGCGATTTAGAAGAGGAGTTCACGATGGTCAGGTTCAAGGTCTTGAGCCGTCAGCGGATTGACATCCCCAGGGCACCTCCGCTTGGCATGTCTATTTCATGCTTGCTGTCCCCAGGGTCTCCCAGATGAGCAGCTTTACACACTTTGCCCCGGGTTTGATACGTGGGGGTCTGGCAGCCTCCACCTCTCTGTGGCCACATCCATGGGAAGAAGCACGTGCCCCAGAGAAGACAGGGCAGGGGGAGGGGAGGGAGGCTGGCGTGCCTCCTTCGGGGAGCAACAGGCCACCCCTCTGGGGACTTAAATGCAATCGTGTGCTGTCCAACAACAACCAAGCAAGTTATCCCTGAGTTAATTAAATATGAATTATTGAAAGGAGTCTTGTCAAGTACAGGCCCCGTTCTCATCTGTAAAGGACTTCAACGATTGGAGATTCCGTACTACACTCTAATTACCCTTCAGACTCACGCAGTCCTGTCCCTGGAAAACCAAGAGCATCCGTTCTGCTCAACAGACAGCAGAGCCCGCCCAGCACCCACTCCCTCCCTCTCTCTGACCCCTCTGTCCCTCCCCTGATCTGCAGCCCCTCTTCAGCGCCCCCTGGCAGGAACGGCCTGTCCTAAGTGCTTGCCCTGCACCTGGATGTCAGAACAGGAAGGCACGCGTCCTCCAAGACTCAAGGGGAGCGATAGTGGCTGACCCCAGGCTTCCCGCCAGGGCCAATCTGCACTCAGCTTGGGCTCAGAGCCTGCTCGCAACCTGGCAAGACCCAGGAACAGGTGATGAATGAGCACAGCAGGGACGCCTTACCTTCTGAGCACCCCTCCGCCATCCACGTATTTGCCGATCACAGAGCCAGATCGCTGCTTCTGGCTTGCCTTGGAAGCAGCTGTGTTTGCCTTGGCTGCCTTGTCTTTCTGTAGAAACACAAAATGCCCTCAGATCCACGCCTACTGATTTGTCCCAACATTGGAGCAGAAAAGGGCTCAATTCCCCCACCTCATAGTACAGGCTTCAAATAAAACTCTAAAGGAAGCAAGCGATGGCCTGGGCTCCCTGCGAGCTAGCCTTCACCCACTCTTCCCTTCTGCTGTCATCTCTCACCATAATTCCTCCATCTCCCATCTAATAAGCTAATCAAAGTTCCGAGCCTGGGGTCTGCCAGGTTACCCCTCCCAGGAGTAGTGCTAATTTGCAAGAGGACAAGCTAAAGGTGGGATGCACTGGAAAAACATGTATGGGCAGAAAAAACGCTGTGCGTCTTTAAATCACACACCTTCTGCAGTGGGGTTTCAATCCCTCTTTATTTCCAAACCCCCAGATAGGAGGATCAATGAACCCAGAGCCTTGTCCACAGCTACGAAGCCAAGACAGGGTACTTCAGATCTTTTGTGGAAGTAGGCTGGCTGTAGGTAAATTGCTCACGTATCTGCAATGGAGAGACTGGGTGGAGTGGGGGGCTTACACCTGCCTCGCCAGGGCTCCCCTGACAGATGTCTTCCAGATAAGGGGGGGTTAGATCACAGGAAGAATCTCTCATTAACCAGCCAGCCCCGTGGTTCCCAGGGATTCTTCCTGAAAGAAGGAGGGGCTCCAGTGCCCCAGGGCCCCCGCAGGTATGGCTGTGATCCCAGATTAATCTTTAATTGTGATTCGGCATGAACATGATTTTATCCCTCTTTCTTCCATTCCCCACAAGGGTTCTTACTCCCTTAATTCCATTCCCTTCTCAAAGCAGAATGAGTTTGGCAGGTGAAGGGAAGCCAGGTCAAGGGATTAAGGTGACATTTGTTAGGAAGTTTTAAAATAAATTTGGTGTTACTTCTTAAACAATTATAACCATTACCACCATCAAACAAACGTGT
Source organism: Tursiops truncatus (assembly GCF_011762595.2). Taxonomy (NCBI): domain Eukaryota; kingdom Metazoa; phylum Chordata; class Mammalia; order Artiodactyla; family Delphinidae; genus Tursiops; species Tursiops truncatus. The sequence goes on along the minus strand of NC_047044.1, from coordinate 98,544,501 downwards.
AGGCTTAAGCCTTGCTCTGATAGTACACATAGGTGGGCGGCAGAGACGTGTTGCTGACAGCCAGTGGTAGAAAAGACATTGTGATGTACAAGGTCCCTAAAGGATCTGCACTTCTAAACTAGGTTCCACCGAATCCGGGGCAAACCAGCTGCCGTGTACTGACCACATTTAGGGCACTGAACAGCTGAGAGTCCAGCGCAAGACCTTCCTTTCCAAGAGTTTTTCACACGCACAAAAATCCCTACAGTATGGAAAAAAGGATAGAGAATCTCCTTCCTCATGTGATAATGGGGGTCATGGCCCAAGGAGGCTAACGATTTGCCCGAGGACACACGTGAAATTCACCGTGCGAGAATCCTGAAAATCAGAATGTCACATCAATCCATCCTGCCCGCCTTTTCCTTCCCTTCACGGCTTCCACAGCTACGGTCTAAAGGGGAGGATGTTAGGGGAATGAGAAATCCTAGATTCTGTTTAACGCAGCCGGAAGTGAGATTCTTTAAATAAATACAGGATTTTCGTGCTATTTGGGAAAGTATGTAACTGTGGCAGTCAGGGTCAGAGAAGCATCGGTCCCCATAGGGTAAAAAAATTGTACATAAAATCAACTATGTAAATGGTGAAATATACTTTTTTTTTTTTTTGTGGTACGTGGGCCTCTCACCGCTGTGGCCTCTTCATTGCGGAGCACAGGCTCCGGACGTGCAGGCTCAGCGGCCATGGCTCGTGGGCCCAGCCGCCCCGCGGCATGTGGGATCTTCCCGGACCGGGGCACGAACCCGGGTCCCCTGCATCGGCAGGTGGGCTCCCAACCACTGCGCCACCAGGGAAGCCCGAAATATACATTTTTAATTCTTTCTACAACAGTGTGTAAAAATGAAAAATTTTCATCAAGCGATCAACATGTTAATGAAGAAAAAAACTGAGCATTTTGGTTTAAAAGTCATGGTGCCATTTCAACTGCACCGTCTCATGGATGGTACGATCATTTCTACATCCAAGAAATGTGGGACCCTCCCAAGTATCCTGGTCTCGTGATGCCAAGAGGAAAGTGTGTCACTTCACGGGAAATTAACACACTATGACCCTATAGGTCAACCTGAATTTTTACTATTTTCAAAAAATCTTATGCCACCGTCCTGCCCACACAAAGGAGTGACCAGATTCCAAGCCTAGAATCTTCTTGGGCCAGTCCCAGCGCAGGTCTGGCTGCCACTGGACCCCAGTCTTCGTCTTCCCCCAGGGGAGGGGGCACTGGCCCATTACCTGAAAACATATGTCCCGTTCATCCCGAAGATGCTTGTTCCTTTCCCTGTGGATGGAAAAGGGGAATCTATTCAAACATGGGGCTTGCAGTCAACAGATCCAATAGCATTGGTTTGACGGTCAGATGGGTGCAGAGGAAGGCCGGGCATGGAAGGCCCGGGGAGGGCGCGGAACCGCTTCCCTTAGTGATTGTGGCTAAGGGTAATTGTGTATAAGTCAGGTCAGAGGCAGGGGGATACACAGAATGGCCTTGTGACACCCAGGGCCCTTCAGGATCCTGCATTGGTCCATCTGATCACGAACGGAGCCTTCCACAGCGCTGACCAGTGTTCCAGCTCCGCCTTGAACTTGCTGTGGCCCCCCCCCCAAACCTTTCATTCATGAGTGCATGTGTAGCTGCATGCCACACGTGTCTCCCTGAGCCCACACTGTGTGCCCGGCACTGCTCCAGCTGTCAGGGCTACACCAAGGAATGGAAGAAAAAGTTCCTGCCCCCAGGGCATTTGTATTTCATTGCTATTGAGAAAAATAAAGTGGGGAAGAAGTGGCATAAAGAGGGCCAGAGATGGAGGGTGGTCAGGGAAGACCTCACTGAGGAGGTGGCATCTGAGCAGAGGCTTAAAGGGTGCGGAGGAGAGAGCCCAGCAGGGATGGGGGAGAGCATCACAGGCAGAGGGAACGGCAAGGGCAGGGACTGGGGTTGGGAGACACGTGGTGTGCAACCAGTGGAATGGAAACGAGGGAGCGGATGCTCAGAGTGAGGTCAGAGGAAAGGTGGGGGAGGAGGGGACCTGCCATCCCCTGCCTGTGGGCCACTGTCAGAACTCCGAATTCATCCCAATGAGATATGAAGCCATGGGGGGTGGGCTTTGGCCGAGGAGTGTCCTGACCTGACTCAAGTTTTAAAAGGAACCCTAGAAACGCTGGGCTAAGGGTGATGTGCTGGGGACAGGATGGGGCCCTGAGAACTGGCCCATATTTTAAGCAACGTGGAGGTCATTGGGTCCACGTTCGGTGGAATAGGGGGAGAAAAAGCCTGGTGGAGGGTTGAGAATGCGAGGCTGGGAGATGGAGGCGGCCGAGTGTAAATGGAAACAACTCCTTGGGAAGTTGGGGAGCCGCGCCTGCATCTCTTGTCTCCTGGAGCATCTCCATGCAGAGGCTCCGATAGGCAAGGGAATGTTCTGCTCTGCACATGTGTCCTCTGTCCTTCGTGGCACGGCTCTGTAGCGACGGCCGCACACCATCACCCAATTCTCCCAGGAAGCCTGCGACACAGGCATGTCCAGGTTGTTGACCACTGCTCAAGGTTGCACAGGTGATGAGGGGCTGGGCTGAGTCTGGAACCAGATCCAGCTCCAAAGTGCACGTTCCTACCAAGCGCCCTGAAACTGCTTCCATGTGCCCCCATTTCCCTTAGGACGGCAGCCCCTCGCCGCTGGGTCACACCCCGGCCATGGTCCCGATCCCCCCCCCCAACAATTCCCGCTGTCCTCCCACCCCACCTGCTCCCAGCTCTCTCTGTCTCTCCCTGATGCCCATTTCCCCCGGCTCTCTGTCTCTACCCGGAGATCTCACTGTGGAGGAAGAGTCTGCCATGGGCTCTCCCGCCACATCCGGGCTCTCCCCGGCTGGCTCGGGGACCAGGTGACAGCACAGCAAGGTTCAAGCTGGGATTCTGCACAGACGCTGGTCTCCATGAAAAAGACCCCCAAGTGTTGGCAGAGTGCTGCCTCGTCATCCTCCCCTGCGCCTTCACACTGAATCTGCCTCTGTATTTTTTTCTAAGTACAATAGAAAAAAGGGAAAAAACCCAACCAAACTCGTTCTTGTACATCTTATTCTCTGCCTTCACTAAAGCCTTCCTGAGAATCCACACCTTCTCTCACAGGGATTAAAACTTGGCCCCTAAGAACCACTTCCATCTCCCTGGCCTTTGGAATCACATCTTGAGGGAAACAAATCTGAAATGCATTCAGTTTGAAGAACTTTTCTATTTGGTGGCATCAAAGATGCCAGATGCAGTGATCTTACCTTGCTTTCAAATTAAAAAAAAAAACAACCTAAAAACCTTCGAAAGGTACCCAATTCAAACCCACCTGCACTTTAAAAATCAGGACCCAAATTTCATCACTATTCCCCAAGAGGTGTTTGACAGGCAGCAAGTATAGTAACTTAGAAAGCTCAGAGGCAAATTGAACATTCCATTTTCCCCACACCTGTTTGCGTTTGGTTGTTTTTGGGGGGGGGGATAATCCAAACCAAACCAGTGAGCTTTGAATCTACAGGTAGTGTAACAGGCTGAGGACTCTCCGAACGCCCTTCTTGCTGCTCTGTTTGTGACTCACTTACTCATTCAACAAACATGAACAGAACACGCCAGCCAGCTGGGGACTCAGTTCCGGCTCTGGCCGCGAGCGTCCGGGTCACTCCGGTAAATTACTCCATCGCTCTGATATCTGCTTCCTTGATGGCTAACCCCTGTATTAACAGCTGCCCTACTTCCCAGGTTTTGTTGAAGATGAAGGAGATACTACCTCTGGCATGGACTAGATGCTCCATAAACTCAGTTCTCCTCCTACCTGAGCAAGTACCGTGCCAGGTACCAAGCAGGAGGAGGCAGCGCCTGCCTGCAGAGGTACAAACTGGAGAGGGGGCTGGGCACCTGTGTAAATGGACCAAACGTAATGGAGAGGTGGTGCTCAGGTGTCCAACAGTATGTTGGGGACCAGGGAAATGTGGGTGCTCCCTCAGCAGGCAGGGGAGACTCTGGGGGTGCCCCTTCCCACCCAAGGCTCTGGGATGCGGACGCACCTTAGGAAATCCAGCTGTTTCAGGAGCCCTGACTTCTCCCGCTGCAGACTCTCCGTGACGCGGTACACTTCCCTGCAGGGGATGCAAGATGGCAGTGATGAGTGACATGTGGCGGGAGGGGGTGCTACCAGGGCACGAGGCAGTGATGAAGTTGGACCCGGAAGGTGGTGCCTGGGCTGCCCTTCCTCTGGAGAGCACGGCCTCGTGCAGGCCTTATAGCCAGGTCTCACCAAGTCATCTCAGACACTCTATTTGGAAGGTGAAATGATCCCTGTTTTTTGGGGTTTTTTTTTGCGGTACGTGGGCCTCTCACTGTCGCGGCCTCTCCCGTTGCAGAGCACAGGCTCCGGACGCGCAGGCTCAGCGGCCATGGCTCACGGGCCCAGCCACTCCGCGGCATGTGGGATCTTCCCGGACCGGGGCACGAACCTGTGTTGCCTGCATTGGCAGGCGGACTCTCAACCACTGCGCCACCAGGGAAGCCCGATCCCTGTTTTATAGACACAGATAGTCAAGTAGGTTTGATAACTCTCCCTGGCAACCCAGGACTGAGCCAGGGTCCTAATCTAGACCCCCAACTCCCTGTCCCAAGGATACAGCTTGATGATAACTGCACTGTTTTCTCAGGCTCCCAGTGGTCCTGCCCCGCCCCCACCAGAGGTCAGGGAATCAGAATCAATACTCTTCTCCAGCCCAGCCTTGGAGGGTGAGAGCAGAGCTGGTGTTTCTCCCTCCCCGCGTCCCCCCCCACGCTGGTTTAGTTTGTATGCAGGAGCTATTGAAGACCTATCTTTCCTTCCCCACTTTCCCCCAACAGTCTCCAATCTGTTCCCGGAGATCTGGAATTTCCACTGTTGCACATTCATTTCTTTGACTAAAATTTCTTATCTCTAGCTACACAGCAGAGATTTAATGTATCAATCATAATCCGTCATTTACATCACAGTGTGAGCGTGTCCACCATAGGAGTTTTGAGGAAGGGGAGAGAGAAGCTGAGACGTACACAGCGTGGCTGGAGGGCAACGCAGGCTGCGAGGCAGGGGGCTGTGTGTGCCTTGTTTACATCTGTATCCTCGACTCGGTGGCTGGCTTGGAGGTGCAGTCAACAAACAGCAGTGGGAAGAGAAAAAAGAGAGAGGGCTAACGGAGGGGCGGGAAGGGCAGATGGCAGGGATGGAGGGAGGAAGAGAGCTGGAGGGGGAGGGGCGTTTAGGAGGAAGCCAGCACCACTCAGAGAAGAAAGGAAAAGAATAAAGCAGGGCTTCCCTGGTGGCGCAGTGGTTGGGAGTCCGCCTGCCGATGCAGGGGACACGGGTTCGTGCCCCGGTCCGGGAGGATCCCACGTGACGCGGAGCAGCTGGGCCCGTGAGCCATGGCTGCTGAGCCTGAGCGTCCGGAGCCTGTGGTCCGCAACGGGAGAGGCCACAGCAGTGAGAGGCCCACGTACCGAAAAAAAAAAAAAAAAAAAGCAGAATGGGGTGATGTTGGAAAATAAACCTTGCTTAACTGCACAGTTCTGCTTCCATCCTTCCCTCTGTGCTCTGCACCACAGTTCAGAGATTTTAAATCTCCCCCAAACTTACGGCAAAGGGTCCCGTATTTCCAAGCCACAGCCTAGTAAATGCGTCACTGCCACGGGCCGTCAGGGCTGCCTTGACTGTGCGCAGGCTGAGCTGCGTAAGGACGGTCCCCTGGCAAAGCCCATCCACGTCACCACGAGCTTGCTGGGGCCACAGAACTCGCAATCGCCTTATTCCTTGAGCGGTATCTGTGGGGTTTCCCCCTTTATAGCAGAATTATAAAGTCACTTCGCGACAGTAACAGACTGTCTCAAATACCAAGTTCACCTCAGACAGTGCTTATTCAGTAACAGAACTTCTCTGGCTCCTGCAGAGCTGCAAACTCCCAACATTTTATTACCAATTATATTTAATGTTAACTGGAGGGAAAACAATGTCTTCCCTATTATCCAATCTGGGTCCCTAAACGCCATCTGGGACTCTGCTCCGAAGGGCACCAGGTGAGCACAGCTGTCTGGTCGCAGCCTGGCGCCCTGGGAGCTCAGGTTACCTGCGTCGGGCTTTGGGGCTCCGCCACCCCCATCCCGGGTCCTGCTTCTTCCTGGGGCAGCCAAAAGCAGAGGGCTTTCCCCGCTGAGGACAGACACTCACACCGGAGACCTAACCTAATGGGTCCTCACAGTGTCTGACCGAGTGGCCAGTTCCTCCACAACCAAGAGGACCTCAGTCCAAGCCTCCTCTGGCCCTGCTTACAAGGCACCAGGGACCTTGGCACCGTGCACACACACACAACTACACACACATACGTGGTATGCATCGGTGCAAACCTACATCTGTTTGTCTAGTAGCCACACATCTGTCTAAACATGCACACCTATGTACATTCAGATAGATTTTTTGTGTTAACAAATAGAAAAGTATTTCTGCAAAAAAAAAGACACTTGGATATTTGACGAAAATGACCTTGAAAGTCCTTCTAACCTAGATGTTCCACAAGTTTATGTCTGGCTAACAGGTGAAGCGAAGGGCACAGAACTTGCCATTTTGCGGTGGTAACTGGTGAGAGGTTTCTGGCTGCTGGAGCGAAGGGCTGTTGGCTGGGTTTTTATGAGAAAGAAAGAAATATGGAGCGTTCTCCAAAGGATCCGTCAGTGGAAAATGCAGGCGAATGTAGAACTGTGTGTGCTGTCGCTTTGTAAAGAGTGTGTGTGTGTGTGTGAGTGTGTGTCTCTGTGTGTCTGTGCCTGTGTGTGTCTCAGTCTCTGTGTGTGTTCGTGTGTGTCTGAGTGTGTGTGTCTCTGAGTGTGTCTATGTGTCTGTGTATCTATGTCTGTGTCTCTGAGTGTGTGTGTGTGTCTGTGTGTGTGTGGGGGGTCTGTGTGTGTGCGTGGGTGTGTGTCTGCGTGTGTGTCTGAGTGTGTGTGTCTCTGTGTGAGTGTGTCTGTGTGAGTGTGTGTGTCTGTCTCTGTGTATCTGTGTCTGTGTCTCTGTGTGAGTGTGTGTGTCTGCGTCTGTGTATCTGTGTCTGTGTCTCTGAGTGTGTCTGTGTGTGTGTGTCTGTGTGTTTGTGTGTGGGGGGTCTGTGTGTGTGCGTGGGTGTGTGTGTGTGTGCGTGTGTGTGTGTGTGTGTGCGCGCGCACATGTACAGAACACTCTGGAAGGAGCCAGGACTGGTGCCCTCTGGGTGACGGGAGGCTGGGAGTCAGGGGTGGGGGGCAAACCTCTTTCTGCCACATTTTGCGCCTTGTCATAAACCACCTCTCCCCCAGATACAAGTTAATTAACAAAATAGGGTGTTGCCTTCCAGCCGACCTTCATCTTTATATTGTCTCCCCGGCTCGACTGCTCCTTCTTTATCTGATTTTAAAATCTAGTTCTCCTTCCTTGGGCATCTTCAGAGAACAGGAAAATTCATTTTGCCCATTCAGAACTCCAGCTGATACATGACAGGGTCTGTTGATCTAGAGGCCCACTCTCCCCCCTCCCAGCAGCATCCGGCAGCTGGACATCATCGGGGAAGCACAGGGTATCAGGAGGACAAGGCTCTGACCTTCTTTTCTGACACTAACTAGCTGGGTGTCTGCAGGTTGCTCACTACCCCTCTCTGAGCTTGTTTTCCATTTGTAAATGAAGGGGTGGCTTCCAGCACAAAGGTCCTGTCGGCTCTGCTGGTCTGGGATCCTGCTCTATGGAGGACAAGCTAAGCCTCTCCCTGGCCTTCTCTCCGGGCCGCTCTGGACGACACACGCTCTCCCGGGCTCCAGCAGGTTCCCCAGCTGCACAGCTGCTGCAAGCTTCTTATTGAAACAAAGTCGCGAAGGTTCTGGACTCATTTATCTCTCGCTCCTAACCCTCCTTCCCTCTTTTTCAATTCCCAGCCTCCAGAGATTGTGTGTCTGGCTTGCTTAATTAAGATAAGACTTCAGAAAGATTTTAATCCTCACGCTGTGATTCGTTGCGCCGGCTCCGGTGCTCATTTCCATTTGCGGTTCTCATGCCTGTGCCTTTCAGATGTTTGTCGCCTTCAGGACTTGATTGAATTTTAAGAGCCTGACTCCTTAATTCTGTATATAAAGTTAAGCACTGGTTGACCTGATCTCAACGGGGAGGGACCGATTTTGCTTGTTTACAATGAAATATACTGTCCTTCCGCCGGGCATCCAAGCCTTGAATGGAGGGGTTGATTTTAGTCAGCTGCTTGGGAAGACATATCTTTTGCAACTGGAGATGTCTTCCTAGGGTAAAACTCCAAATCCAAACACATCCCCTCCCTCTCACTCTAGATCATTCCCAAACAGTACAGGACATCATACATGAGGCAGACAGCAGAACAATTTTTTTTTTTTTTTTTTTTTTGCGGTACGCGGGCCTCTCACTGTTGTGGCCCCTCCCGTTGCGGAGCACAGGCTCCGGACGCGCAGGCCCAGCGGCCATGGCTCACGGGCCCTGCCGCTCCGCGGCACGTGGGATCTTCCCGGACCGGGGCACGAACCCGCGTCCCCTGCATCGGCAGGCGGACTCCCAACCACTGCGCCACCAGGGCAGCCCCAGCAGAACAATTTGATTTAGGTTGAGGCACCGACGATTGGCCAGCCGTCAGACAGCCAGGGCTTTTGAACAAAGAGAGTCAACACAGGTAAACGTCAAGCATTGGTAAGACTGCCCTGTTTTTGAAATCAGACTTTATACCTTCCCTCACCCAGGACCAGGCACCCAGGTTCTGCAGAATGACTACATGAGTCCTCGAACAAACGAGTGAGTGAAGGGTGGCCAGTCCTGGTCCTGGGCACAGTTTCCCGGCTGACTCATTTGTCACTGTGGGGAGTCAGCAGCGTGTGTCCAGCACTTAGCGTCTCAGGACAGGTACTTAACACCTCTGAACCTCAGTTTCCTCATGCATAAATTAGAGTTGATAACAATGGTACCTGGCACATCAGGGTGCTGAGAAGGTCAAATGAGATAATGTCAGATTTTCGACGTAAGTGAGGTACGCTGAGTGCCCAAGACAGTGTTGAAAGCACTGAGTAGCTTTCAACAAATGTTGCTGATGTGAACCCGGCAGTGAATGCACTGGTACGTGGGTGAACAGATAAGCAAGTGAGATTCCGGGGCCTCAGAGAGCCCTTGTTCTCAAAGCCTAACACTCCTGAGACCGATTCCTCACTGACTTCTCTGGGTCAGGTGCAGACCCAGCCTGGGACTGTTCCCAGGGGCACCTCCATCCAGCAAGCTGAACCCAATGGCTGGACACCTAGTTTATCAGCAAACCAGTCCCCAGAGATGTGGGGCTGCCCACACAGGGCCCACACAGAGGAAGGCTGAAAAAGGAAGGAAAAGGAGGAAGGAAAAAAATGGGCAGAGCTGGGGTGAAGCGTCCAGGGCACTGTCACACGCCCTGTCGAACTACATGCTGACCTCGGAAGTCTTCCTGGCCCACCCTGTTCTCCCAGGTCTCCGAACCATGACAGTCACTGTCTGGTCGTTCCACTCCCTCAGGATTTTCCCCCAGACTGCCCCCTATTTGTTGGCTGGATAACGTCTTTCTAATCACATAATACATTGTCTGAGAATGAGGCTGTACGTTTCTCATCAATCCTAGGGAGTGCTCGGCACAGAACTGGTCTGCTTCACAGTCTCAGAATCCTAGAAGGTTAGAAGAGGTCCCAGGGACCAAGGAGCCCCATCCCCATGTTATGAGCAAGGAGAAGGGTCTGGGGGGCGGGCTAACACGCTCACAGCGGGGGACGGATCTGGAGGGCACAAGGGTGACACTCACATCTCCTTCTCCTGGTGGAGTTTTCGGGCCTCTTGCTGGAGGCTTTCCAGCTGCTGCTGGGCATCCTGCAGCTCCCAGGATGTCCGCTCCAACTCCCCGGCCAGCTCCTGGTTGGTGAGTTTCAGCTTGGTGTTCTCAGCCTTGGTTTCGTGCTTGTCGTTGTGCAGGGCGGTGCACTGGCCTTCCAGCTGGAAAGGAACGGGGGCGTTGTGCAGAGGGGAGCGATGAGCGAGCTCCGCCCCCCCATCAGGCTGGCCTTTCCCAGCCGCGCCTTGCTTCCTCCACCTGGTGAGCGGGAACCCATGCTACTGCCCCTCACTGCCCTCAAGCCTCAGTCAGCTTTGTCCTGCCCCTTAATGCACACGCACACACTTCTGGAGGCAGGAAGGATAAATTCAGTTTAATGAATGTGGCCAGTCAGCGAAGAAGGAAGCGACAACAAGGAATTGTGTGTGACTCTCAAGAGGCCCCTGAGTAATCAGGCAAGCATGCAGTAATTAAGTCGAGTGGCAATCATTCATTGGAGGGATAAATCTAATTGGTAAGAACTTAATGCATAATAGTGAAGAGGAAAGAGAGGAGGAGAAGCCAGGTACACTGTGCAGGGCGGGGGTGGGGGTGGGGGAGGGGGAGGCAGCTGGCAGTGAGAGCGTCTTGCTGCAGGAGAGAAACCGAAATCTACAGGTTGGGTACTCAGAGGACTGGAACCGTCTCCAGCCTTAGCATGGGGGTGTCTTCAAGTGTATTTTAATGTGCTGCTAAAAATATCCCTTTCTATTCAAATGGAACCAATGTCTCTGTGTCTGTCCAGGGCTGGATGCCTTCCAGCACCAGACAAAACAAAACAGGAGGCCAAGCGGCATCCGGGCCTCTCTCTCCTACGAGCCCCTTGCTTTGGAGACGAGGCTGCGGGCGCGAGGTTTGCCTAGGTAACCCATCTCCCTGGGGTCCTGAGCCATGCACTCCCAGCCACAGTGGGTGGACCCTGGGACACCACCCAGCCTGTCTCTGGGGACTCAGGTGCACCAGGGGCGCATCTGGTGTCTGCATCCACCCTGCGGGGTGAGGGGAACTGTCCCAAAGGAGGCTGACGCACCTTGTACGGGCACACAGGAAGACAGCTGGAGGCACCCCTGGCCCTCCTGGCAGGAAGACATCACAGTCTGCAGCCTCCCCCCAGATATCAGTGTCTGTGACCCCTGTACCGCAGCATCCCCCTTATCTCTCATACAGGATGCAGGAAACAAAGTAACGATTTGGCATTCTGGCGGCTCCTGGGCATAATTATACCACAACGCCTGCGGAGGGTACTTGGGAGAATTCTTGGCATTTTTTCCAAGTTAAACACCAGGCATTGGAGAGTAAAGGCTTTATCTTGGGATCACCTGTGATTTCAGATGCTCTCTTTTGTACAACTAAATGGTTCTTCTCAGATTTAAGAAAAAAAAGTCCTTAAGTGAACGGCAGGGAAAGCGGGCAAGCGCCAGAGGAGGGGATGGAGTGCAGAACAGGTGCTCTGAGGACATGGACACGAACATACCCGCTTCTGCTTCTGGATGAGCCGCTCCAGTTCCTGCTCCTTGGAGAACAGCTTCTGTTCCAGCTCCTGACTGCACGCCTGGAACCTCTCCGTGTCCTGCCAAGCCAGGAAGAAGGACACGTGAGGCCCAGATGCACCGGGAGGGAGACTTTTTTCCCCCCACCTTGAACCTGCTCAACAGCAGGGAGGGGCCCGCCCATCCTTTGGGGTCTTCCCACAACATCCCAGGGCTTTGGTCACCCGCCTGCCCTGGCGGATGGAGAGTGTGCACGACGCCAGCTCCCACCACGTATGACATGTCGGATGACCGCCTCTCACGAGAGAGGCAGCGTCGGTTAGTGGGCGGGTACCGAACGGGGAACAGAACAGGGGCTGAGCTGGAATCTCAGGCCTCAGGCTCCTGTCTGTCCACTGGAAGATGGAATGTCCTTCCGGCTGGGATATTCTGTCCATGTTGGGCGCAGTCATTCAATCCTTTAAACTGCCCTCCCTCTGAAAACACAGGGGCCCCACTTCTTCCTCCTTCAGGTGGGTCTACGCCCTCGCTGTGTCCCCGCTGGGACGGAGGGCTCCCAAGTCCCGGGGAGGGTCTCTCCCGTGAGCTCCACAGCCCCTCCCTCCTGCCCTAGAACCGGCCTTCCCCACTCAGGGATGCGGAGACCCCAGTGATGCAAGCGGGAAGGGGCCTGGTCGTGGGACAAAGAGGAAAGTGTGTAGCTGGCAGGATGCCTGACACTCACCAGAGCCTGATCTGGTGTAAGGGCCCTGAGTGGGCAGCGGGAGACTCGGGGTCCAGCCCTTGCCTTGCCCAGCCTCCCTGCTTTTTCCTTCCATGTCGCTGTTTCTTGGGAAACATGCTCTCTGCTTGTCCGAGGCATGGCCGCGGCGCAGGCCAGGTAGGAAGAGGAGAAAGCGTCACAGCCTCCATGTAACTCACCACAGGAGCCCCGCGGGCCTTCCGCGCCGCGGAACGACACCTCCCCAAGGAGGACAGTGGTGAGACGCAGCCCTGGGGGCAGCCCTGTCTGGAAGCAGCAAGGTGAGGGGACAGCAGCCCCCGTCAAAGCCCAGGGCTCTTCCTCAGCCCCTCATCTGGGGACGCCACCTCGTTCCTCAGCCTACTTTTTTTTTTTTTTTTTGCGGTACGCGGGCCTCTCACTGCTGTGGCCTCTCCCGTTGCGGAGCACAGGCTCCGGACGCGCAGGCTCAGCGGCCATGGCTCACGGGCCCAGCCGCTCCGCGGCACGTCCGGGGCACGAACCCGCGTCCCCTGCATCGGCAGGCGGACTCTCAACCACTGCGCCACCAGGGAAGCCCTCTCTGCCCATTTTGGACAGGTCAGCGGGGCTCGGGGGGAGCCCGCGACCGTCCTCGTGTCGGCCACACCTGACGGTGGAGGCAGGGTATGACCAGGCAGCCTCTGCTCCCAACGTTTGCTGCAGGGAATCTTGTCCACCCCACTGGCTGGGGGTGGGGCGAGCAGCTCCAGGACCCCCAGCTGATGCCGGCAGCCCCACAAAGACCAGACGGAGTGTCTTAGCGGCCCTGCCGGGCACAGAGTGCTGAGGGGGTCACGGCCAGTGGGATGCCGAGCGCCAAGCCCTGGCCAGAGGGTGCAGCCTCTCACGTTGTCATGAACTGCGGACCACCAGCCTCACACGGTGGCCAGGCCACGCCTGCGTGCCCCAAGGCTTCACAGCACGGCCGAACACGTGTTCACGGCTCCCACGCGTACGCGAACAGCATACATCGCAGCGCTGAGCCTAAAAGGCGTTTGGGCCTCAGAGGCCTTGAGAAGGGAGAAGCCGGGCTGGGGGGTGGGGTGCGGCAGCGGGGTCAGACCCCCCAACTGGGGCAGATTTGCCCTGGAATTTCCACCCCCGCCCCGACCTCTTTCCGTTCCAGTCCCCAGGCGTTGACCCACCTATTGCTTCTGGAAGCAGCATCTTTCCTTAGCTATGACCTTTGACTTGTAGTCATGGTGGGGGGGAGGGGGCCGAATGCCGCCCCCCCGCCAGAACTCGGCCCCTCTGTGCACAAAGCCACTGGGGTAAAGGGAGCGGGTCTACATTGCAGGGGATGCGGGGGGGGGGGCGGGTAAGGCTGAGGCTCCCGGAAGCCCCCCCACCCCCGTAGGGTCTGCTCGGTGAGGAGATGCGTGTTCTCTCTGCCTGTTCTGTTCGCCTTCACTAAGGCTGGAAGTCGGGGGAGGGCGGGGTCAGCCAGGATGCATTAGCGCTCTAAAAATGAAGGCGAGAGGGAGGTCTGGAAATACTGCCCAGCCTCCAGAGGGCTCTGGGTGGAGAACACAACCGGCTTTTTCTGGAAAGCATTCTGACGCCCTCTCAGCTGGAAGGGCATCTCTGATAAGAAACGGGGCCCTGGTGTGGATAATGGGCAGCATGAAGTGAAACGCTGGTTTGGACCCACCTGCCTTAAGGAGCAGGGAAGTGATGTGACAGCGGCTCCGCAAGCCGGTGATGGGGTCTCTGTTCAAAATTCATACATTGAAACTTAACCCCAAGGAGGTGGGCTCTTTGGGAGGTGATTAGGTCACGAGGGCAGAGCCCACCAGAGTGGGATTAGTGCCCTTGTCCGATACCCCAGAGAGCCAGCTTGCCCACGTGAGGACACAGAGAAGTTGGCAGCCTACAACCCGGGACAGGGCTGTTACCTGAACCCGACCACGCTGGCACCCTGATCTTGGACTTCCGGCCTCCAAAGCCGTGAGAGATGAATGAATGTTGCTTATAAGTCACCCAGGTTATGATATTTTTGTAATGGCCCGAACTAAGACAGGAGGCCACCTTTCAAATCCAAGACTTTTCCGCTGAGAACCCAACAAGTGGATAATCCGAAAATGGATGAGAGGGAGTTTCCTGTAGCTCCGTCTGACGAATATGTTCCCCGAAAGGATCCTGCTTAGCCTGGAACAGGAAGGGATTTCACCAGTTCTGAGCGCCCAAGACAAACGGCGGGGCTTGGTGGAAGGCTGAGTGCCTGACTGAGAGCAGGAATGTGAGTTTTACATTTTCCCCCGTGGAATTCGAGAAGAGTGGCACTTGAGTTGTCTTGGGAATTAAAATTTCTAGGCTTCCAAGGGGAAAGGATGGGAAGCATCGGCTCTAACAAGGGTCCCCTTAGGGGAGCTGCTGGGCGTGGAGTGGCACGGGCTGCCGCGTTCATGCAGGCTTGCCGTGGAGGTCTCGGGGGCAGCCAGCGTCGAGCCAGGCTTCAGGCTGCTTCAGCTGGTAAAGCCCCTGCATCCTTCTCTGCACTGATTCCTTGTTCATTCATTCACTGATTCAACAACTCCTTGTTGAACGCCTGCCTGCTGTGCTCCAAGCACGGTGGAAGTGCTGAGGGTACATTAGCACGTAAAGGTAAAGATCCCTGCTCTTTGGGGCTTACATCTTAGTAGGACGAGACAGACCACAATCAATAAAAATAAACCGGGAAATCATATGCCATATTTGAAGGTGACAACGGCCTTGAAAAAAATAAACAAAGCAGGGAAACAGGAAATCAATAGTGCCATGGGGCACTGCAATCTGAGATCCGGGGCTGGGGAGAGGGCATGCTCAGAGCAGGTGGTACTGCAGCCTGGCCCGCAGAGCCAAGCCCCGGGAACGGACTCTTGCCTTCAGGAGAAACTGCTCTTCCTCGCTTTTGATTTGCCGTTCCATCTCCTCGTAGAGGTGCTGGATCTCTTCATCATAGGCAGCACTTTTCCTGCACAGGTGACAAAAAGAGAGCGTGATAAGACGCCTTTATCCCCCAGTGGAGCTCTGGGTGGCGTGGGCGACCATGGCGGCCGGGTCAGCCAAGGCTGCAGGGTCAGCTCCCCAGGATCAGCTGACCACTGGGGCCCAGCAGGACCCTCTCATCCTCCTGTCTCCCAGCTGTCCCTCCCAGGCATCCCCGGCTCCACCTTCCTGTCCTCTGCTTTATCTCAGCACCCATCCACGCAGCCTCTGTGACACTCACTGTCCTATTGCCCACTGACCCCTATACGCTTGTTGACAGCATAAAGGTGTGCGGTGTGGGCTTCTTTTCTGCTTGGTTTCTTGGTGTATCTGTTTCCCACTTTGGGCACTTTCTCTCTACCTGGTTCCATCAGTACCACCTGAACTGTACTCTCCTGGAAACTATGTGCTGAACTTTGCGTGACCCTCATTTCTCATAGGATCTCAAAAGGTTCCATGGTGGCGACCACCACCACCATCACGACACCCCTAGAAAGGAAGGGGGCCACACCTGTCCAAGGGCTCACCCATCTCGGCACCGGGCCATGGGAAGGGTGAGGCTGGGTAAGTGCTGATGGCAACAGTGACACGCTGGGTTCTCAGCGTCCCCTCCTACTCCGACGAACCCCGCAGGATAGGAAGTACGTAGCTGGCCTCTTTGCTCCTACATGGAGATGAGGACAGATGCGGCTCTGGGGACAAGGTTTGTGGGTCACCCCGGGACGGCTCCTCTTTCTCTCCCAGTGATAGATCCTGCTTCAAGTACTCCCCCAAGTTCAAACGGGAAGGACCAGGTATTAGCATTCGAACCAAGACTGGAGACGATCACATGTGACATTCCCAGGGGGTTGCACCTCTACACCTCTTCTCTGACCGGGCATGGAAGGCCCTCTCTGCCCCTCGCTCCCTGCCCTCTGTCCTGTTAAGGAAACTCTAGGCTCCAGCCGGCAGGCTTACGTCATAGCTCTCCAGGGCTGGTTTGAACCTGCAATATACACACCTACTGCCAATTCTGGCACCTGGCATTCTAAACTCAAATGCTGGCGCGCCCTTGTTCTTTATTCAACAAAGGAGGCTTTTAAAATTGAACAAACAGCCCTGGTTCTCGGTTCTGAGAGGTACCAGAGAGATTTCGGAAGAAAACATCAAGGATAGGAAAGCATTCATTCCCCTGAGCCTTCCGTCATTCAAAGTCCCACCTCCCTGTAAGCCCAAGTCCCCCGGGACTCCAGTCCAGCGCCAGGCCTCCCCCCCCCGCCCGAGGCTGCACCACAGCCCATAGGCCGCCCCTCCCTCACTCGCTACCTGTGCACCACATGCACAGGCCGCCATTTTGACTGGCATCCTTCCAGTTCCACAGAAACCACACAACTGACCCAGACGAGGGAAGCGGTGTGGGTCTGCACGGTCAAGGTCACTCACCTGTCTGAGTTCCCTTTCTTGGTTGTATCCCCAAGACCACAAACCCGACTCTGAGTGAGTGTGGCACTGGCCCAGGGTGTGCTCCGCAAGAGGACACAGCTCTCCAAGACTCCTCCAAGCCAAGGCTCTGTGTTCACCACTGGGCTTCCCAGCCCAGGAGTAACAAACGTCTTTCTGGTGAAGAGTGAGAACTCTCTTCTTCGTAAATGACAAATGTTTGGATTGTTACTTTGGTTCTTAGCTAGCCCATGACAATTACAAGAAAACCTTGGCAGGAAATAAGGAGCCGAGGTTCCTGCTGTTGCATAGGGACACCTCAGGGACAGAAATGATACAGTGGAAAGGAAATTTCAGAAACAGAGATGGTCTTCCCCTGGTGCCTGGAGTGATCTTCCTGTGCTGGAAGAAATTCCAATGCTACGAGGTAAACGGTATCCAGGAAAACTTTAGAGACAGTGATTCCAGCTATATAAGCACCAGGGAACTAATAAAGTGATATGAGAAAAACTTAAAAATGGATTTGACGCTGCTAAAACAATACTAGTTACAGTCAGGCACATAAGCTGTGTCCCGTTTAGGCCTAATAACCATGCAGAGCATTAATTCCACACTATCATTAAATGTGTTATATTAACTTGAAGTTTTATTGGATTAAATTAATAAACTCTATGCTTCTCATGCTCACATGTCAGTCTGTTAGTCGTGAAGTAATTTTGCAAATTGCTACAAACAAACAAATGGGGGGAAGAGAGATGTAGCCTCTGAATGGCATCTGCTCCCAGCCCTCAACACGAAGGATGCGCCCACCACAGAGAAGTCCTGGGATGCCGGTGGGCATCCGCGATCCTGTGCCCACACTGGATCAGACATGGAGCTCCTTCTTTGCAGACGCTCTTGAACAAAACCGGCCAGCATCCCGGGAGGCTGCCGAGGCCTGAATGTCTTCAGAGGATGAGCCCTGACCCAGGGCCGGACACCCGAGCCCCGGCGATGAGATCATTAAGGCGCTGTGCACACCACTCCCATCACCAAACCAGCTCAGAGGGCAGAAGACCTCCTCCGATCCCAAAGTAGCACCTGTACCCCCGGTTCCTCCCAGCATCATCTCGATGACCAAACGAGAGAGCAGGTGTGCAAGGTATTTGAACTGCAAAGTCCTAAATGGATGTAAGGGATTATTTATTATCGTAATTATTATCATGGGCTGCGGGGGGCAAGGGCTAACACTCCCCAAGGGGAGGAGGGTCTTTGTTTCAAGAATAAAAGGGTTGCTAGGTTTGGAAAGGGTCAGAAGCAATCAGCAAGATGGAGAACAGGAAGCTTAGTCAATCAAACCTCCCGTCGGAGCGAGATCCATTCAAGATGCAGGCTGTGTGTGAGCAGGGGCTGCAGAGAAATTATTTTTCTGGGAGAAACAATGTCTAGAGACACTCTCAAAACACCTGGGCAGGGCTTCCCTGGTGGCGCAGTGGTTGAGAGTCCGCCCGCCGATGCAGGGGACACGGGTTCGTGCCCCGATCCGGGAAGGTCCCACATGCCGCGGAGCGGCTGGGCCCGTGAGCCATGGCCGCTGAGCCTGCGCATCCGGAGCCTGTGCTCCGCAACGGGAGAGGCCACAACAGTGAGAGGCCCGCGTACCGCAAAAAAAAAAAAAAAAAAACGATCTGGGCGTATGGCTTACGGTGCTCCAGCCGGGCTCACCACGTTCTGCCATCAGAGGAAAGAGGCAACGGATTATGTTTGCTTATTGTACACCCCTTTGTTGCCACTATTTCTAAAACCACTCAGATTGCCTGACGCACACAAACACAGACTTTGAAGTCTTCTCATGAGTCCGTTCCAACGCACTGACGCCCTTCTCTGGCCTCGGAGGACACCGTAAGTCTTTATTTGAACATGTCAAAGTCCTGAACTACTCTTTCTTTTCGGTTTATGCTGTCTTCACTAGGTTACGAACACTCAAACATTGATGTCACCCACAGGGCCTGTGCTCAAAATGTTAATGCTGAAAATCTGCAAGAAATAAATTTAAGACTTTGGATACCAGACTCAGAAGTCCATGGGTGGACCACATGGCAGGAAATACCAGATTCCAGGGGAATTGAAGAATTTCAGGGTTGGAAGGCTTGTCTGATCCAACCACCTATTTTTCCAGTGTTAAAATCCTCACCACAGTATCTCCACCAAGTATTTACCCAGCCTGGGTTAGAACACCTCCAGGGAGAGGGAATGCTGGATCTCTAAGCAGCTCTTTCATCTATGGACTATTCTGGCTCATAGACATGTGTCTTTCTATGACCTTATCCTGCCTCTGTGTAATAACCCTTCATATATTTTAAAACAGCATTAAGACGTCAAGGAGTAGCCTTGGGTTGCGGTCATGCCTCTCCACTTCCTCCAGCCATGTCTCACATGGAAGTTTTCTTTTGGAAGTCCCTTCACCATCCCCTTTACTCTTCTCTGAACGGGCTCTAACTGAGCTTTCTCAAGCCATAGAGTCGCAAGCTGAACGCCCAGTGTATGAGGGCTGGTCGGTGCAGATTAGATCTCTCTCGCTCTAGCTGCTGCCTACCTATTCGTGCAGCCTAAGAGCACATTCACTTTTCTGGGCAGTCACATCACATAGCTGATGAACGCTGAACCCATTTGCCGACTAAAACCTCGAAACTTGATGGCAGAGTGATGGTTTTTGTTTTAAAGATGGTGCGACTGAGGGACTTCCCTGGTAGCACAGCGGTTAAGAATCCGCCTGCTAATGCAGGGGACATGGGTTCAAGCCCTGGTCCCGGAAGATCCCATATGCCACGGAGCAACCAAGCCCATGAGCCACAACTACTGAGCCCGTGTGCCACAACTACTGAAGCCCATCACCTAGAGCTTGTGCTCCACAGCAAAGACAAGCCACCACAACGAGAAGCCCACTTGTT
Source organism: Tursiops truncatus (assembly GCF_011762595.2). Classification (NCBI taxonomy): domain Eukaryota; kingdom Metazoa; phylum Chordata; class Mammalia; order Artiodactyla; family Delphinidae; genus Tursiops; species Tursiops truncatus. The sequence goes on along the minus strand of NC_047044.1, from coordinate 98,524,990 downwards.
ACAACTAGAGAAAGCCTGTGCACAGCAACGAGACCCGAAGCAGCCCAAAATAAATAAATTAATTAATTTAAAAAACAAAGAAAAAGGTGGTGTGACTGAATCATCTCTCTCCCACCTTGTGCTTTGGCCATTGGTGTTTTGGATTTGGGCAAGATCTCAAATGTAATTGTTAGATTTTATGCCTGTTAGATTCAGTCCATCTTTCTCAACTGTCACTATCTTAATGGATCGCAACTGGTGGCCCAGTGTATTCAATGACCTTCCAAATTCTGTTGATACTTTAAGTTTTCAATCATAATGTAATCTAAATAACCTATAATGTTGGTTTTGATTATTTAATTTGTCTGAGATTTACTTAGAAGAGCATTTTAGGGACTACTCTGGTGGTCCAGTGGTTAAGACTCCAAGCTCCCAGTGCAGGGGGCCTGGGTTTGATCCCTTGTCAGGGAACTAGATCCCGCATGCTGCAACTAAAGAGCCCCCATGCTGCAACTAAGGAGTCCACATGCCACAACTAAAGCTCCCGTGTGCCATGACGAAGATCCAGTGAAGCCAAATAAATAAAATACATAAATATATTTTTAAAAAGAAAAAAAGGAAGAGCATTTTAAAAAATATATAAACTGTTGGTTTCTAGTTTTATTGTATTATAGTAAGAAACTTTACTGGTAAGGGATTACTTTTTGGAATCTATTAGCCTTTCCTTTGTATCCCCATATTGTCAATTTTTACATAAGTTCTATAACAAGAATGTGTATTCTACTGCAAGGCACACAACTCCCCATTCATCTCTTAAATCAAGCTTGCTGGTTGATGGTTTCAAACACTTTGTATATTTGATGTGCTTTTTTTGTTTGTTTGTTTGTTTTGCGGTACACAGGCCTCTCACTGTTGTGGCCTCTCCCGTTGCGGAGCACAGGCTCCGGACGCGCAGGCTCAGCGGCCATGGCTCACGGGCCCAGCCGCTCCGCGGCATGTGGGATCTTCCCGGACCGGGGCACGAACCCGTGTCCCCTGCATCGGCAGGCGGACTCTCAACCACTGCGCCACCAGGGAAGCTCTGATGTGCTTTTTGCTTGACTGATATGTCAAATTTGAGATAAGTTTGTTGAAGTCTTTTAAACTTTTAAAACGCTTTTAAAGTCTTGTTTTTATCAAATTTTCTTTGTTTTTCTAAGTTTCTGCTTTTCGTGTTTTGCTATGTTGTTTGGCACATACAGGTTTATATTTGTTGTATCTTCTCTATGGATGGACCATTTTTTTTTATTACTACAAAATATTCTTCCATATCTCCCTTAATTCATGCCATTGGTAAACATGTTGAACACAAGAAGAACAGTGTGTAACAGAGCTCTCTGAGCTATCAATTAATTACATGTGAGCATAACATGTAACACCTGTCTTCTATTAACCACTCTGAAAACACTCCCTTCCCCCAGGGCAGTGTCTAATGATTTCATTCTATGATATCTATGCCTAGTTATTTTGAACAACACAGGGAGGAGGAGACAGAGAAGAGATAGATACGAGAAGGGAGGGAGAGAGATGAGAGTTCTCAGGGGGGCGGGCGACATATGTGTGAAGGAGCCAGGGAGAGTGAGTAAGAGTCACGAGCACTAATTATTTATCCTCTCCCTTCTGTCTCACTATGACAGCTGCGGAGCCTCTCTTGTGTAGTCCAGGGTCGTGTAGGTCTTAACCCCCTGCTGACACCTACAGTGGGCTCAGAGTTCATTAGGGCCAGAGTGAGAAGTTCTCGGTTCAAATCCTGCTTTTGACATTTATAAGCTTTCTGGCCTTGGACGAGTCACATTACCTCAATGAGCAACCAGATGGTAATACCTGTATTAGAAAGAAGTCATGTGTAAAAAATGGGTACCCATGAACTTATCTACAAAACAGAAACAGAGTTACAGATGGAGACAACAAACTTATGGTTACCAGGGGCTAAGGGGGGGAGGGATAAATTGGGAGATTGGGATTGACATATACACACCACATATATAAAATAGGTGACTAATAAGGACCTACTGCATAGCACAGGGAGCTCTACTCAATACTCTGTAATGGCCTATATGGGGAAAGAATCTAAGAAAAGAGTGGATCTATGTATGTGTATAACTGATTCGCTTTGCTGTACACCTGAAACTAACACAATATTGTAAATCAACTAGACTCCAATAAAAATATTTTGAAAAGAAAGAAATCATGTGGACTTAGTAAGATCATGCATGTGGAAGTGTCTAGCAGGCCCATGACGTCACCACCAGCATTAACAAGTACTGATTGACTACTTCATAAAACAACATTCTGGGCAACATAATTTAGACTTACCGAATGGTCTCTGCCCACCAGGAATTCAGCATTTATGAACTCCAAGTCTGTGCGTAAGTGGCGTGGAGGAAAGGAACAGGCAGAAGAGGCCACACACCGCCCCACGGTGCCAACCCCACCCCATGGTGCCTTCCTGAGCTCCAGCCGACACAATTCTGTGACCACACAGCCTTGGTGAGTTAAGTGGAGGAAGCTACCTGCTCCGGCAGTGGGGCAGGTGTAGAGCTATCAGGGGAAAAGTTAAGAAAGGCTGAGTCCAGAAAAGGGAGATTTTCAACAGTGGGGGGAAGGAGAACAATTATATACTGAGGATGCTGCAAGGGTAGTGATGGATTTGAAAAGGATGGAACCTACTGGAAGCCAGGGTGAGAGGCCCAGGTCTGACCTCGAGGATGCAATGCCACCCAGGACGTCTGACTGTGGTGGATGCCCCCTCTCAGAAGGATGACGTATGTGTGTGGGTGTGTAGTGTGCATGTGCATGGTATCAGGGGTACTGGAGATCTAAGGATGGGACACGTGGGAAGCAAAATGGGCTGGGAATAGTGACGCTCATGTCAATACAAGGCTTAGGTTCAAAGAGGCCTTCAGAGAGAATTTGCAGCGCGCAAGAACTTTCCCTGCCAGCCTCCCACAGGTGCTGTGGGAATTAATTAAGCTTCACAAAGCGCACTGCACACAGAGAGGCAAGGTGCCAGGCTAGAGCAGAGCATTAATACGCAGCTCCACCGGGCTTCCAGCTAATGGCACACAGGCCGAGCCTTTCTGCTAGAGAATATTACTTGGTCAACATATTTTTTTGCTGTTCCCTCTCTGCTTTGCCTTCACTTAGGAACAAAAGGGTCTCAGAAAGTCATCTGGTGCCGCCTCTAGGCTCTAGGCGGCGTGTGCTGAAATCATTCAAGGAAGAAAAGTAGCATCTTCCTTCCCTAAATGAAAGGATAGTCTTAACCTTGGACAGAACAAATGGCATTCTTCTACAGTTCAGATAAATTTCAGAAGCTTGAACTCAAAGCAGAGCTTCAGAAACGGCCACTGGCCTTGGAGAGCAGTCGCTCCGATCTCATGTGGTTCCGTGTGGACCGACAGTGGTCTGATCCACGGGACTCTGGTTTGCAAAGCCTGGGGAAAGGCAGATGCCGAGAGAGGAAGAGTTCCCCTCCCATCACAGACAAGTGTCCTGTATCCCATGTGAAGGAAGTGAGGATCGGGGCAGTGCAAGCGGCCTGTGTGTGGTCACCTGGTTCCCTGGGCCAGAGTGGGGGAAGGATCCAGGCCTCGACTCCCACCCCATGTGCATCTACAGCACCGCACTGCCTTCCCACCATCCTCAGTTTTAAGACAAATATCATACGATATTATTTGTGGAATCTAAAAAAAAAAAGATACAAAAGAACTTATTTACGGAACAGAAATAGAGTCACAGATGTAGAAAACATCTGGTTTCCAGGGGAGAAAGGGGTGGGGGATGAATTGGGAGATTGGGATTGACATATACACACTACGATCTATAAAATGGATAACGAATAAGGACCTACTGGATAGCACAGGGAGCTCTACTCAGTACTGTGTAATGACCTATATGGGAAAAGGATCTAAAAAAGAGGGGATCTATGTCTATGTACAACTGATTCACTTTGCTGTACACCTGAAACTAACACAACATTGTAAATCAGCTATACTCCAATAAAAATTTTAAAAAAAGAAAAAGAAGGAAAGACGAGAAAAGAAAAAAAAAAACCTGACAACTCCAAACCTCTGCATAGGATTGTCAGCATCTAAATGCCATCTGGGGTCTGTCAATTGTGGAGTGAGCACGCCCTGGGGTGAGGAATGGGACCGAATGTCTGGAGGTTGCCCCCTTTCCCGGGTCTCCACCCACCCCCCCGCCCCCGCCCCTCACGTTCTGATCACGGAGTGAAGACCCTGGGCCAGAAACATCTCAGCGAGTCTGCTATTTGCCGGAGAAGAAAATGGAAGCAAGTTCAGCCTCCGCCAGCTTTGCCGTGGGGATGAGAACAGTCGTGAGGGCCTCAGACTCACCACTGCCCCCTGCCGCCTTCCCCACGCAACTGCGGTCTCCGGCTGCAAAGGGAGGCTCTTACTAGAAAAACCCACTTAGGGTTCCCTTGTTCCCCTGAAATGAGTCTCTCTCAGTGAAATCAGTCTCTCTCAGTCTCTCTAATGCCTCTCTGTCTCTGTCTCTGTCTGTCCCTCTCTGTCTCACATGCACACTGCCCCACACGATTAGGGTAGGGGTGAATGAAAGGCAAACATAAGAGTTTGTAGAAAATTCTGCAAAGGCTGTAAAATCGCCAATTGGATCTTCAAGATGGATGGTTTCTCCCTAATTAGATTCTGCTGCCTTGTATAAACCAGCTTTGCAGCTCTAGTCCATCTGATAAAGCAAACCATTTCTCATCAGTCAGGTTTACAGATCACGCCCGCGGCGCACACAGCGCACGAATCGACCTCCCCTTTCCATCCGCTCTCGGGGCCAAGTTAACAATGTGCTTCTGCCTCCGATAATAATACACCAATAAAAGGACACGTGCGTGACTAAGCTGTGGCCTTATGGCCTGGAGCCCTCCCCGAGAACGTCCCTCCACGCTGAGAACAGGAGTGGAATTATAGACTGGAAGGGCTCCTGGACGCGCCTTTTGCAGGCTGGTACCTTCTGGAGAAACAGGCCAGAGCAGCATTTCTCAGCGGGGTCTGGGGTCTGCCTGCATCAGAACCCCAGGGGAACGTGTGCTAAGATGCACATTGCTGGGTCCCCTGCCCCCAAAACACACTGATTTAGACCCCCTGGAGGAGGGACCTGGGAATTTACTCTCTAATCAAGAGTCCCTGGTCATTCCGAAACAAGCTAACATTCAAGAACCACACAGCTAAGGCTCGCAAGTGGTACATAAGGGCCACCTGCCATGTGTACGATGCTTTAATTGCTGCCCTACCTGGAAGCAAGGCCAAGGAAATGATGACCTCCCCGCCCGCACACACACACATCACAGAACACCAGTTCCCAGGCTGTGTCAGGTGCCGGGATCACGGCTGGGCTGCCTGTCAGGTTGTGAGACACATTCCCTCCTGGTCTGGACACCCTTGCAGAGCCGAGGAAAATTGGTCTAGACAGAAAGCAGCAGGATAGTGGCCGGGTGGGAGCTGCAGGCGAAGCCCTCCCAGAGCCCCACCCCCCATGCTCCCGAGAAACTGCCCGAGGCCTGAATCATTTGGACGAGGACAGACTGTGCAGAGGAGGGACTGATGCCCGTGAGGGTGTGGGGAGCTTCGCAAAACTTGTCAAGGCCAAGGGGGGTCCACCGAGGATGCAGAACAGGCTACTGAGCTGCAGAAGACTGAGAGACGGCTGCCTTTAATCTCGAAAGCACTTTTCTTCAAAGAGCTCAAAGCACTCCCCAGACACAGCCTAATCCATTCTTACCCCCATCCTCCACGTTAGATCTTGGTAAGGAACTCAACCAGGGCAACTCCTCTGGCAGATTCCAACTCGGGTCCAAAGTCAGAATCCCCCAGGATATTTTATACGCGCAGACTCGGAGCCCTCACCCCAGACCAAGGCAACGAGGCCCTCCTGGAGCAGGGCCCCAGCATCCCCTACTGGTGAAAGGTCTGAAGTTCCTGCTGCCTCCAGGCAGCATCGTTCTACTTCTGGAGAGCTCAAGTTTTTTTTTCCAGATCAACATAATTGGGCACGGTGCTTTCAGTGGCAAAGGAATTCGTAGCTCTGACGGCCAGAAGCTCCTCCTCACGTCAAACCACGTCTCCCACGGTAAAATGTAAGGTTTGCCAAGCCTCCGCGTGGTGCACACAGAGAAAAGCGGCTCGGCTGCAATCTGACCCTCTCCTCCTCCGAGGGAAGTGGAGGGAATGCAGTCACTCTGGAGGTGCCGCAGACGAGCTGGGCACCAGCCCAGGGCCCTGCGTTCCACCTGGCCCCCACCTCACCCCGCCGGGCCGTGGCTGCTTCTCGGTGGACACGCGCCAGTGTCAAACACGGAACCCAGAGTCTAACTCAGATCTGAGGTTTTCTCAACTTCTGTCCCAAAGGCAAGAGGGTGGGAGGTTGAAGGCCCCCAGGCTTGCCTCTTTCCTCTGCTCCCGACATGCAGGGTCAGAAAATAAAATACACGGCCGGGAGGAAAGGCCTGGAGTTGCTTCTGACACTGCCCTAGAGCCTGCGCCTCTGGACATCAGCTTCAAGATGTCAAGCCCAAGCACTGCCCCCGCTGCATCCTCCCTCCTAGAGGCTGGAGGTGACCCTGGAGGATGCCGCAGGGGGGCCTTTCTCACTCACTGCAGTGAAACTGTAACCCTGAGGGACACGGCTAGGCTGGGGACCTGGGACCAGGACTCCCCCCAGGTCGGTCGCAAGTCTCTGGGCCCCGTGAGACAGAGAAACGAGGTGTGTGGTTAGGAAAAGGGGGAGGCAGCTGAGGCCACTGCTGCCAATGGCCACGCTGTCAGGTGTTTCAACAGCACGGGGATTTCCTGGTCGGCTGTGCGGCAGAATTTTTACGGCTCTGCCTCACTGGTGTGATCGTAAACTCCTCAAAGACGGGGACTCTGTGTTCCGTTGGCTCAGCTCAGCCTGGCACAGAGTAAGTGCCCGTTACATGGCAGCTACTAGTCACACGCGACGGTAGCCCGGTGCCCAGCCCTCGGCTGTGCACAGCAGTCAAGTCTCGTCGCCCTCTCTGGGATGAGCGCTCATTTCCCAGATGGAGTGACATGTTAGCCCCTGGACTGAACAGCCGGCTAATGGCGGAGCCCGGGAGATGCGTTGACAGTCAGGGCTCCCCAGACTGCTGCCCGAGTCAAACGATGCCCCAGACCTTCCCTTCTCTCCCTTCACCAGCCAGAGTGGGCCCCTCCTGCAAACAAGCCCAAACCCCCAAACTCGCCTCCTAGATGTCCCAGAATCACTCAGCCTCGTGCTGAGCCATTTGTAAACCTCCCATCTAACTATTCTGCATCCCATTGGGGTTTCAGTTTTTTCTTTGACTTCTACGCTGCAAGGACCTTCAGGGATCCCCTGGTCCAGGAGGAACCTGGAAACAAGATGTGAACAACCTTTTTCTTTCTTTAACAGAAGAGAAGAGAACACAAGAGACTCTGAGAGAAAACCTCAGAGCCCATCACATGTCACGAGGGTGAACACGTTTCATGAAACTTTTGTCTCAGTTATTCACACACACAAATGTGTGGGAGCTGCAAAGTCAAGCGCGTGTCTTCTGGCCAGTCACAATCAGAAAGTTTGAACAACACCAATCCCGTTCTCGAATGTTGCCGGTAAGGAAACAGATGCACAGAGAGGTAAAGCACATTGCCTGAGGTCACACAGCTGGTCAGTGGCGGTGCCTGGGCAGGACCTCAGGTTGCTCCTGTCTCCTGTTGCAGTGCTCTGCTCGCTACAGGTCTCTGGGAAAAGGACTGCCAGAGAGCTCAGTGAGCCCCGAGCCCACCCGAGTCCCCCGGCCGGAGTGGACTCCATCAGCTGACCTGGGGCAGGGGTAGCTGGCAGGCATATGAACGGAGGATGGGCACAGAAGACTGGAACTCCTGGCTGAGCTAGTTTCGACCATGCAGCTGAGAGTGACCTTGACTTTCAGCTCAAGAACTTTTTAACCATCATTGAATTGGAACCAAAACACGAATGCAGGCCACTTAGAGATGGATGTATGGCCCAAGAGGCTCTGCAGTAAGTCTCTCCCTGTGGAGGTGTAGGCCAGCAGAGGGGCCCCCTGCAGGTAAGATTCTGGGCCCCGACGAGCTGGGTCACTGCAGCCATTCCGGCCCTCGTCTCCTTAGGAAACAAGGGAGCCGTCCCCTCTGGGGGTGCCCCTGACTTTCACTGTGGCTCCTTGGGGTGAGCAGTGCTGGACTCAGAGAGGGGGGTGGTGAGGGGCAGAAAATAAGCCTCATTTTACACGTGAGACAATCGAGGCTCAGAGAGGCCAAGAGACCAGAGCAAGGTCACAGAGCTAGCTGGTTGGAGAGCACACACGACTCTGACCCAGAGCTCCTGATTCCCTGGGCCTGCTTCTCACATCCACGCAAGAGGCACCTGGACATCTTGTTAAAACGCAGAGTCGGTAGGCCTGGGGCGAGGCCTGAGGCTCTGCATTCCCGAGAAGCTTCCAGGTAATTCCATAGACTAGACTTCGACAGCAAAGCTCTACACTGTGTTGTCTGGAAGGATAAAGGGATCCTTATACTTCACCTCCAGCTCTCCACTTCAGCCAGGCAAATCCTCCAAGACTCACAGACACACTTATTTAAAATAGTAATAAATGTTATTATTTTAACGTTCATCGAATACTTACTAAGTGCCCACACTGTTCTAAATGCTGACATGTAATCCTCACAGGTCTATGACACGGGTATTACCGTCTCTATCTTACACATAAGGAAGCTGCAACTCAGAGAAGTTAAGTAACTTGGCCTAAGTCACACAGCTAGTAGGCAGCAGAACCAAGATTCGGACTCAGCTCTGACTCACAGCTTATTCAGCTAAAGGCTCTATAGCGTATACCCTCAACCCCTCTCTCTCCCAGCCCTGGGAGCCTCACCCCAGAATGCTCTGAACACTCCTCTAGCCCGACCGTGTTCCCTCCAGCACCACACGGCCACAATTGCTCATAATTCAGGGTCTGAAAGGTCCTCTTCCAGACCTGTGTAGAGCCAGTGGGCCTCAGCAAGTTACTTTAGAGTTGATGGGGGGAGGCATGAGATGAAAGGGAGCTCAGGGCGGTGCGTGGACAGCGGTCCGCACACTGTGGGTCACAACATCGAGCTCCTCGCTGTAACGATCGTTGATGAGTGTGGACAAGCACAGCGCCCCGCTGGCACACTCGTCCCCGCAGGCCAAGGGACACCCACCTGGCGAGCCCGCACCTGCGGCGCCCAGGGCCTGGCCACTCGGGCTCGGCTCCCAAGCAGCTTCTTCAGGTCCCAAGCACGTTGCCTGGGGCGGCGTCCTCCAGTACAGGAGGAGTTCTAGAAAGCACTAAATATCTGGAGAGAGCCCGGGGCCAGGAGGGCAGCAGGAGAAACTTAAGACCATGACGGAAGTGAGAGGGCAGGAGGGCCGGGGGCTGGTCCAGAGATGGGGTAGGTCCCGTAGGCCGGGGCCTTACCGCCCCGAGGCAGACACAGTGGTTTCTAATGGGTCTCGGACACCAGACCATCTCGCTCTGAGTCCTGGCTCTGCCGCTTCCACACTGTGTGTTCTGGGGGCGTGTTCCTCACCCTTTCAGTGCCTCGACTTCCCCATTGGTAAATTGTGGATAATGATAAATGCCCCAATGAGTTGTGTAGGAATTTAGGATCGCGCCTAGCACATGGTGAGGGCCTAATACATGTGAGCGGGGGCTTAGAAATAGATACCGGGGACAGCCACGGGCCCCCCCCCGCTCTGGAGGGTGGTCATAAGGTGGCGTCACCGAACATAAGACAGAAGAGGTGTGTCTGGTTTGCACGCGTCTGTACAGAGGGCGGCTGACACTGGTACCCACCTTTTCAGGGCGCACTCCAGCTCATTCTTCTCCTCGTGGGCTTCTAGGAGCTGCGAGAAGATTCTGGTCAGGAAATCCTCAAAGCTGGACAGTAAGTGAGGCTCGTCCTTCTTCAGCTGCAGCCAGAGTTGCTTGACGTCATTTTCACTGTGAGAGAAAAAGGAGCATTAGGGTGGGGGCGTGGACATGAGGCTTCGTGGGACACACGGAGGTCCCAGGTGTGACACCGATGGCTAGAGCATCATTATCACCGTCCGTGCAGTGACAGCAGGGGCTGACATTTATTGAGCGCTTGCTGGCTGCCTTATGCACGTCTGCTCACTTGACCTTCCAGTGAGGCAGGTGCTGCTAACACCCCCGTTTACGGGGGAGGGGACGGATGAAGAGGGGTGAGGCGATTGGTCTCAGATCACTCCGCTGGGAAGTGATGAAGCCAGGAGTCATGCCGGCCTCCTAATGGCCACACTCAACAGCTCTGCTTTCTGTCTCCTGCGATGAGCTGGTGGTGCTGAGCACACAGCCGCGGACCAGGAGCATCTCCAAACGCCAGGAGGCAGCGGGAGGACGGGAGCCCCGCGCGTGTGAGGACAGGCGCCGTGGAGCTGGAGCAGTGAGCCTGTCGCCCCAGGAGGGATGGGCCTCACAGCTGAGAGCGAAGGACGTGGCATCTGACGGATGGCAGGAAGCGGTTGTCACCGCAGGGAGTGGAAGGGAAGATGCAGCAGCCCACTGGGGCCCGGAGGCAGCGGGCGTGACAGGAGAAAGCAAGGGAAGGAGCAAGCCTGAGAGATGTGTGTGCACACACGGAGAGACGGGTGGGGAGTCGGGAGGACGGAGCCTGGCAGAGAGGCACAGACAGAGTGGCGTGCCTAGAACCGCTCCCTCCCCAACAGGCACGCTGGCGCTCACCAGAGGAGACACACGGGCCACGGTCACGGTGATGGGGGTGGGGGCGGGAGGCGGCACACCCATGGACCTGCTCTGCCTCTGGAGAAACTCAACAGTCTACAGCCAGTGATCAGACAGACAGCCAGAGGGGCATCTGATCTCACTCATTAAATTCTAAAACCACTGTGATCTGAAGGCAGCTACAACTAGGGACCCTCAGGATAAAGAATAAAATCCCTTGTGCTGTGTAACAAGCACTATATCTGAGAAATTTTACTCAAAAGTGATACTTGATAGTGTCATGTTAGTAATGTGCCTGGGGTGTAAGTGTTACTCTCTGCGCCCAGCAGAGAAGAGGCCCACTGAGAAATGAACCTGCTTCTGGTCAGTTACCTGATCATCTATCCAATCATCCCTCCTTCCCTCTTTCCTTCCCTTGCTCCATTCCACCCAAACGTCCACCAACTCATCTAGACCATCCATCCATCCATCCATCCATCCATCCACCCATCTATCCTCCCACCCATCCATCCACCCACCCACCCACCCATCCATCCACCCACCCATCCATCCATCCATCCATCCATCCACCCACCCACCCACCCACCCATCCACCCTCCCATCCATCCATCCATCCACCCTCCCATCCATCCATCCATCCACCCTCCCATCCATCCAACCAACCATCCATCCCTCCATCCACCCTCCATCCATCCTCCCATCCATCCACCCAACAAGTATTTATTATTTGTTGAAAACCTAGCACTGATCTGGATGACATGAGAGATCTAGAAAACGAGAGAAGGGGAGGTAAGGAGCCTCCTGTTTCCCAGAATAATTTCCATTTTCCCCCATACAGAACACGCTGTGGCTGTCGCTCTACTGGGCTGTAGATACAATGGGGACTGCACAAAGGGTTCCGAGATAAAGGGTCTCTGGGAGATACCACGATGACTTCCCCTCACTGTGGCAGGTTGCCCCTCACAAGGTAAATGCATTATGAAATCAAGATGCACCTTGCTGGCCGAGGTCTGTCTGCTCCCATCCCCTGGGTTCCTGCTGCAGCCTGGCAGAGAACCATTAGGGTGAGGGCCTCCAGTGAGATTTGCAGACCTACCTGACGCTCTTCCAAAGCTACCTGGACCTCCTGGTCGTGGCCACATCACCTCCCGCCAGATTTCTGGAGAAGGGATAAGTCTCTCAATGCTGGATGAAAATTAGGCCAAGGCCGATGAGCTGTCTAATCACTCAGCCAGTCGGAGCACCGAGAAGAGCCGGGAGCCCAGGCGCTCTGTCCACCACTTCTGGACAAAGCCAAGGCCGCTTTCTTGGAAGGATACAGGGGTGCAGGGTGAGAGAGGGTTCCGGGTGGTCAGTCCATCCATCTCCCTGCTTCCAGAACAGTACGCAAACCATCGTGGTCGCTGAGATCTTTAAAGACCTCTGAAGTTTTCCAGCCTCCTCTGTTTCCTCATCTGGGGTCCTACAGTCTGGACCGTTTTCCCTCACGCTGCAGCAAAAGCCCACTTCCTTCTTGTTTAACTTCAAGGAGGATGACAGTGGCCGGGCACCATCTCCTGTTTGTGGGTTTTTATCGACCACTCTTGGAACCTTCCCCAGAGCCTTCTCTTCTCCAGGAGCTCTCGTGTTGGCTCGGCCCTGCGCGGGCCTTTGTCTGACGTCCTCAGAGAAACCTCTGGTGAACTCTGATTTGAGAGCCCTGCAGGAGGGTGGCGGTCCAGAAGTGATGGGTGGGCAGAGAGATGCCTGTCTTTCATGACAGTCCCTTGGCTCGCCCACACTGCCCTCTCCTGCCCCCTCCACCAGGACGAGCCTTCACGGGGTCGTGGGCATGGTCACTGGGCTCTGGTCTCTTGTCCTTGGAGCAGTGGAGCTAGTGTCCCCTCTGGCTTGCCCAGGCTTCTGCCAGCCTGTCTCAACTCTGCCACAGCCTAAAAGACGCCGGGAGCTACACATGCTTTCTTGGCCTGCATGCTGTGTGAAGGCCCCTCTCTCTTGCTTCCCCTTTATCATTCTCCTCCACAGTCTTCTTCTTCCCAAGCTCCAGACACATCAGCTCCAACCATCAGGCCATTCCCCCCTCACTCATGAAACACACACCCAACCCAAGACCTGGAGACCCCGACACAAAAAGGCAAGGGGCGGAAGCTACTCCACGTTTTCGGGCGACTCTCTGGTCTCCACTGGCTACAACATCACTTGACTTCATTTCAATTAATGGCAAAGGTCTGGGTTTACATCTATGCGTCTCTTTCTTACAAAACACTTTTTGCAAAAAAGAAAAAAAAAATGGGGGTATGACGTTTGGTTTGAAGCGGCAGCCACCTAAAATTTTCAGCTGAGTTACTGACCACCCAAGTGATCAGCTGGTAGAAACAGGTTCACCTCCCACCTCGGCTTCCAGAACAGGGCTGGTTCGCCTCAGGGATCTGACGCACAGACGCTTCCGTGTAAGGTGGCTTTGGCGGGAGCACAGCACGTGGGACGCACTGCGGCCCCAGAGACCCAGCGGAGGTGGAGATGCTGGTGAGCTGATGGTGACAGGAAGCCTTAGGCGGGACGCACCGAAACCCTCAAGGGTTTCAACCCTTGCACAGCCCTCTGATGGGCGGGCAGCCCTCAGGGAGCAAGGCCAAGCCAAAGACTGTACTGACTGTGGACGGCAGGGGCTGAGGAAGGCGTGTGGGAGATCAGGGGATAGGAGCGTTTCCCTGAAAATAATGCAAAAAGCAGAGGTAGAGCCCTAGACCCTGACGCAGACAGGTCATGGCCAAGGGCAGGCTGCACGGGGCCGGTGGCCCAGCTGGAAGCAGGGACCCAGGGCTTGGCTGAGGGCTTAGCAGGCGTTAAGGTTGGACAGAACAGATGGGGAGGCTGCCCCTAGGCTGGGCTCCATCCCCCAGACCACAGTCGCCACTTACTCTTGCCAAACCTTTTGGGCTCCAAGCCTGTCCATCAGCATCTGGAACTGGCCTTCCTCATCTCCGTCCATGTCACCCAGATCCTCACACCCTCTGGTCTGATACACCTTCTCTTCCTGGAGCTGGGCCAGGTGCTCAGCTCCATCTTCCTCACTCGGCTTCTTCTGGCTGAAGAAGAAGTGACCTGGGGGACGCACGGGCACAAGATCTGGATTAGGCAACACTCGCCCAGGAAGACCTGTGTTTCCTCAGCTGCCAGGAATCGACTGAGGTTCAGCTGAGAGGAGAAAAGGGGAGGCCAGACTCCCTGTAGCCAAGCTCCTTGGAGGCCGTGCTCCGGATCTCATGTCTCTGCTACCTGGATGAGATTCTGCCAGAGATGCTAGAATCTGGGAAGGGCAGAGCGCATGGCGGGTACTACGGCACCTTTGTGGTTCTTAACCTTTGAAAGGCCGGCTTAGAATCGTCTCTTCATTGATTTCTTCTCTAAACAAGACCGTTCCCCCGTCGCACTGAGCAGCCTGCCTGCCCACGCTCTGTGTTGTCACCTAGTCATCCTGGCCGCCAGCATCACTGTGCTTCACATTTACACGAACGTAAGTGAATTCAATTGTATGAATTCAATGATAAATTCCTGGAGGTCAGGAAAGGCCTCAGATACTTCCAAGCAAATACCTGGCACCTTGAAGGAGGCACATGTGTGGTGATTTATCTGACCCATCCTTGTTGTAATCAATATCTGATCAGTATTGGATCTGATGGTGTATCTGTTTTTCTTTTTTTTTTATCTTGTTCACGCCTCTCAGTTGTTTTTCCTCCTGGTCACCTTGAGAACGACTGGTCTATTCCAACCCTTTACAAATTCCTCTGAAAGCTATTGCCCCTCAACCTGGAGGACTCAGCCACACTCAGGTTGAAACGAGCCGCACAAGCCTCCCACTCTTGTCCACTGCTTTCTCGGCAGAAACGGACAGGTTGGAAATCCCGTCTCAGCCCCCTCTTAAGCTGACCTTCCCGCGAGAGCTTCTCCGCTCATTCCTCGCCACTTTCCAGTAGGAGAGGACCTGGCAGTGACAGCGTGGTGGGCACCGAGGGGGCAGTGGTGTGAGCAGCGGAGGTGGACCATGAAAAGAGAGCAAGTGACCCGCAGCCTGGAACCTTCAGGAGGCAGGAAAGCCTGTGCTTCATGGACCCTCGGAGCTCGTGGGGCAGGGATGCCCCTTATATGGCTTTAGGCCAACCCATACCCTGGGGCCCCAGCGTCCACCAGAACTTACTAAATCCAGTGGTGAACTCCGCTGGGGTCAGAAAGCCATTGCCGTCAGCATCCAGGGCATCAAACACATCCTCCAGGTCCTCCAGGCTGAGGGGCAGCTCCTCATGCAGCCTCTGAAAACGATCCAGACCGGGCTGGTTAACACCGCTCATCACGGACGGCTGCCGAGGGGGGCAGCGCCTTCCGCCCCGCCGACAAAAGCCGGAAGCCAGACTCTGAAACCTCACCACCCTTCTCCTCCTCTGAATATCAGGACACCCACCATCTCTTGGTTGCCTACTCACGTGGTAGGCAACTTGCGGGATGATTGATAAGTAAATATGTGTACATTTATTACTATATTTATATATAATTTATTACATATATGTTTGCATTTAATTCTCACGACAATTCTTTGAAGTGGGCATTACTATCCCCCTTTTACAGATGAAGCATGATGTTAAATGACCTGTCCATGCCATTAAGTGACACGGCCGGGATCAAATCCAGGTCTGATTTCAAAACTGGCACTGCTCACAGCCGCAAAGGACCAGAACTGCATGGGACTGAATCCCGTTTAGGATAATACCTGCATGACACGGTGCGGTCCAGTGGGATGATGGGATAATGAATGTAAAGAATATTGCACAGTACCCGGCACAGGCAAGGCATTCAGTAAAACGTATGAGGGAGGTAGAGAAAGAAAGGGGGGAGCAGAAGGTCCCCACCAAGGTCGCTGACCCACCAAGGTCACTCAGTGAGTGAACGGCACAGCCAGGTTTCACTCTGGTTTCACCTGCTCTGCCCAAGCCCCTCCCTCTGTCCCCCTGTTGCCATGCAGGTGTGGGTCACACTCTCAGAAGCCTTCCCTGATCGAGGCCACTCATGTCCCAGGGCTGCAGTTTCTGTGGACACACACTATGGTTCTTTAGCTCTGAAGGGGAGCTGGACAAGGCCACTGGGTGACACGCACCCATCGTAGCAGCCTGCCCCCCACTCCTACTCCCTGCTGGCTCTCAACTACCTCCTGAAAAGACATGAACTGCCACCGCCTTAAGGTATGGATGATAGTATTTGTGTGGGACTTCCCGGGCGGTTCAGTGGTTAAGCCTTCGCCTTCCAATGCAGGGGGTGCGGGTTCGATCCCTGGTTGGGGAGCTAAGATCCCACATGCCTCGCGGCCAAAAGACCAAAACGTAAAAGAGAAGCAATATTGTAACAAATTCAATAAAGACTTTAAAAAAGGTCCACATCAAAAAAAAAAAAAAAAACTTAAAAAAAAAAAAGAGTATTTGTGTTGTAAAAGGGAGCTGGCCAAGATGGGCTGTGAGGTCACTGGACCTGAGTGCTGGGCTGCCCCAGACCACGCAGGGAGAGAAGGGCAGACGCTGATGGCTGAGGAGCAAAGTGGCTGAGCTGTGGCTGCTTCCCTCTGGCCTCTGTCTGAGGCACCGGCGGCCCCAGGCCAACGTTAACTTGCATCGTTGAAGCAAGTACCCTCTTCTACCCTAATAATCAAAACCTCCCAATGAAGACTCCCCAAGGGAGTTCATTACAGCCCAGCTGACCCTCCCCCATCCTCCCAGCTCCCCGAGGGACGACTGCACAAAATTGCCGCTGTGGAAGTGACTGACAGCTGGAGACAAGGACCACGGGGCCACAGGAAGGAAGGTACACGCCCATCTGAACAGTCAAAAAGAGCTGGCAGGTGTGAAAGCCCATAACGTAACTTGCGAGACACTCGGTTTGACCCTCAGGCACCCTTCTAGCTGAGAAGCCATAACGATTAATTTGGCAGGTACTTGCATTAAGAGAGACGATGATGCATTACAACGTGGGGAGACAGGATGATGTGGGAGCCCTTTAGAGTCACTGAATTACACAGGAATGAGGTTTTTAAAAAGGAAGGTAAGTGAGAGTGTGTGCAAGGATTCCAGAAGTGCGTCTGCTGAGCAAACAGCAGAATCTCTGTCTTGTCAACAATCCATAAACCAGCTGTGTCAAAGCCACAGGCAGAGAATGCAGGGCGAGGATGGGGTCAAGTTCGCAAGCAGGAAGTTCATTAGCTCCATCTGACGCTAAAGGCATCACATTGGAGGCAGGGTGAAAACCCAAGATTCCAGTCCTTTCCTTGGGATAATCCTGCCCCCTCCCTACCCTCTGCCTGAATGTGATCTCTAAAATGTGGTCTCTCACACTGTGCTGGACCCAGAAAGGGGCTGAAAGGAATTGCAGAGTCAGTGGGCCCCTCAACTTGCCTCTTGCCCAAAATACCCACACGTGGGCACCCGTACTCTTGTTAGCATCACCCAGGAAAAGCTAGGCCACACCCCGCCTCAGGCGCCATCCCTGAACCCAACAACACTTCTGACCCCAAGTCCTTCCCATGCTCTAATCCCATTCCTTGTCTCTGTCTCAAACCAGCTTCCTCCTCTTGCTGTCACTGAAGCTGGGGAGGGCAGTATGACATTCTCCAAGTCATCCTCCCTCTTCACGTCCTGCCAACGTAGTACCGAGGGCTTCTCCAGCCTTCTCTGCAAACTGCACATGCCTGATGCCTCAACCTCTCTTTATTGGCCCTACCCGAAAAATCCTTTAGTCTTCATAACCATAATTACCTCTTATTTATCTTTCTTCTCTGGGCCTGCAGAGCCATGTAAAACCAACTTATTCTGCTCTTGTTCCCTGGGTACCTAGCGCTGTCTACATTTTTAACTAAAGGAGCCAAGCCGGGTGGAGAGGGACGCGACGATTCATTCCATGGTGCTGACAGCCCATGAAGCTCTGAGATTTCCCTAAAGTCACAGTGGAGGCCAGGCTGGGATAAAGAAGCAGTTTCCCCTTCGGGGCTTCCGCTGTCAGCTAAGGGCTCTCCGTGCGTCCATGCATCCTTAATTCCTTTCTCTCATTGCTATCCCACCCCTGCCACCAAAAGTCTGCCCGGCCAGCAGCACCCGTGCCAGCCTTCCAGAATCCTGCTTCACGGGTGGATCCTGTCTCCCACTCCCGCCTGGAAGAGCAGGTGGGGGGGGAGGGGGTCAGGGAGAAGGCAGGCTCGCCCCCCTCACTCTGTCCACGGCCCAACCAGTGGCTCTTCACGATTCCACGCTCCCTCCAACCGTGGCCTCCCTCCACCGCCTTCCTGTTCACTCTAAATTCCTGCTTCCTCTGAACTCTGAATTCCTGCATCACTTCCTCAGGAAGGCTCTGCAGCCCCGGCTTGGACCAGCGATCCAGACGCGCCCCCAAACACATTTCTTTCGTTCATAAGTCTCACCTCACTTTGTACTTTACATACTGATGGACGCGATTAGTGGATGAATGTCTGCTCCTTCAGTGGCCTGGAAGCTCTGGGAAGAGGGACCCCGTTCACTTTTGTTCACTGTCATGGCCCCAGGATCTAGCCCAATGCTGACAACCAGGTGGTATTTAGATACTTGTTGAACAAGTGAATCAATAAACGAGTGACTACGAGTGATAGCAGGCGGTCCTGAGCTCCTGTCCACGGAGCACTGGTCTAGACCCCATCCACTCTAGATCCTGACCAGCCCCCGTCCCCCACCCAGGGGTGCTCGGCGAGGTCTTATAAACTGGGGCATGGAACAGGAAACAGTCCTGCAGGAGCCATGCTGAGGGCGCAGGCTCCCAGAGCCAGGGGAAAACGCTGTCTCCCGCTACAGCCCAGCTGGACCCTCTACCTTCCTGGTCACCAGCCCGCAACATGCCTCGTGCAGCTTAAAGCCAAGGGTTGCACAGCTTCACATGCATCTAAGGGAAATGCTCATTAAAGAGAAAACCAGGAGATCCACCTTTACAGCCAGATTAATCTCTCCCTCTTTCCAGGCTCCCAAAGCCTCCTGTTCAGACCCTTCTCCCAGCACCAACCACTCTCTTCCCTGCGGTAGAGCCCAGAAGCACCAGACACCTTCAGGATGGGACTGTGAGGTCCAGAGGCGGGATCTCCCTTGATTCTGCCTGGTGCCTTGATGTGCTTGGTTCAGGCTGACGGCTGGGTGCAGACGGGAGTCTCAACCTCCGTGCTATTGACATCCCGGGATGAATTCTTTGATGGAGAGGGAGGTGGGGGAGGAGCTGTCCCGTGCTTTACGGGACACTTAGCAGCATCTCCGGACATCACTTAGTAGACGCCCGTAGCATCTCCCTCTCCAGTCATTCCAATCAAGAATGTCCCTAGACATGGCCAAATGTCCTCTAAGAAGCCAAACTGGCCTCGCTCACACAGACTGGACACAAACAAGAGCAGCACCAACTAGAGACGAACAGAAGGGACCCTCTCCAGCAGAAGTGCCCCTTCTTGATCTCTGAGGCAGACAGATGACTTGCACTTGACCTCCCAGTACGACAGTGCAGCCGCTGCGGAAACAGTGTGGGATCCCTCAAAATATTAAAAATAGAATTGCCATATGACCCAGCAACCCCACTTCGGGGTCTATACCCCGAAGAACTGAAAGCAGGGACTCCAGGAGCATTTGTACGTCCCTCTCCACAGCAACGTGATTCACACCCTAGGGTGTGAACCAACCCAAGTGCCCATCGACGGCCAAATGGATAAACAAAATGCGGTAAATAGATAAAATGGAATCTTATCCAGCCCTAAAAAGAGAGGAAATTCTGACATGTGCCACCATGTGGAATCTTGAAGACATTTTGCTAAGTGAAATAAGGCAGTCACCAAAGGACGGATACTGTCTGATTCTACTTAGACGGGGTCCCCAGAGGAGTTATATCCATAGAGACAGAAAGTAGGAGGTGGTCCTGGGGGATGGTCAGTGTTTAATGGGGACAGAGCTTCTATTTTGCAAAATAAGGAGAGTTCTGGTGAGGGTTACACAACAATGTGAATGTATTGAAAGGCACTGAAATAGTCACTTAAAAATGGTTCAGATGGGGAATTCTGTTACGTGTATTTTACCACGATTTGGAAACATCACAGAGTGGAGGACACTAGGAATTGTGATAAGACTCGGGATATAAGTCCCCCCACCCCCATGGCACACACACACACACACACACACACACACACACACACACAGGGAGCGCTTATGGAGAGATTTCCAGGTCCCAGCTCGGGGCTAAGTGCTCTGCGGGTACACACGCGCCTGAGTCTCTTCTAACGCTGGGAGTTAGTTATAAATAATTCACAGATGAGGGGCTACAGCTTAGAGCGCTTAAGAGACTTACACAAATGCACACGGCTAGTAAGTGGCAGATTCAGGATTAAAACTCAGGGCAACGTACCACAAAATTCCTTAAGAGTCTCTTTGTTCACCTAAATCAGGCGTCAACTAGCAGCCCCTGTAAAGGCCAGGCCGTGCGTATTTGAGGCTTTGCAGCCCTTTGTCACAGCTTCCCAAGTCCGTGCTGTAACTTGGAATCCACCGTGGATGGTATGAGAAGGAAAGAGCCCGGCTGCGTTCCAATTACACGGCACTCACAGAAACAGCGAGCGAGCCAGGTTTGGCTGGCTGGCCAACTCCTAGATGGTTCTTCACAGTTTGGCTAATCCAGGAATTCCAGGCAGTGTTGCAGGGTGGGTACTTGGCGTTGGTAATAACCATTACACTCCTCTAAGAAATCAGAGGAACAGGGTTTAGGAGGCTGCTGGTGTCTTCAGAGATCTCCTGCCCGACCTGTCCCCATCTCCCTCTCCCAACTGGAGGGGTCCCTTCATGCCCTCTCCAGCCTGGTCCTCCCGTGTCCCTCTGCCTCTCACTAGGGACCCTCCGGCTCACGACTGTGGTTCTCTAGGGGACCCCTCCCTGCAAAGCAATCTTCACCCCAGTTCTGCCTGGAATGATCTCCATGGGACACACAGAGGGGTTTATTGTGGGGGAGGGAGTGAGGTCTGGGGGGCCACGGGTGGAGTTGAAGACCCTCCAACTCCTGCCTAAACTCTGCGCTCACAGGTCAGTATCATCCATCCAACGTCCCGTAGCAGGGCCTGCTCGTGCACAACCCGAGCTCTGGGCGGCTTGCATCCTGGCCTCAGCCGGGGGACCTGCTCCTTTCCGTCTGTGGTCCTGCTCTGTCAGGGTGTCTGTTTGCTCACGGCTGCTGCTCTCCGATCACCTCTCAGATGCCTGGGTTTCCCCACCTCTCGGATGGCTGGGAGCCTGTCTCAACCCCTGCAGGTGGAGTTCTTCCGTTACTCAGGAGAAAGAAGAATGGGGGCACGAGGGGAGCAGCCTCGCCCCTCCCCCCCCAAAGGATGGCAACTGTGTGCGGTTTTGTGCCAGCTCCCCTCGCCCGCCGGCCCCTCCTGCCCAGGCTCCCCACCCCGACCCAGCCACTCTCCGCCTTAACAGGCCTTTCCCTGTATCTGGATCTGGGTGTGCGTGCGTGCTGTGAGCTCTTCTCCAGGTCCCGAGAGGCCGTGCTGGGAGCCGAGGGTGAGAAAGGGGGTGGTGACCAGGACCCAGGGGCCAGCCACCGGCTGCCGCGGTACGTGCAGGGGTGACAGCAGTAGGTAGATGTCCTCAGTCCTGCCAGGAGAACCAAGGGCGCGTGGACCTCACAGGGAACCCAGGGTGGACAACAAGAGGGTGACTTTCTTCCCAAATCTTCTTCCAGCCCATCCTCCTCCAGACGTGACCGTGAAAGCAGCAGAGAGGCGGCCCTTCGATGACATGTTTTGTTCTCTTGTGATATCATTCTCTCAGCTAGAAGAGCTGAACTTTTCAAATGCTTCGCCGTCCACAGGCACGCAGAAAGTTCAGGAAACCGCAGCCGGCAGAGCTGAATGCCACGGACACAGCAGACTGGCTGGTGGGAGGCCCCGCCCTCCTCCTGCTGTCTGGACCAGGGGTGAGGCCGGAGGGAGCAAGGCTGCTGTGGCGTCTCTGGGATCTGATGCTTCTGACTTCATGCCGGGCCCAACGCAAATGATTTCTTCAACAATTGACACTTTACGGTTTATCCCGGCCTTCATTAAAGAGAGGGCTTTGGCGCAGGTTAATGGGGGTATATTCAGCGAGAGTGCTGAGTTGCACTGTGCATGTGACCCACGGTTGACCCTCAATAAAAGAGAATTCCCTTTTCTTTCTTTCTAGAAGGAGAAGCACAAATGAAACATGCCATTAAAACCACTCCTACAAGCACCATGGCCACAGGCCTGTGAAGGACAACTATGAATTCCCAGGCTGGGGTTGTCAAGGTTTTCTCAAAACACACCTAGGCTGGACTTCTAGGTGGGGTGAGGCTTTGGGGATGAGTATCAGTGGCAGAAATTTACCAGGTGTCAATTGCTGAAAACCAGAGAGGCCCAGGCTCTCTTGTGGGCTAAGGTACCACTGTTCCCAGGTCTTTCCCCTCAAATCCTGAAGCACCTACTGGACGGGGGAGAGTCTGGGAGAAGCCAGAATATTCCACCCCGTGGGCTGGTGGGAGAAAGGCCTGCGGTGCTCCATCCAGGTCACAGGCCTCCGGGCCACGAGGCTCACACAGCGAGTGGAGGCGGGACGGATACGAACGAGGGTCTGCATTTCATGGCCCAACTTCAGCGTACTCTGAAAAACCAGCCTTAAGGAAACCTGGGCTTCCCTGGTGGCGCAGTGGTTGAGAGTCCACCTGCCGATGCAGGTGACACGGGTTCGTGCCCCGGTCCAGGAAGATCCCACATGCCGCGGAGCGGCTGGGCCCGTGAGCCATGGCCGCTGAGCCTGCGCGTCCGGAGCCTGTGCTCCGCAACGGGAGAGGCCACAACAGTGAGAGGCCCGCGTACCGCAAAAAAAAAAAAAAAAGAAAAGAAAACCTGCCCATCGCGAGTCTTCCCCCGCTTTGTGCAGCTGTGTGTCCCTCCCCAAAATGCCCCTGACGTACGAGTGATGGGAGGGCGGTGTGGAGAGAGGCTGTCAGAGCTCCAGTGCAGCCCGCGCTTCCTTTATTCTCGGGGTGAAATCATGACTGCAGCATGAGAGACTTAAGGAAGACACTGGGAAGGCACCAGACCAGGGGTGGGCAAACCACACCCCGCCCTGTAAATGGGACCCAGTGCCTGTTTCTGTATAGCCAGAGAGCTAAGAATCGCTTTTCCATTTTTAAATGGTTGAAAACAGTATCAAAAGGAGAATAATGTTTGGTGACACATGAAAATGACATACAATGTACACTTCAGTGTAGGTAAGTAAAGCTGTTTGGGAACAGGTCACGCTCTGCTGTTTCCACACTGCCTGTGGCTGCTAGCGCTGCTGTAACCAAGCAGGACCTTACGGGGCCTTCGCGGGACAGACGCTTCCCCATACCCTCTGTTTTAGCTCCTCTCTGGAGGGCCTGGATAATAGTATCTGATGTACATTTCCTGAGTTGTTTTCCAGGTGCTAAAACCACCACCAAACGGAAGACATTAGCTACTTGATGACCACGAGCACATAGCCCCCAGGCCTCCTGGAGCCTAAGGATTGATCGTGTGAACCCCTGTGACACCGCCCTGGGACCACCACCAACCAGAGAACTGTGCACGAGCTGATCACATACCCCGGGACTCCCCTCTCTCACCTGGCCTTTAAAAATGATTTGCTGAAAACCATTGAGGAGTTCAGGTGTTTTTGTTTTTTTTTTTACTGTGGACCATTTTTGAAGTCTTTATTGAATTTGTCACAATGTTGCTTCTGCCTTATGTTTTGGTTTCTTGGCCCTGAGGCATGTGGGACCTTAGCTCCCTGACCAGGGATCAAACCTGCACCCCCTGCATTGGAAGGTGAAGTCTTAACCACTGAACCGCCAGGGAAGTCTGAAGGAGTTTGGGTGTTTTGAGCACTAGCTGCCCCAGACTCCTTGTTTGGCACCTGCAGTAAACACTGTCCTTTCTTTCACCGCAATCTGGGGTCAGTAGATGGGCTTTACTGTGCATGGGCGAACAGATCCAAGTTTGGTTCGGTGACACCGTGACAGAGCTGACTGAGAGTCATGGCACCTTGTGGGAGTGGCTTGTGCACAGCTCAGAGCTGTGTTGTAAAGCAACAAGTCAGTGCCTTTCCACCTTTGTTCCAGAAGGTTCTTCTCCGTGTCTCACTTAAGTTTCTTATATTGCTGCCACCATTTTCCACAATTCTGGGGAGTTACTGACTCAGAGAAAATAGCCCCCGAGCCTGACACCAAGTGAAGGCCAGAAAAAGAATGAACCCAGGAGATCTAGCTCCCAGGAGAGTTTAGGCCGATGCCTCCTTCCAGGAGAGTTGACGGCACCTTTTCTGTTAAAGACGTCACCTCGGGGCTTCCTGGGTGGCACAGTGGTTGAGAATCTGCCTGCCAATGCAGGGGACACGGGTTCGAGCCCTGGTCTGGGAAGATCCCACATGCCGCGGAGCAACTAAGCCCGTGAGCCACAACTACTGAGCCTGTGTGTCTGGAGCCTGTGCTCTGCAACGGGAGAGGCTGTGACAGTGAGAGGCCCACGCAACGCGATGAAGAGTGGCCCCTGCTCTCCGCAACTGGAGAAAGCCCTCACACAGAAACGAAGACCCAACACAGCCAAAAATAAATAAATTTATAAAAAAATAAAGACGTCACCTCCCGTGGGGCAGGCCCCAGCCCAAGAAAGGGAGACCCATGCATTCCAGGTGGCATTCCAGGTGGGCAGGTGCAACCCGGGACCCTCTTACCTGCATATCCCTCCTGGTGATGAAGCCCTTGCCCTCGGCATCACAGGTCTGGAAGAACTCCTGTGCCTTCCTCAGCATGGTCAGCTGTGCCGGTGCCAGCTCCTGGGTCCCCTCACGTGGCAGGTCGTCCAGGGAGCCCAGGCGGGCCCCGCTCCCCTGGTGCCCCCAGCCAGGTCCCCGGGGTCTGGAGACCACTCTCCTGTCGGGCGTGGCCATCCAGATCTGTCAATTTCTTCGAGTCGTTTCAGAACCTGAAGGTGGAAGATGAGAGAGAGGAGTGGGCATGGTAGGGATGGAGGAAGGCTGGATGGAGGAAGGCTGGAAAAGGATGAGAGGGGATGGGAGGGAAGCAGAGGGCCGCTCACCAGTGCCCGTTTCTCTCTTCATCAGCACAAGCTCGGAACAAGGGGAAATGTGCCCTGATCATTAACAGATCAGCCAGCCCATCAAAGAGAGCAGAGAAGAAGAGGGAAAGGAAAACAGACATTTCCAGCTTGAAAGGCGGTGGCCGGAGAATTCCTCCCGATCTGAATCAACGGCAGGAACACAGACGCTGACAGATCAGCTTCCATTTCTGGAATGTTTACTTGCAGGCAGACGCCACACCATGGTCTCTATATACATTTTCCCATTTCCTCGCCCTCTAATGGTGGATTTCAGTCATGGTGACCGGCAGTGGAGGAAGGTCTTTGGGGTTGGGTTCCTCCTCTATAGCCCTCAAAATAGAGTGCATGGCAATCCACTACTACTGACCAGCCGTGTGAGCTTAAGCGAGCCCCAAAGCCATTCTGGGCCTGGGAATTAGTAAACCTGATGTCTCCGTTCTAGGTCTGACTTTCTCTGGCTCCCAGCTTCCCTGGCCCATGTCACAGGCGATGCATGGCATGAAAGAGGCAATCTCACATTTCTAAAGAGGTCGGCTATGAACACTAGGAGAGAGGCACCTCCTCTTGTTTGATTTTAACCCCAGGTATCAGCCCAAAGGTGGTATAAAGTCAGTGCTCATTGACTCCCTGTTGAATGAAGGAAGACAGCTCTTTCGTAGATTCTTTGCAGGGATACCTGAAAGCATTGGTATTTCAGTCAGGAAGCTCTTTATATGGGATTTTCATCTCATAAAGAGTAAGTCCAGACTTCTGTTTCCAGAAAAGATGGAATAACAGGGACTGGATTTATCCTCCCAGTTGAAATAACCCGAAATCCAGATTTTATATATATATATATATATATATATTTATTTATTTATTATTATTATTTTAATGGTTTTCCAGATGCTGGATATCAGGCAATGAAGGATAGTGACCAGCAGGGCTGGGACTAGGGTGAGTCGAGGGAGGCCCCTAAAGTATCAGATTAAGAGGCGTTGGGTCTCAGGTCCTGACCCTGTACCCCCACTCTTGAGAACGTCTTCTTAAGGTTCAAGTAGAGGATTCCACTCTCGAAGCTGTGTATCTGAGAGTGACTAGCTTCTTAAATTTTGCTCCCTGCACCACACTATTGAGCCTGCACTCTAGAGCTCGCGAGCCACGACTACTGAAGCCCGCGCACCTAGAGCCCGTGCTCTACAAAAAGAGAAGCCACCGCAATGAGAAGCCCGTGAACCACAACAAAGAGCAGCCCCCACTCGCTGCAACTAGAGAAAGCCCGTGCGCAGCAACGAAGACCCAACGCAGCCAAAAGTAAATAAATAAATAAATAAATTTATATTAAAAAAAAGACACAAATAGGTTAAAAGTAAAAGATTGAAAAAATATATAGCATGTTAACACTAGTCAAGGGAAAGCTGCATATTAATATCAGGCAAAGTAGATTCCATAGAACAAAGAATATTAATGGAGATAAAGTCATTTCATAATGATAAAGAGGGCGATTCATCAATAGGATAAAACAATCTAAACACATATGTGCCTAACAACAGGTGCAAGAAGCAAATGCATAAAACAAAAACTGATAGAACTTCAAGGAGAACCAGGCAAATCCACAGCCACATTCATTATCCCTCCATCAATAATTAATAAAACAAGAAGACAGAAATCAGTAAGGATACAGAAGACTTGAACAAAACTGTCAACTATTTTGACCTACTTGACATTTATAGAACAATCCACCCAAAAAATCCTGAACACACTTTCAAGTGCACATGGAACATTTACCAAGACAGTCCATATTCTGGTCCACAAAACAAGTTCCAATAAATTTAAAGGGATTTAGTCATACAAAGTATGTACTCTGACCACAATGGAATTATGTTAGAACCAATAACAGAAAGACCTCTGGAAAATCTCCAAATGTGGAAACTATGTAACATACTTCTAGAAACCCACGGCTCAAAGGAGAAATGAAAATGGAATTTAAGAATAATTTGAACTAATTGAAAATAGAAGTACAATATTTCAAAGTTTGTAGGATATTGCTAAAGCAGTGCTCAGGAAAAAATTTATAGCCCTAAACAAATATATTAGAAAGGAAGAAAGGTCTCAGGCCAATGGCCTCATCTTCTACCTCTAGAAACTAGAAAAAGAAGAGTAAATTAAACCCAAAGTAAGGAGAAGAAATAATAACAATCAGAACAGAAATCAATGAAACAGAAAACCATAGAGAAAAACAGTGGAGAAAACAAACAAAACTAAAAGCTAGGCCTTTAAGAAGATCAATAAAGAGAGAAGATACATATTATAGTATAAGGAATTTAAGATGACATCATTACAAATTCTACAGACATTTAAAAGGATAATAAGGGAATATTATGAACTACTTTATGCCAATAAATTTGACAATTTAGATGAGATGGACAAATTCCTTGAAATATCACAGTAAATATCAAAGCTCACTCAAGAAGAAATAGATAGCCTGAACAACACTATGTCTATTTTAAAAATTTTAAAAGAAAATCAACAACTCAGTTGTTTTTAAATGGACAAACATTTGAACAGGCGCTTCACCAAATAAGACATATGGATATCAAATAACCACATGAAAATGTTCATCATTATTAGTCATCAGGGAAATGAAATTTAAAACCAAAATGAAATGCCACTACACACTTGTTAGAATGTCTGAAATGAAAAAGATTGACCAAGTCTTGGCAAGGATGTGGGGTGACAGGATGGAACACTCATATGTCGCTGGTGGGAATGTACACAAACGTACAATCCCTTTGGAAGACACTTTGTGGTCTCCTAGAAAAGTCAGACAAACTTCTACCATCTGATACAGGCATGACACTCCTCAATATTACTTGAAAAGTCAAACAAACTTCTACCATCTGATACAGCCATGACACTCCTCAATATTACTTACCTAAGAGAATTAAAGCATACGTCCATACAAAGACTTGTCCATGAAGGTTCACAGAAGCTTTATTTGTAGTAGCCAAAACCAGCCCAAATATTCATCAGCAGGTGAACTGGTAAGATTGCGGTACAAACACACAAAGGGATGCTATTCGGCTTTGAAAGGAAGGGACTGTTGATCCAAGCAAGAAACCGTATGAATCTCAAAATAATCATGTGAGTGAAAGAAGCTGGACTAAAAGAGTGCATCCTATTTGATTCTACTTTTATAAAATTATAAACAATGAAGACTCGCCTACAGTGACAGGAAAGAGATAAGGGAGGGTGGGGAAGGGTGAAAAGGAGGGATGACAAATGGGCAAGAGCAAACTTTTGGGGGTGTGGATATGTTCGAAATCTTAATTGTGGTGATGGTTTCATGGAGATATACACATACATACCGATAGACACACATACTCAAACGTACATACCTGTAGATACAAATATATATCAAAACATCAAATTATACGTTTTAAATATGTGTGGTTTATTGTAATGTCAATAGTTGACTAGATCTATTTTTTTAAAAAAAGAATAGGTCAGCCAGACCCTTCTCATATTCCCCGGGACTTGCAAATCTAGGCCTGCCTACTGTGTTTATTCCCAGGATCCTGTTTCTTCCTCTTACCGTCAACTCTGGCAAGCCGGAAACGGCTGAAAATTAAGTAATTTCCCTGTGAAAATGCTCAGTCCCTTAGTGTAGGGAGCTAAATGAACTTGGGAAGTAAGGGAGCAGGGCAGAGTCCCTCCTGCAGACAATTTCCCTTTATGAGTTCGCCTCCTTTCTCCTCTGGCTTTGACCTGCAATCTTCCCACAGCATCTGTGGGGTTTCCAAGTAGAAGGGAAGACAAAACAACAGAAGTGCTTCTACTTTCATTTCAAAATAAAATGGAAGCCCTGTGATGGGCTTGGCTGCCTCACACTTGGATGAAGCCCTGTGATGTCCTGGGCCCCGGCTGGACACAGCTTTCTGTCTCCAAGATGTTTTTTGGCCGCCAGACAGTACACCCATAAAAGGGAAAAGGGTGTGATGCGTTCCAGAGGCAAAGGGCAAAGGCCATCACCATCACAAAGGGAAAAAAGAGCCCACTTTTATCTGCCTGTCTCTATCAGAGCCGGGAAACTGCCACTCTCCCTCCAGAATGGTTCCATGAAAGTCTTTATACACAGATGGAAATTATCCAGCCCTCAGATATTTCCAGGAACATTTCCCAGACCTCCAAAGTAATTCACAGCTTAGTAACTGCTGTAATCAGAACGTTCACGGACCAAGCCAATATCCCTTCTGAAGGCCCTAAGCTCCCTTCCCCGTCACTCTGGGCTCCACGGAGCTGGAGAATGGCTGATACCTTGCGGCACACCACGCCCGAGACCGACTTGAAAGTCACCCTGATCTCCCTTGAATCTCTCCTGCAGCAGACAGTTAGGAAGTCAAGAGCCCCAAAGCATCTTCAGGATTCATTCAAATCCCATGAATTACCCAGGCTCCAATGGAGGAATATCCTCTACGTGGCAGCGCCACACATGTCCACCACTAACTCCGCGTTGGCTGTGTCAAAGAGAGGTGGACGGGCCAGTCGAGTCGAGCTGTGAGGACACAGGAGGGTTGCTGAGCAAAGGATCTGAAAGGGAGCTGCACCAGCAAAGGACGTGAGATGCTCACAGGTCTTACCGGACCCCTGGGAGGGAACAAGTTAAGGAAGAATCAAGGTCTCAGACAGGAGGTGGGTTAGTCTCCTAGGGCCGCTGCAACAGAGGACCAAACGCTGGGTGGCTTACACAACAGAAACTTAGTCTCTCACACTTCTGGGGCTAGAAGTCCAAAATCCAGATGTCTCAGAGCAGGCTGTGCTCCCTGAGACTCCAGGGAGGATCCTGATTGCCTCTTCCCAGCGTCTGGAGGTGGCGGCCACCCTGGAGTCCTCGGCTCTCGGCCGCATCTCTCCTGTGAGCTCTGCCTCCTTCATCACATGGCCTCTCCCCTCCCGTGTCTGCCCCCATCCTCCTCCTGTCTTATCACCAGTCGTATGGATTAAGGGCCCACTCAATGACCTCATCTCAACTTGACTAATTACATTCATAATCACCCTACTTCCAAATCTGGTCACATTCCGAGGTCCTGGGGGTTAAGGCTTCAACATACCTTTCAGGGACACAATTCAGCTTCTAATCGGTGGTGTCTTAGAAGACACTGAGACAGGGATTTGGGTGAAAGTGGCTTGTTTGGAAGGGACGCGGGAAACACTGACCGGGGAGTGGGAAGGGAAGCAGCCTGTGAGAGGCACCTTCTCCAGCCAACAACGGGAGAGCAGCTGCTGGGGCTTGGGGCCTCCCAGGAACTCGAAGGTAGATCACAGGTCTCAGGGATCCAACCCCAGGGGAAAGGGTCAGGCTACTTGTATGTCAACCCCTCAGTCATGGGGAGGCTGCCCCTGAGGGTGTTAACCCCCAGTGCTCCAGTGGGCCACGGGTGATGGCTTTGGAGAAAGCCCCCAGGCAAAGGGACAGAGGCCAGCAGCTGGAAGTGGCCACAGGACAAGGAAATGGTCAGTCCTCCCACCGTGATGAGGGCAGGCCACCAAAAGCATCTGGTACATAGGACGTGGGGGAAGGAGAGGCTCTGGGCCACCCACATGCCATCCACACAGGCCCTAACCCTCAATCGCCCCATCTGTAAAAAAGCAGGTGACAGTACCTACGTCCTGTGAGGACCGGGCAACGTATAAACAGGTAAAACACTTGGAAACGATGCCTGGCACACAGAAAGCAGTTGGTAAGTGTGAGCTCTTACAATAATTTCTAGGGCATTTTCAGTATTATTCTTTTTAGTTCGAAATTCTGATAGTGAGATGACTCCTTGGGAGGTGATAAAATAATGAAAGACATATAAACTCATAATGATGCTAATTATATTTCACAGTTGAAAAAGAACTTTCACTTGTATCATCCCATTTCCATAGTGATCCTGTGAAGCTGTCAGGACTGGCTGTCTTTTCCCTCTTTTAGTAATGAACATCTCAGTCTCCGAGAGGTTACGTGACCTGTCCAGGGTCATCAAGAAGAGCTGGGACTCGAACTTACCACCGCTGAGAGTACGTGAGAAGACCAGAGGCATACTGGGGCTGCGTTTGTTTTCTAGGACTCAATGAAGGGCAGTTTTCAGTTCGTCCTCCCTCCCTGTAAGAACATTCCACAGTCTGCGCCAACTCTCAGCCTTGTATGTGCCTTCAGGGCCCAACTCTAAGTCCGCCTCCTCCAAGAAGTCTTCCCTGACTCCCTGGTCTGGACTGCTTTGGCCTCTGTCCCTCTGAGTACTTACTCTTTCATGCTTTATGCATTAGAACACCCGGCTTGATCCAGTTGGCTAGATTTTCAAGTGCACGTGATATGTCTTATTTCTTCTGCAAAAGCAGAAGTCCTATCAGTAAATCTTAGTAAGTGTGAAATTGATATTTGATCATTTAAATGAACAAATTCTCAGCCTGGTACTTTGCGTAGAGCAGGTGTTCAGTGAGTGTGTGCTGGCTTCCTAACTGGCCACTGAGAGTGAGGGCTGAGAAGGGAACGTATTGGTGGTACAAGGAAAAATATCTATCTGGTCTTTGTTCCTGGTGCAGAGTTCCTAAAACCCTAAGAATTTCCTGAATGAAAGAAGGGCCTTTTGTCATTTACAATGAGCCCCTTTTCAACTACACCTGAGTTCATGCTAAGGAGTGACGCTGGGTGGGTTTCAGGAATGGGGGCTGGTGGCCAGAGGAACCAACCGTGTGATTAGAAGTGGCGACTGAAAAAAATGCACGGCCTAAAAGTTCACAATTATGTTTTGTTTGAGGACACTGTTGAGGGCCCTAGCACGGGAAGGCAGCCTCTCAGATCGCTCTGTCCCAAAGAGGAAAGGAAGGAGGCAGGACACATAGGAGTTTTTGCTGAAAAATAAAACTTGTAGTCGAAGATCAAAAGATTACTGCTAATCACAAAAAACAGACATCTCAAGTTAATGACTTTAGGACTTTTCTATGTTTGGGAAGATGCAAGAGTCTGGGCTCATTGAAATTATTCCTTTCATATGCATCGTAAATATCTAGGGCCAGTATCTTGTTTTTCACCATCCTGCATCACCTCAGGGTGCACGGCTGGGGGTGGCTGCAGTGGCCGATAGCTTGATGGTCTCCACACTGTTGTTTACTGAAATGGTGACATTTTTTTCCACAGTAGGTTGGAACTTTCAGCCCCACCGCCAACCTCCAGGAAGGAGAGAGAGGCCGGAGCTTGAGTTAATCACCCATGGCCAATGATTTAATCGATTCTCCCTACATAAGAAGCCCCAAAGGATGGGGCTTGGGGAGCTTCCGGGTTGGTGAACCCGTGGAAGATCTAGGGGTTGCCACACCCATGCCATACCCTATCTTCCCTTGCCTTGGGCATTTCTTCCTTCTGGCTGGTCCCCAGTTGTATCCTTTATAACAAATGGTAATAATAAGTAAGGCACCTTCCTGAGTTCCGTGCGCTAGAGAGTTTTTGAACCTGAGGAGCGGTGGTGGGAAACTCAGAATTTACAGCTAGTCGGTCAGACTTATGGGGGTGTATGATGAGGCCCCCCAAGGTGGCTGCTCTCTTGCTCTCTGTACATCCCCTGCTCGACCAGTCCCTGCTGCACCCACACCTACTCACATGACTGACCTTCCCTCTTAATCATACAGCCTAATCAATAAATGCCTAGTACTTGCCCCTAGCCCCAGCTAGTGACTGTTCTCATCTTTAGATCAGAACGTCTCCACTATGATAGTTGATCAAAGGGGTGGTGAGGGGTGTGTCCCTCTGCTGGTTTTCCTGGTAACCAACTGATGGGCCAACCTATGGCAATCCCGTCTATAACTGGTAACCTTCCTCTTGCCCTGGGAGTCAACACCGCTGCCAGGTCCTGCCTGCTGTCTGCCGTGCATGGCGGGGTGTCACTCCAGGACCCTTTTGCTTCCGACATGTAAAATCCGCTATTCAATAAACCACTGATGTCTCTGTTGCTGTCTCCAGGCTCTTTTTTTGGTTTTGAGGCTGGGCGAGTACAGGGCTTGCAGGTCTGCAGGGTGGAGCACAACAGGGTAACAACTTGGGACGTGCAGCTGTCATCTGAATGGGGACAGTCTTGTGGGACTGAGCCTTTACCCTGTGGGGTCTGTGTTAGTGTTAGAATTGAATTGTATCCTAGGACACACATGTGGCCCCACATATATGGTGGGGCCACATGCCCCACCAGCCCATTTAAAGGGGCAGCTGTCCAGAAGCACCTTTGAGAGGGCAGCTCACCACTCTGCCTGCTGCGGCTTACGCAACCACTATGTTCTGCCTCCTTTTTCCTCGAATTAGGTCCAATTTCCTTGTCTGGCCTCAAGGGAGACAGGGAACAGCTGTCTCTACCTCTAATAAAATAACTCTTCCAACTAATACGCAGCGGCACCATTCACACTTCTCTTGCTATATTATAAGATACGTTAAAGGCCTTGATAATGGTTTGGAGGTCTCCACGACACGGCTGCTGTTCACACCAATTCGTCTCATAATTAGTGGTTGTAAACCACTTTGAAGATAAAAGGCGTTTTATAAGCGCTAAGTCCTATCATGATTAGCTTTCCAATATGTCCTTGCGGATGAGTACATCAAAGCCAAACACAGGCTCAGCGTGAGATCTGGTGGTTAATCAGATGTATTTCAAGGCGGCTGGTATATATTAAAGACACTGCTGCAAAATTTATCAACATTAAAAAAGTGCCTCCTTTCTTCCCAACAGAACAAGCTCTTTCCCAGGACTGTCAGTGCTGATGTCTGACAGACGAGCGATGACCAAGAGCTAATATATCCTCTGGGCCTGGAAGAGAATGATTCCATAATGGCACCTGGCTTTGTAAAATGTCTTGATTATTGTCAACATGGTTCTGGGCCCCCTGTTCTCATTTTATTTTGTTTTCACAATCATTCTATGATATGGGCAAGTAAAATTAACACGATCCCTGTTTGACAGATGAGGAAGCTGCAAAGTGGTACAGCTGGACACAGTTACGGATACAGTTACCAAGGCGACACTATGGATGCCCCACCCACATCCCCTCCAATATTTGTGCACTACCCACCCCCTCCACCGTCCCCGCTTTTGTTCTAGCTCCCTGCGCCTGTGACTCTTAGAAGGCACATCCTTGGGCTTCTGGAGTTGCTTTGTCTCATGGACAGAGCCGGAAGTGTCTGAAGTTTTCCAGTCACCCCTAAACAGCCCTTGGCCAATACCTGCCTGGTGCAGAAGAAGGGAAGCCCATTCTTCCCTGCCTCAGTGGGGAAGACTCTGAGCTGGGATTTACACTTTTGTCAGGCCAGGCTGAAGCTGGAACTCTGCCCCACATCACACTCTGGCTTCCTCCCCTCTCCTGTCCTGTGTTCCACTCCTTTACTAGGTCTTCCTGGAGCACCTCCTTAATAAACCACTTGCCTGGTCAGCCCTCTCTCGGGGTCTGCTTCCAGGGAACCCAACCTAAGTCAGCTCTCTCGACTCAGCATGAATGATAATGTTTTGTGTGTTTTCTATTAAATACGTGCTCCCAGTTCCCCTTAGTTCAAATCCTCCCCTGCCAAGTCTCCAAAGCAGATGGAACGTCATGATCGAAGGGAAAACAGGGGCTTTGAGAGTAAAGAACTAAGAGCTAGGGGCATTAGGGTGGACACAGAACTGTTTCCCACCTGTCCCATGGGACAAGGGTCAGATGGAACACTGAGTATGAAAGTGAAAAGTGATATTGTACACAAACGCAGACGCATCCTCACCATTGCTATGGGGAAGGGCGGAGAGCAGAGGAAGAAGGGCAGAGAGATGGGCATGCTCCACGGGGAATCGACTCCTATGAGAAGTGAGTGCCTGGCACCAGATCCTCGTGGAGAGGGGCCAGCAAAGGCTCCAGGCTCTTCTGCCCACATGTAACTGAAGGGCAAAAAGATCTAGGCAAAGTGACAAGCTTCCTCTTCCAGAGGCCTCCTTTAAACAAACTTAAGTGATATCCACTTGTTTCACCAACTTCCCCAATGGGGAAGGACAGACCTCTGTCATCTAATACTTAAGCAACTGTGTCCTCATATCCCTGATGAACACAGATGCAAAAATTCTCAACAAAATACTAGCAAACTAAATTCAACAGCACCATTGAATGGATCGTGCACCATGATCAAGTGGGATTCATGCCTGGGTTATAAAGACGGTTCAACGTATAGAAATCAATCAGTGTGATACACCACCTTAAGAGAACGAAAGATAAAAATCGTACAATCGACTCAAGAGATGCCAAAAAAGCACTTGACAAAATTCAACATCCATTCATGACAAAAACTCTCAACAAACTGGATATGGAAGGAACATACCTCAGCATAAGGAAAGCCATATGTGACAAGCCCACAGTTAACATCATACTCAATGGTCAAAGGTTGAAAGAATTTCCTCTAAGATCGGGAACAAGACAAGGGTGCCCACTCTCACCACTCCTACTCAACATAGTACTAGAAGTCTTAGCCAGAGCAATCATGCAAGAAAAAGAAATAAAAGGCAGGCAAATCAGAAAGGAAGACATAAAATTGTCTATGTGCTGATGGCATAAATTTATATATAGAAAATCCTAAAGATTTCACCAAAAACCTGTTAGATCTAATCAATAAATTCAGCAAAGTTGTAGGATTCAAAATCAACATACAAAACTCAGCGGCGTTTCAATATACTAACAGTGAATTATCTGAAAAAGAAATAAACAATCTCAATTACAATAGCATTAAAAACAATAAACTAAGGAATAAATTCAACCAAGGAGGTGAAACATCTGTACACTGAAAACTATAAGACACTGATGAAAGATACTAAGAAGATACAAATAAATGGAAAGATAGCTCATGTTCATGGATCAGAAGAATGAGTATTGTTAAAACGTCCATGCTACCCAAAGCCATCTGCAGATTTAATGCAATCCGTATCAAGGTTCCAATGACATTTACTTGCAGAAATTTAAAAAAAACATCCTAAAATTTGTTTGGAACCACAAAGACCCCTCATAGCCAAAGCGATCCTGAGGAATAAGAACAAAGCTGGAAGCATTAAACTTCCTGATTTCAAACTATATTATAAAGTTATAGTAATCAAACAAGTATGGTACCAGCATAAAAAACAGACATATAGACCAATGGAACAGAATTGAAGGTCAGAAATAAATCCACACATATATAGTCAACAAGGGAGCCAAGAATATTCAATGGAGAAAAGACAGTCTTTTAAATAAATGGTGCTGGGAAATTAGTCACATATTATTCAGCCATAAAAAAGAAGGAATTCTTGCCATTTGTGACAACATAAACCTTGAGGGCATTGTGCTTAGTGAAATAAGTCAGACAGAGAAAGAAATACTGTATGATCTCACTTATATGTGGAATCTAAAAAAAAGTTAACTCGTGGATATAGAGAACAGATTGGTGGTTGCCAACAGTAGGAGGTGGGGAGATGGGTGCAGGGGGTCAAATGGTACAGACTTCCCCTTATAAGATAAATAAGTCCTGAGGATGTAATGTACAGCAGCGTGACTAGTTAATCACACTCTATTGCATATTTAAAAGTTGCTAAGAGAACAGATCTTAAAAGTTCTCATCACAAGAAAAAATTATAACTATGTGAGGTGATGGATGTTAACTTAAGTAAGTGTGGGATTCATTTCACATATATTCACAAACATACACCAAACCATTATGTTGTACGCCCTAAACTTCTATAATGTTATATATGTCAATTACACCTTAACAAAGCTGGGGGAAAAAAGAGAGAAAGAAGCTGTGCTCAAGAAAGCTTGGAAGAAATGGCGACTCTGATGAACTTGGTTTCTCCAGTCTAAGCGTCCACAGACGATCCTCATGAATATTAAACACAGCATCAGAGGCACGAGCACAGGGCCTGGTGTTGAGGGCTGTGGGATGTGGACGAAGGTCCTGGCTCTTCAGAGGATGGGTAAACCCTCACACCTGGGGGACAATTTTGCTACCGGTGACTCAAATCCCACCTAGGAAACACACAGAGATGAGAACGCCTTACTTTCCACTGGGGCCGCAATTTTATGACAATTTAGAGAAAACTGGCAGAAAAAGCCCCTCCTGATAGGGCTGCAATGTCTCAGAAGAAAACGGACTCAGTCCTATCCTCTTCCAGGTTTGGGGGACGAGGAGGTGAGGACGAGGGTAGCAGTGGGCTGTCTGCTTAGCCACGGGAGTCTGGAGACTGTCCCCAGCCCAGTGAGGGCAGACCCTTGTGCCTGAGAAGGGGGTGGCCTCAGGGCAAACTAGACATCCCCTCCA
Source organism: Tursiops truncatus (assembly GCF_011762595.2). NCBI lineage: Eukaryota > Metazoa > Chordata > Mammalia > Artiodactyla > Delphinidae > Tursiops > Tursiops truncatus. Next base: position 98,487,724 of record NC_047044.1, on the reverse strand, counting down.
GAAGCCCCAGCTCTCAGCTGTGAAGCTCTGTGCATGCAACCCACAAATGTCGTCTGCATCACTGAAGCTCAGCCTTGAAGACTGAGATGCAGAATTGTGGCATCCCTACCTAAGTGAGACGTGCAGAGTATTTGTCAGAGGAGCATAATGGCCCCAGGAGGAGAGCCAGCTGAGGATGCTGGGGGAGGGCCAGGCTTTGGGACAGGGAGAGGATGGGGCTCCTGGCCTGGGGCAGCTTGGGGATGCTAAGACCGTGAACCTGGAGAGGGACCTGGCAGAATGCCTTGGCCACGTGCTAAGCCACAGGGTCTGTGGCATGCTTGGAGTGACTGACTTCACAATTTTTATTGGAGGACGGCTGCTTACAGTGTTAGGCAGTGGTGATGGCCAAGGGGGCGAGGATCATCTGCCACACCCGGCCGAAGCTCCAGCCACAGCCGCGACTGCAGACCAGATGGGTGTCCCCAGTGACTGTGGCCTCTGCTCAGCTCAAAATATGCACAATTCATCCGAAGCAAATCCTTCTTATTCTGTACAGCATGTGGGTGCTCACTCATTCATTCATTCAATGAATATTTACTCTGGGCAGGCACTGTTTTAGGTGCCAAAGAGGCAGCAACAGGCAAACCCAGCAAGCTCTGGACCTCGTGGAGCTTATATTCCAGTGGAGAGAGGCAAACAGTAAATCTCTAAACCCAGTCAGCATTTTCAGATGATAGAAAGTGCTGGAGGAAGATAAGCCTATCCCTAGAGCACCCCTCTACAACCCTCACTGGCACTGCTGCCAGCTCTGCCCCCCGGGATGCTGGAAGAAAGCAGACTGGGGAGGTTCCTCCTTCTAGTGGTTTCCCAGGCAGAGCCGTCAGCAAAGTCAGGGCACTGGGAGGACACAGGAGTGTCGCCGTGTCTGCTCCCAGCTGCTGACACCTGGCAAACTTCGGTCACATGTATTCCGAAAAAAACTCATTGAGGCTGTATATAAGATGTTAATAGTGTTAGATCTAGATGATAACCTTAAGAGATGTTTGATTTTCTTCTGAATTTTCTTTTTTTTAAATTGAAGTGTAGTTGACTTACAATGTTGTATTAGTTTCAGGTGTATAGCAAAGTGATTCCATTTTATATATATATATATACACACACACACACACACACACATTCTTTTTCATATTCACACACACACACACACACACATTCTTTTTCATATTCACACACACACACACACACATTCTTTTTCATATTCACACACACACACACACATTCTTTTTCATATTCACACACACACACACATTCTTTTTCATATTCACACACACACATACACACATTCTTTTTCATATTCACACACACACACACATTCTTTTTCATATTCACACACACACACATTCTTTTTCATATTCACACACACACACACATTCTTTTTCATATTCACACACACACACACATTCTTTTTCATATTCACACACACACACACATCCTTTTTCATATTCACACACACACACACATCCTTTTTCATATTCACACACACACACACACATTCTTTTTCATATTCACACACACACACACATTCTTTTTCATATTCACACACACACACACACATTCTTTTTCATATTCACACACACACACACACACATTCTTTTTCATATTCACACACACACACACACATCCTTTTTCATATTCACACACACACACACACATTCTTTTTCATATTCATACACACACACACATTCTTTTTCATATTCACACACACACACACATTCTTTTTCATATTCACACACACACACACACATTCTTTTTCATATTCACACACACACACACACATTCTTTTTCATATTCACACACACACACACACATTCTTTTTCATATTCACACACACACACACATCCTTTTTCATATTCACACACACACACACATTCTTTTTCATATTCACACACACACACACATTCTTTTTCATACACACACACACACACACACACACACACACACACACACACACATTCTTTTTCATATTCTTTCCATTATGGTTTAGCACAGGATACTGAATATAGTTCCCTGTGCTGTACAGTAAGACCTTGTTGATTACCTATTTTATTTTGTTTTTAACATTTTAATTGGAGTATGGTTGCTTTACAGTGTTAGTTTCTGCTGTACAGTAAAGTGAATCAGCTATGTACATATACATATATCCCCTCTTTTTGGATTTCCTTCCCATTTAGTTCACCACAGGCACTGAGTTGAGTTCCCTGTGCTATACAGTAGGTTCTCATTAGTTATCTATTTTATACATAGTAGCATATACTTGTCAATCCCAACCTCCCAATTCATCCCACCCTCCCTTCCCCCCTTGGTAGCCATAAGTTTGTTCTCTACGTCTGTGTCTCTCTTTCTGCTTTGCAAATAAGTTCATCTGTACCATTTTTCTAGATTCCACATATAAGTGATATTATACGATATTTGTTTTTCTCTTTCTGACTTACTTCACTGTATGACAGTTTCTAGGTTATATATAGTAGTTTGTATCTGCTAATCCCAAACTCCTAATTTATCCCTCCCCCTTCCCTTTCCCCTTCGGTAATCATAAGTTTGTTTTCTATGCCTGTGAGTCTGTTTCTGTTTGTAAGTAAGTTCATTTGTGTCATATGTTAGATTCCACATATAAGTGATATATGGTATTTGTCTTTCTCTGTCTGACTTACTTCACTTAGTATGCTAATCTCTAGATCCATCTATATTGCTGCAAATGGCATTCTTTTTTATGGCTGAGTAGTATTCCACTGTATATATATATATACCACATCTTCTTTACCCATTCATCTGTTGATGGACATTTAGGTTGCTTCCATGTCTTGGCTATTGTGAATAGTGCTGCTATGAACATTTGGGTGCATGTATCTTTTCGAATTATAGTTTTCTCCAGATATATGCCCAGGAGTGGGATTGCTGGATCACATGGCAACTCTATTTTTAGTTTTTTAAGGAACCTCCATACTGTTTTCCATAGTTGCTCCACCAATTTACATTCCCACCAACAGTGTAGGAGGGTTCCCTTTTCTCCACACCCTCTCCAGCATTTGTTATTTGTAGACTTTTTAATGATGGCCATTCTGACCGGTGTGAGGTGGTACCTCACTGAATTTTCTAATATTTTTGTAATTTCAATGTGTTATTTTTGCAATAAAGGAAAAAACATATATTTTTTTAAAATGAGAGGATTATTCTAGCTAAATCAAATGAATAAGAAATATGTTTGGACAGGTAGGCACGGACCAGATCTTAGGGTGATGAGTAATATCCTTCCAGGCCACTTTACG